>NW_026800152.1:0-300000 GCF_032191835.1 Heteronotia binoei
AAACGTAAGTGGTTGGCCGGTGATAGGGAGCCATGGGGAAAACCTTAATGAAACCGCCCCTAGATGAAGGGAGACGTTGGTGTTTGGCACTTATTATACCCGCGACACTCCTCCGCCTTCTGCCTCCCTCCCCCCCCCCCCCCGCTTGCGTGGTACTGTTGATTTCTCTGCATTGCTATAGGTTCAAGCGGCGTGAACCCAAGCAGTGCGTTGCAGGAACAGGAACACAGCCAGGTTTTTACTGATGGACATCCAGGCGAGGAGTCATTTCGGGGTAAGTGCGGCCTGCAGTGCTTCTGATAAGTCTTATGTGGAATGTGAAAGCTTTCAGTGGAACTTAGATGCATTGCCCAGCTTACAATTGCTGAGCCATTGACCCTGCGTTTCCTGCTTCATGTATGAGCAGAACTGCCCCTGAAGACATGTTATAGCACAGATTTTTAAGGTAAGCATGGGCTTTGCGGCACTAGCCATGGAGAGGGATGAGTGTGGTGTCAATTTCAATTCCAGGTGACTTTGAGGAGGAAGAAGGGTGCTTTATCCAGAGGGGAGGACCTGGAAAGCCGTCTGGATCATGAAGATGCGATGGAGTGCTTTGACCGAATGCTGGCTTCTGAAGAACGCTGGTTCACTTTGCGGGGAGAGCGTGACACAGGCTTGGTAAAGAATTTCGAGCAGGCCTCAAGGTAGACTGTGGATGTTATGAGGGCAGCTGTTGATATGCGAGGCAGCATTGCCCAAATTTTTAGGGAAGGTCGGGCACAGGGAAGGGTGGGTGAGGCACCAGCCACTGCAACATCTCCTCCATATGCAGCATCTCCAACTCAGGTCGTGATCAGAGAGCTTGGACTGCAGTACTACAGCTTTACCACTTTGTGCCACGGGGCTCCTCTAGTATCTCTGGTATTTTATGGCACAATGGCCTGGCCTGACGAAGTGATATTTGTGTCAGATCCAGCCCTCATTCCAAATGACTTTGTCACCTCTGGCCTAAGATAAGTGTTTGTCAGGTGCTAAAGACTGCTAGTGTGAGGGAGTTCACCACCTAGGCAGCTGATTCGACTGCTGAAATGGTGACCCATTAGGGTTTTCAAGGGAAGAGCCATTCATAGGTAGTTTCCCCTTGCCTGCCTGTGTCACCACCCTGGTATTCCTTGCTGGTCTCCCATCCAAACACTAACTAGGGCTGAGCCCTGCTTAGCTTCTGAGATGGAACATCAGGCTAGCCTGAGCTGCCCAGATCAGGGTGGAAACCTAAAAAGTGTGTGTGTGGCGGAAATCCTCAGAATGTGTCAGAAGTCCTGATTTTTTGAACTGCACGGATGTCCTTTAGAAATTAAATATCGTGTTTTTTAAAAGTCTATTAGCTTGGAACCATAGGGCTCAGTACGAAATAAGGCATAGTGGGTTTTGGATAAGGCTTTTTCTTCCTCCCTTCCCCCGAATTCTTTTTCTGCACTTGCTATAGTTGCTTCACTTGCCAAGTCCTTTTTCCACACATAAGTGACTTTTGCTTTAATCAGGGAGGCCACCTGTCTTTCAAGAAGATCCCTAATAAAGTCTGAATGTAAACCATTTGAACCCTTCACAAGCCAAGATATCAGCTTCTCCTTGAACCCACCCAAAATACATTGGGAAACCAATTTATAAATAAATTGGCAGCTTCACCTAAAATGTGACTGCAGCGAAACTCATGGGCCACTGCCTTCAGATATAGCTTGCCCGGTTTTGGCAGAGCCTGCTGTCTCCTGCACCCTGCTCAAGTGGCAGTGTTGCGGCTTCCCGTAGGGGCAAGATGATGTTATTTCATTGATTACATGTTGTGCATGTTGTTATTGATGATGTTATAATAAAGTTATGTTTTGCAAAGGTCCCAGCTCGGTGTTTAGGTAAAGAAAAACGATATCTTAAGGTTTCAAGATTAACAATGATTTATTACAAATGACAAACTTATATACAACTTTAAACATATATACAACTTCATTCCTCCAACCCCCCACCCCTGGGCCGCTCCTGCCTCCGGACATGCCGCTCCAGGGCGTCGATCCGGCGTGTGAAGGCGCTCACTGGAATTTAGAAAAGAAGCAAGTAAGTGCAACGCCCTCAGTAATGTACGCACAGCAGTCCATCACTCACAAGAACCACCCATCCTGCAAAATAGTGAGCACTCACACGCTGAGCGGCAGAGGGCCTCCAGCCGGGCGATGGCCTCCAGCGGTGCCTCCGGTGCTGGGCGCCGCTCGAGGGCCTCGATTCTTTGGGTCAGGGACTCAATCTCCGCCGCTGCTGGCCGCCGTTCGAGGGCCTCGACCCGTTGGGTGAGGGCCTCCATTTCTGGCGCTGATGTGCGCCGCTCGATGGCCTCGATCCGGCTAATCAGGGCCTCGAGACGGGCAACGGTAACCTGTGCTTGCTGCACCGGCTCCTCCACCACTGAAATGCAAGCACACCATGCATGCACGTTAGAAAATTATAGGCATGTGTGCATTGTATAGCACATACAATGCACACATAGCATGTGTGCATTGTATAGGCATGTGTCCATTGTATAGCAACATTAGTTCGCAGTGCCCTGAGAGGCAGCTCAGCAAACCCACCTGCCTCTCTGGCCGGATCACCGCCCTCCTCCCGCGGGACTTCTGGGCTCACACCGCCTAAGATTTGCAAAAGTAATCATTAATTTTTTTTTCTGAACGCCCTGCGCACATCGCTTTTTAATGCCTCTAATGTGCAGTAACCCAGAGGTGGCTGCTTTGTCAGGTAATGTACCTTCTTGCTCCTCAGTACCCTGCTGCTCATCCTCCTCTCCCCCCAAGGCTGAGCCTGGCCGCTCTGCCTCGCCTCGTGGCCCTAGAGACAGGTAGTTAGTGCACTCCTGTACTCATCTGACAGGGCGGCTAACAAGGGCTGCAACATCATATTTATTAGAAACTTGCATGCCATGCCTATTGATTTCTATCTGCGGCTCAGCTCAGCGAACTCACCGGCCTCCTCAGCGCCTCCCGCCTCCTCAGCGCCTCCCGCCTCCTCAGCGCCTCCGGCCTGCTGGGCTGCTGGGCTCACACCGCCTAAGATTTGCAAAAGTAATCATTATGTTATTATCTTGAACCCCCTGCGCACATGGCTTATTGATGCGTTTACTGCGCAGTAACCAAGAGGCGGCCGCTTTGTCAGGTAATGTACCTTCTTGCTCCTCCGCACCCTGGTCCTCCTCTCCCTCCGATGGTGGGCCTGGCCGCT
Source organism: Heteronotia binoei (assembly GCF_032191835.1). Lineage (NCBI taxonomy): Eukaryota > Metazoa > Chordata > Lepidosauria > Squamata > Gekkonidae > Heteronotia > Heteronotia binoei. The sequence continues at coordinate 3,241 of NW_026800152.1, forward strand.
CAGCCGCGCCTCGTGGACAGGTGTCAACTAGAAAAAAACCAAACAATGAAACTCATACATGCAAGTGGTGTGAATGAAAGCACACATCATATGTGAAAAATGCACTGTAACCTGCAGGTAATATGTACTGGATCAGGACGGCACATCAGGAAATAGAATGGGGTGGGGGCGGGGTGTTGGATCCACTTAAGGAGGTTTCTGTGATCACCCATGCCCCCCCCCCCCCCATTCCACCAGGAATGCTCAGCAGAGCATAGGAAGGTTTGGGTGTTTGATCCACTTAAGGAGGTTTCTGTGATCACCAATGCCCCCCACCCCCCATTCCACCAGGAATGCTCAGCAGAGCATAGGAAGGTTTGGGTGTTTGATCCACTTAAGGAGGTTTCTGTGATCACCGAAGCCCCCACCCCCCTATTCCACCAGGAATGCTCAGCAGAGCATAGGAAGGTTTGGGTGTTTGATCCACTTAAGGAGGTTTCTGTGATCACCGAAGCCCCCACCCCCCTATTCCACCAGGAATGCTCAGCAGAGCATAGGAAGGTTTGGGTGTTTGATCCACTTAAGGAGGTTTCTGTGATCACCAATGCCCCCCACCCCCCATTCCACCAGGAATGCTCAGCAGAGCATAGGAAGGTTTGGGTGTTTGATCCACTTAAGGAGGTTTCTGTGATCACCGAAGCCCCCACCCCCCTATTCCACCAGGAATGCTCAGCAGAGCATAGGAAGGTTTGGGTGTTTGATCCACTTAAGGAGGTTTCTGTGACCACCCATGGCCACCCCACATTACAGTAATAAGGCAGTAATAAAGAAGGGAGGGGTGTGTGTGGCGTTTTTGTGTTGTGTGTGTGTGTGGTGTTACTCACAATCATGATGACGGTCCTCCCAACGGGGCCGCCCCGCCAACTCCCAAAGACGCACCATGGCGTCATGGTAAGGCGTCCTGCCTGACGCCCTGGGGATACCGCCCCAAGCTTCAAGGCTAGCCATGAAGCTGCAGCGGAGGCGTTTGATTTTTGACCGGCACTGCGCGGCAGTCCGGTCAAACCCCCTCCGCTGCAGCCTCCGGGCTATCGCCGCATAGATGTGGCTTGTGTTGAGGTGGGTGCTGGACATTACATCGGCCGCGTGCCCGCTCCTCTCAACAATAGCGAGCATAGCCAGCACCTCCTCCCGCTGCCAGAACGTCCCTCTCCTTCCCCTGGCTGCCATTTCGAACTAACGCTCTTTCGATGTTGCGAAATAGCAGCCTTCCCTTTCTGATTTGATTTATCCAATCATGTGGAAGGCATATCCTGATTGACAAGGCAAAAACAGACCCAGGCCAGAAACACGTGTCAGAAACCCATGGTGCACCAAAAAACTACCCCCCCCCACAACCACCACCAAAGTAAATGAACGCGGTGCAGTTTATAATGCTCAAAACTTTATTCGCTGTAACGGGAAGCAGCCTAAGTAAACGCAGGCATAATGATAAGAAATATGTAGCATTACTGGGTGGAAGTATCTACTCCGGAACCACTAAGCGGAGTTTGCTGTTGGAAATCCATCTTTTTTTTTTAAAACTTAACAGTTTTGCGTAGTAGCGATATTTCGAAATTAACAAGGGGGAAAAAAAAAACCCCTCCTGGAATAGTTCCCCCCCCCTTCTCCAGTATACATTATACATTATGGTCGATACATTATGGTTGATAGCATGTTTGGTCTCGCGAGAAATTCATGGGTGTTGTGGCGAGGGTCTCGCGAGAATTGCGACCGCTGAATGAGGATCAGGGAATCGCCCACATCACTGTCAATTAGCCAATGCTTGGAGGCTGCAAATGCTAGTGGCCAATCATGAGGCGAGTGGCAGCTATCGTCACAGCTTGTATGAGCCGAACAGGACACTGGGAGGAAGAAGGGACAGATTTGGCTGGCCGGCATTGATCAGCTTACTGCCTCCACCGCACAGCAGCTCCGTGCAATGGCGTCCAGCGGCAGGGCAATGGGGGCTCGTGGAGTTTCTTGGCGGGAGGCAGAAACAGAAGCCTTGTTGTCCATTTGGGTTGAGGATAAGATCCAGAATGCGCTGGCCTCTAACCGCAAAAACACCTATGTCTACGAGGCTATATCTAAGGCCATGCATGCCATGGGACACAAGAGGTCGGCGCTTGAGTGCCGAACGAAGACCAAGGGCTTGCGCGCGGACTACAGGAGATGCGTTAGCCACAATGCAAAGACTGGAGTATCCCCAGTTTACTGCGCTCACTTTGACGTGCTGCACCGCATCCTTAAGGATGATAAGTCCGCGCGTCCCCCCGACATGAGGAGAAGCTGGACGGCGAAGTATTACAAGGCAAACAAGGAAAACTTGCCGCTTCTGGGATCAGATAACATCGTTTCCGCTGACCTCCAAACAATCAACGCCGATGATCTCCGCACGCACACCACTGTGTCACCTCCAGGTGAGTATCAGGGCGATGCAGTGCCCCTGAGCCCTGTACTTTTCTGTGTATGGGGTTCCGTTCTCGCCCCTAAGGAAACCCACGCAGAGGATTCCTCAGTATATATGTGGGTCGCTGTGGGTTCGCCGGTGATTGGGAGGCATGGGGGAAACCTTAATGGAACTTCCCCTAGATGAAGGGAGACGTGGATGCTTGCCTCACTGTACTGTGCACTTATTAGACTCGCAATACTTCTGTGCCTTCTGCGTTAACACTGCTGATTTTCCTGCATTCCTATAGGCTCAATCATCCTGACCACAAGCGATGCGTCGCAGGAGCAGGAACAGAGCCAGGAATTTAGTGCTCAACAACCAGCAGAGGAGTCCTTGCCGGGGGGTAAGTGCCTCTGATTAGTCTTCTGTTGAATGTGAAAGCTTTCAGTGGGACTCGGAATTACTGCCCAGCTTACAATTGCTGACACTGATGCTGCTCCTGAACACATGTTATAGTGAAGAACTTTACGGTAGGCAGGGCTTTTCAGCACTTTGCACGTTAAGGAATGAGTGTTGTATCAATTTCAGGTTGCTTTGAGGAGGGAGAAGGGTGCAGTATTCAAACCGGAGAATCTGGGGATGCTGTCCTCTCGGAGCAGGAAACAGAGGAAGGAGGTATGTTTCGGGGATTTCTGCGTAAACTGCAGCAGCGGTGCCAATGCCTGCAGCACAGTAGTGCAGCTTGTAACATAGCTGAAACAATGGGTGCACTGCCAGAGTTCTCCAGGTAATGTACTCCTTCCATCCTTCTTCTTTCAGATGCTTCAGGAGATCATCTGCCGGTGTCATCAGCACAGCAAAGAAAGGAAGAGAGTGCGCAGAACGAAGCTCAACGTCAGCGAAGGGTTGCCTTGCTTAATAATGTGGCTAAGGAGATGATGATTCAAACCCGTCGGGATCACGAAGACACAATGGAGCGGTTGGACCGTATGCTTGAAGCTGAAGAACGCAGGTTCTCAGTGCAGGGGGAGCGTGATACACAGAACAGGGAGGCTTTTGAAAAGGCAACAAGGGAGACTGTGGATGTTATGAAGGCAGCGGTTGATATGCTAGGCAGCATTGCCCAAATTTTTAGGGAAGGTCGGGGACAGGGAAGGGTGGGTGAGATACCAGCCACTGCAACATCGCCACCATATGCAGCATCTACACCATCCGTCACACGTAGGCAGCTGCACCTGGATTGTGACTGCAGCTATAATCGGGGCACTCTGCCGTCAGATATGGAGTACCCAGTTTTGGCAGAGGAATCTATGCCTGAAAGTCAGCCACTCCTCTCTGTGCCTGAGAGTCACAACCCCACGTCTGTGCCTGATACTCAGACCCTACCGTCTGTCCCTGAAAGTCAGAGCGTCCTGGCTCCTGCACCCTGCTCCAGTGGCAGTGTTGCGGCCTCACGTAGGGGCAAGAAACGATCCTGCACAGGGAAGCAGAGGATGTATTTTGAGCCCTGAAAGCACTCCCTTTGGAACATCTGATGATAACTCCATTGGATTATTGTTAGGCTGCCCCTAAGGTGCACTGCTGTCTATGACAGATGCTTCTTATGTTGCTGTTTTCCAGCAATGTCCCATTCATGGGTACCAGAACCAATGCCCATCAAGGGAAGGTGTGAGTTGCAGGCATTGTTTACATGTTGTGCATGTTGTTATTCATGATGTTTTTTCATTGGTTATACCTGTTTATATGATGTTATTTCATTGTTCACATGCTGTGCATGATGTCATTTATGATGTTATTTCAGTGTTTATGCCTGCACAGGCAGTGTGCTCCTAGCTATTGCTTTGTTCCTCTGATGTTTACGCACTTTTATTAAAGTTATGTTTGCACTTCTCCCTGTTCAGTGTCTAGGTAAAGGAAAACGACACCTTAAGGTTTCAAAAGTAACAATAATTTATTTGAACAAACAACACATTTAAGAGAATGAAACTTTATTCCCCAACACCCCCACCCCTCCCAGCACCCCCACCCCTGCTTTGTCAGGCAATGCACCTTATTCCCTCAGGCCAACCAGCTGAGGGCCCTCATCATCCTCTTCCACCAGGGGTGGGCCTGGCTGCTCTACCGCGCCTCCTGGACGGTTGTCGACTGCGGTTGGATATAGAAAAGAAAAAAGTAATTAGACTCATGTGAATGAAAGCACACAGCAGCTGTGAGAAATGCACTGGAATCTGCAGTGCCACTTATTGGACCAGTAATATCATAACAGGGGAGGGTGGCTGGTGGGGGGATCCGCAGAAACACCATGCATTACAGCTCTTTTCTTAGCAATAGCATAAGAAAATGTAAATTTCTTGAGCCTTCTCCTTTATGGTTGTAGGATTGCATATTACATCTAATAGGGGAGGGCTGCAACCACACCTGGATCAATAGCGCTTTTATAACAAACTGCCCATGATCTGTGCGTGTGAGAAAGAAGATATTATATGAACTGCCTGAAGTAGCGCCATTGTTGTGCATCTGATTGTTCAACTCTTTTAATATTGCCTCTTTACTGCCTATGTTATGCTGTTAGCTGCCTCGAGTCTGTATGGAATGGGCAGGATATAAGTATAATGTAAATAAATACATACAACTACAAATTTTATTTGATTTAACATATTTATAAAAAAATTTCCCAGTAGCTAGAATGTTCAACAGCAAATTAAAATACAAACAATAATAATGAAAATATAAACAAAGCACAAAAAAGCCATAGAACATTTTAAGTAATTTATTTATTTAGTATCCAAATAGTTCCTGATAAGAATGGTTTTACACCAGCAGGGCTTATCAGAACTGGGATGGGTGGGTGTGGGTGGTAGTCTGTGCACAGACCTGGTGCCTCCCCCTGGCACACATCCCACCAGTAAGGCATATCAGAAACTAGAAGGGTGAGGGTGGGTGAATGAAAATATAAACAAAGCACAAAAAAGGCATAGAACATTTTAAGTGATTTATTTATTTAGTATCCAAGTAGTTCCTGATAAGAATGGTTTTACACCAGCAGGGCTTATCAGAACTGGGATGGGTGGGTGTGGGTGGTAGTCTGTGCACAGACCTGGTGCCTCCCCCTGGCACACATCCCACCAGTAAGGCATATCAGAAACTAGAAGGGTGAGGGTGGGTGGGGAAATTGTACTGTACTGCCATAAAGCAGTAATAAAGAAGGAAGGGGTCGCTGCCAGAAAGTGCAAAATCAAAATTCATCCATCCAATCATGGGGAAGGCATTTTATGATCGGCAAGGCAAAAACAGAGCCAGCCCAGGAGCACGTGTAGGACCACCGGTGCACCGAAATATTGCCCCCCCCCCCAACCGCAACCAAAGTAAATGAACACTATGCAGTTTATAATGCCCAAAGCTTTATTCGCTGAAACGGGAAGCAGTATAAACAAACGCAGGTATAACGTTAAGGCGATTATACATATAACGGTTGAAACAGCGTAACTTCGCAGCACCGGAAAAGCAGTCTTTCATTCAAGGGCAGCGGCAGCGAGAGCCATGGGGGACGGAAAGCCGAAGAATCATCTCCTTTGATAAATATATTCTGCGACAGCATCCCGCACAGCCCTCCCACTCTCTAACTGCCTCCTGTTTATAACCCTGAAGTCTGGTTCTTCTTGGTCTGGGAGGAGTGTTATCTCCTTATCTGGAATGTCCAGGTTGACCGCATGTCCCTTTCCCTCACAAATATTGTGCAGAGTCACAGATGCGGTCACGATGGAGAAAATACTCCGGTACTGCGCGTTCATTCGCGTTAGCAGGACACGCCAGCGAGCCTTAAGCCTCCCGAAAGCACGCTCCACCACGTTCCTGGCCCTGGCGTGTTTCTTGTTAAAGTGCTTCTGCACGGGCCCGACGGGTGTCCTGTACGGGGTCATCAGCCACGGTCTAAGGGGGTATGCTCCGTCGCCCAATACAAGCGCAGGTATGGTTACATTTCCCAAAGTCACCGTGGGGTTCCCCGGAACCCAGAGCCCTGCATCATTGCCAGAGCAGAGATGGCTGTTCGCGAGAACAAAGGCATCGTTGGTCTTTCCGCTGTGGCCGAACTCTGCATCCACGAAGCGTCCTGTGTGATCAACCGTGCCTTGGAGGATCATGGAGCAGAACATCTTCCGGTTGCAGAACTCCTCCGATTTGCCCCCAGGCGCCCGTATCGGGATGTGCGATCCATCCAGAGCAGCCACCGTATGCGGCATACCGAGCTTACCGAAACCGTCCATAATCTGTAGAGAAATGGAGCACAATGGATCAGGGATATTTCAACTTCCACTGTATTAGCAATAGAGAATCACATCAGGGTCAGATATATCGATGTTACGTTATAACGCAAAACTAGGGAAAAGAAAAAAAAAATACACACCGTTCCGATGTCGTCACCGAGGCACACGACCTTTGAGAACAAACGTTTCTCGATGGCTTCGCAGATCTCCATCACAATCCCATGGACGGTGGTAACGCCGATCCCGAACTGCGCACCGACTTCCCGATAGGCGCTTCCGGTAGCGAGGTACCACAGCGCTACCGCGAGCCGCTTCTCAGGGTGGACCGGAGACCTCATCCTTGTGGTTTGCCTTTCCAGCTTGTCCTTCAAAGCGGCATAAATCTCCATAAAGGTCCCTCTGGTCATCCGGAAGTTATCCAGCCATTGCTCGTCGCCCCAGTACACAAGCACAAAGTTCTCCCACCAGCCGAGTTCACGGGGGAACACCCAATACCTGGGCGCGAACCGGATACCGGCAAGGTAGTGCCATCTACGTTGCTGGCGGCGACTGCCACCTCTAATCAGCCGAAGCCGGTCAGACTTCCTAGAGGCGGCCAGAGGTTTCGGTGATCCAAGTCCATGAGCGAGGAGTCTTTCTCCGGCGCGGAGCACTTGGCGCGCGGCGTAGATACACAAAATCAGAATATCCACTGCTGAATAAAGCAGCGCCATAGTCTCGTCATCAGGATTCTCCATTGTGAATGCTTCTGACGATACGAGGCAGTGTGGAGGACGCCGCTGCGGCCAGTATTAAAACAGAACCATCACGTGATTGTTTGCCCGCGAAAAAGGGGATTCTCTATCACGTTGTCGCGTTGTTACGTTGTTACGTTGTTGCGTTGTTACGTAATTACGCAACTAGAATGACGTCTAAAAAAAAATGATTGACAGGGCATCGACTCCAGTCGATGCCACTGGGAAAACGCCGGTGGGAAAACGATTTGAGCCGGCGCTTCAGGGAGGGCGACTCCGCAAAGAGTCACTAGTGGGAAAACGAAAAAAGTGATCCGGAGATAATTGCGCCGGGGAATAAGGGGAGCAAACGCTAAGTGGGAAAACGGCCAGAGATTTGTTCTACAAGCAGATAAAAAACATTATCAGATAAGATGTTTTTCTTATCCTCAGACCCTGAAATATTGGTAAGAGAATAATATATGTTTTATTCACAGATGTACAACAGAGCATACTGGAAGCAAGTAGACTCCACAAAATGCACTGGCCTCACACAACAGTATGTGCTTCCACTGCCTACCAAGCTTCTTTCAGTGAAGGCAATGTCATTTAAAAAGTCTGCGGAGGTCTGTTTTAGCTCAGGACTATGGTTACCAGATTCCCACTGACCATCAAGTCCCTGCTGATCAATGGGGGGGGGGGTAAGGTTGCCAGATCCAGGTTAGGAAACTCCTGGAGATTTGGGGAAAGAGCCTGGGGAAACAGGGATCTCAGTGGGGTACAGTGCCATAGAGCCCACCATCCAAAGCGGCGATTTTCTCCAGGAGATATGTGATCTGGAGATGAGCTGTAATTCCAGGGGATCCACATGTGCCATCTGGAGTCTGGCATCCCTACTCAGGACCATAGCATAGGAGGAAAGCAGGAGTCCCTCTTTCCCCCTCAGTGTGCTCTCTGACCAAATGGGCCTCTTCAAAATGATGTTCCCCACAGTTGCTTTGTGGCTGTTGGGAGAGTAAGTCATTAAAAAACGTATTGCAGAGTTTGGCCCTCTTCTCCTTATGTAATTAATTAATTAAAACCAAGGGTCATTAATTTTACAGACTTTTCTGAGAGCCAGTTTGGTGTAGTGGTTAAGTGCGCGGACTCTTATCTGGGAGAACCGAGTTTGATTCCCCACTCCTCCACTTGCTCCTGCTGAGATGGTCTTGGGTCAGCCATAGCTTTCATAGAAGCTGTCCTTGAAAGGGCAGCTGCTATGAAAGCACTCTCAGCCCCACCTACCTCACAGGGTGTTTGTTGTGTGGGGAGGGGGAGGTAGAGAAGATTGTGACCGCTCTGAGATTCAGAGTATAGGGCGGAATATAAATCCAAATCCAAAATCTTCTAATGGCATACAATGCCATGCAGCATTTAGTACTTGACTAGAAAAGATTAAACAGCCTGGCCCTTCATCAGTAGGCTGGTCTTTCCTCTTTTCCCTCTTAGGTTCTATGAACAAATGCAGACATGCAATATGAGTACTTGCTAAGCAAGGATGTTTACAATATAGATGACAAAAATGGCCTTTCCCATTGTTTACCCAGTATCAAAGAGAATGAGAACATCTGGTATCAAGGTCTCTGCTCACAGCCCTCAATTATCCTGAAGAGAGACCACCCTTTTCACAAAAGAAATCTGCCAGAGATGCATGCATAAAAAGATGCAAGGGTTGCAGAACAGGAAAGTACAAAATTAAGTGGTGCTTGAGGGAGGAAAAGGAAAGACCATTTGCAGAAGTGTTTGCTTACAACTTACAGGTTTCTAGCACTGGAGTGCTGTAGAAAAAAAGACAAGTTGAGGCCTTTTCAGATCTTTTTGTAAAATGGCTCTACTTGGTTTTCTAGGACAACTTGATCCTCCCAGCAAGGCCAGATGACCAGTTCTCACCGTTCTCCTCTGTTTATTTTTACTTGAAATATAGACCCCTGAAGAAAAGTTTTGTGCAATTCAAAAGCTTAGTTTTAGCATTTTGAACCTCTGTTTGTCCAATATAACACCTCCACCATCTAAAAAAAAAAAAAACACAACCATGAAATTCTCATCGCTTTTAGAGCTCTGATCTAACTTTTTTTTTAATAAACCAAAACAAGCTTGAACTAGTTTCATGTTATTGTCCCAATTTGACAAGACATGTTTTTCTGTAAGGAAACAAGGGTTACTTTTGTAATGTTTTGTATGTTGACGTTCCTGCTAGCATAACTATGTGATAGGCATCATCAATTAGAAGGTTGCAACAAAGCAAGAAGAGGATTTATGGTTTTGCTTAGGTAACCACTGGCAAGCACGCAGGTACATGCAGTATTGAATGCCAACTATGAGGTAAAAAGACAGTGTGTTTGATGCATCCTTGCACAGAACAGCATGTGCACTTGTGTATTTACAGCTGCTCATTGTTAACTGAATTTGCAAGAGGAGGGAAAATACTTTCCAAATTAGGTATATCAGTTCATTTAAATACACCTACAGAAATTCCCAAACAGACTAGAACTGAGAGAGAGGCTGGTTTGTTTTCAAAAGGAAGCCACTTGGCCCATTTCTAATCCACCTCCACCCACACAACCCAACACTATTAAGGCCAAATGAAATGATGTAGAGGAATGCATGGTCAATATTTGCTGTTACAGGAAGGCCTGGATTATATAGTCTTGGAAGAGAGAGATCTGGCCACTGCCCCACTTACAGTCACACACACCAGAGCTACCATTTGCATGACAGTCAGTGTTGTGTAATGGTTAAATGTTGGACTAGGATCTGGGAAACCCAGGTTCAAATCCCCACTCTGCCATAGAAGCTCACTGGATAACCTCTGAACAGTCACACATTTTCAGCCTAGCCTACCTCACAGGGTTGTTGTGAGGAGAAAACAGAAGAGAGGAAAACAATGCAAGCTGCTTTGAGGGAAAAGGTGGGGTATAAATGAAGTAAATAAATAAATGTGAAAAAATGGGGAATGAGGAATGGGAAGCACGCTTGGAGCCAATGTGCAAATGACATTGCCTCTCACTTAGAATCACCCTAGGATTGGTACCCTTGGATTGCTATGAACAGAAGATCTATGCCTGAAAATGTTCCAGAATGGACGGGTATCAACAGATGAAGCTTTTCCTGATAATGGCAGCATCTGCTGCTTTCTGTTAGACGTACTACTCTTAAAGGGACACCATCTCTATACATAAAAAGGATGCAAAGCTGACAATGGCCCCATAAATATGACCGATGACACAGCTGAGGGAATAACAGAGATAAGAGAATAACTTTGTTTATTGCAGACAGTCTTACAAAAGGATAAATGTTACTCATAGTAACTTTACTAATGGCTGCTGATGGCTGCAGATACTTATCTTCTTTGAAGCCAATACCAAATAAGCCCCCCTCCAGCTGTCAGTTGAGATGTGCCAGTGATGCCCTGCTCCATCTTGTCTCCTTGCAAAAAGTGAAAATAGCCTCAACAAGGAAGAATGTGGAATTATGGACTAATGATCTGTTTCTACAAATATGACTTTGGCTGGTTTTGTCTCTCTCTAGAGCCAACCTAGATGCCTTATACAGCTTTCTGCTCATAGACCTTTGCTACTTTATCACATAAGGTGTTGTGAAAATGCCCTCTCCTCCATCCAAAACATTGTATCTTCATCTATTCTGCTATACCATGGGCACAATCTAACAAATGATTGGATCATATGTTTGATAGGAAAGTGGCAAGGGAGGGGGGGAAGGGGGTGCCAGATCATATGATAGATGCCAAAGGTACCTGATGATGCTTTCTGCTGCCACCTGGCGAGCTTCTGACCTGAGTCAGATTGAGGTGACAAATGAGGAGGTCCTACAACTGATAGACAAATTAAAAACTAATAAGTCACCGGGTCCGGATGGCATACATCCGAGAGTTCTGAAGGAACTCAAAGTTGAACTTGTGGATCTTCTAACAAAAATCTGTAATCTTTCATTGAAATCTGCCTCCATTCCTGAGGACTGGAAGGTAGCAAATGTCACCCCCATCTTTAAAAAAGGTTCCAGAGGAGATCCGGGAAATTACAGGCCAGTCAGTCTGACTTCAATACCGGGAAAGTTGGTAGAAACCATTATCAAGGACAGAATGAGTAGGCACATTGATGAACACGGGTTATTGAGGAAGACTCAGCATGGGTTCTGCAAGGGAAGATCTTGCCTCACTAACCTGTTGCATTTCTTTGAGGGGGTGAACAAACATGTGGACAAAGGAGACCCGATAGATGTTGTTTACCTTGACTTCCAGAAAGCTTTTGATAAAGTTCCTCATCAAAGGCTCCTTAGAAAGCTTGAGAATCATGGAGTAAAAGGACAGGTCCTCTTGTGGATCAAAAACTGGCTGAGTAATAGGAAGCAGAGAGTGAGTATAAATGGGCAGTCTTCGCAGTGGAGGACGGTAAGCAGTGGTGTGCCGCAGGGCTCGGTACTGGGTCCCATGCTCTTTAACTTGTTCATAAATGATTTAGAGTTGGGAGTGAGCAGTGAAGTGGCCAAGTTTGCGGATGACAATAAATTGTTCAGGGTGGTGAGAACCAGAGAGGATTGTGAGGAACTCCAAAGGGATCTGTTGAGGCTGGGTGAGTGGGCGTCAATATGGCAGATGCGGTTCAATGTGGCCAAGTGCAAAGTAATGCACATTGGGGCTAAGAATCCCAGCTACAAATACAAGTTGATGGGGTGTGAACTGGCAGAGACTGATCAAGAGAGAGATCTTGGGGTCATGATAGATAACTCACTGAAAGTGTCAAGACAGTGTGCGTTTGCAATAAAAAAGGCCAATGCCATGCTGGGAATTATTAGGAAGGGAATTGAAAACAAATCAGCCAGTATCATAATGCCCCTGTATAAATCGATGGTGCGGTCTCATTTGGAGTACTGTGTGCAGTTCTGGTCGCCGCACCTCAAAAAGGATATTATAGCTTTAGAGAAGGTGCAGAGAAGGGCAACTAGAATGATTAAAGGGCTGGAGCACATTCCCTATGAAGAAAGGTTGAAACGCTTGGGACTCTTTAGCTTGGAGAAACGTCAACTGCGGGGTGACATGATAGAGGTTTACAAGATAATGCATGGAATGGAGAAAGTAGAGAAAGAAGTACTTTTCTCCCTTTCTCACAATACAAGAACTCGTGGGCATTCGATGAAATTGCTGAGCAGACAGGTTAAGACGGATAAAAGGAAGTACTTCTTCACCCAAAGGGTGATTAACATGTGGAATTCACTGCCACAGGAGGTGGTGGCGGCCACAAGTATAGCCACCTTCAAGATGGGTTTAGATAAAAATATGGAGCACAGGTCCATCAGTGGCTATTAGCCACAGTGTATGTGTGTATATAACATTTTTTGCCACTGTGTGACACAGAGTGTTGGACTTGATGGGCCGCTGGCCTGATCCAACATGGCTTCTCTTATGTTCTTATGTTCTTATGTTCTACATCCCTGGACTGGGAGTGGCATGACACCCACTGAAGCTTTGGCTTTGTACACTGAAGAGCTTGTGTATGTTGAGGCCAAAACAATTACCTCATGAGCCACGATATTATGAAGTATGAATTAAAGAGAATGTGTAAAAACAAAGGTTGCCTTATTCCTTGCTGTTGATATTTTGGAAGTTTGGAACCATATTTTTCAAAGAAATGAATATAGAGAGGTTCCATTAACAAGGTGGCAGCCTGGAAAGAGACAAATTCCAGGCTTTTAATGCGTTGAGATTCACCATTGGCTTAAGTACATGTATTAAATGGATGGACATACAACTTTGAAATCACAATGAAATCACAATATGTTTCCTTTCTGGCTGCCTGGCAATATATATATGTGTGTGTGTGCGTGTGCGTATGGAATCGACACAGTCAATGAAAAGCAACAACCGTAATAGAGCTTTTGAAAGAAAGCTTGTTACTGGCCAGCTTGTAACAAGAGTTAAGTGGTGAGTTCCCAGAGGCCACTTTGAAAAATCTTAATTTTCTACTCCTGGGAAGTTTATGGATACATTCCCTGTACAACCGGAACCGCACAAATAATTAACTAAGCCTCAGGAGCATCCTTTCTACAAACAGGTACTTGGTTTTTTCAATGCCTCTTCACTGGCGCATAAATATAGTTTGCTTTTCCCTCTTGTGTCCTTTCAGTTCTAAAATAAACACATTAAAATGACTGAAAGGAGACGTAAGAAGCAGTTTACTTCAGATGAAACGTGGCCTCATCTTACAGCCAGAATCAAATTAAAATAGCTCCTGGCACAACAGAATAGGGAAAACCACAGCAAGGGGATGTCTGAGTCACTGAAATGTTGTCAACATGTCTCCCATCTGGTTGTGATTACAAGTTGAATGCCAGAAGTCTGCCACCTCACTGGGGCAGAAGGGATACGGGATGAAAACCACACACTGCTGTTCTTGGGAGGGAGGGGTGGATAGAATTGCTAGTGAGGGTGGTTGGAAAGAGAGTTATGCTTTACTAATTATTCTGTTATGCTAGCTTCTTTTAGGGAGGTGGATCAGTCAGGTCTCTGTCTTCAGATTTTTTTACCTGTTCCAATGCTATGGTTCTATTGCACTTACTGTGGAAAATTTAGCTTGCATTCTGACTGCATAGAATCATAGAGTTGGAAGGGACCTCTGGGGTCATCTAGTCCAACCCCCTGCACAATGCAAGAAACTCACAAACACCTCCCCCTATATTCACAGAATCTTCATCGCTGTCAGATGGCCATCTAGCCTCTGTTTAAAAACCTCCAAGGAAGGAGAGTCCACCACCTCTCGAGGAAGCCTGTTCCACTGAGGAATCGCTCTAACGGTCAGGAAGTTCTTCCTAATGCTGAGCCGGAAACTCTTTTGATTTAATTTCAACCCATTGGTTCTGGTCCTAGTTATGGACTGGGCATAGTTATGGACTGGGCTGCCACTGGAAATCCTCCTCTGGCATTCTGGGATTTGTTATTGCATTATTATTTTTTTCATTCTGTGACATATATGGTTTATCCTGTTTATGAATTACATTCCTGGCTGTCACCTCTTTGAACCATGGTATTTAAGGTTATAATTTTTACCCTTGGGAATGAAAAAAGAAACATTCTTGGTGGAGTGTTATCACCTTGATTGAGGAGGAATCTGGGGCTTGCAGCCTGCAGCATAGCTGCTAGGCTGCTTCAGCCTGCTTTGCCTCCCTGGGAGGGAGGAGTCAGGGCTTGCCCGTTTGCGTGCTCAATGTTGGGGGTGGGGTCTAGCCATTTTAATGGCCAGCTCCCCGCTCCCTCTATGCAGTCCTTGAAGTTCAGAACAGCGCATGGTCACATTGCTCCGATCGCGTCGGGTTGAGGGTGGCGGCCACAGCGGCAGCGGTTTCATCGGGGGATCGTTTGAGCGTCGGAGGAGCCTGTTAGGCTGAGTTGGCCTGGGGGCTGGTGGTGTTGGGCCCGTGTGGGGAGGACTCGGGCTGTTCTAGGGTGCCTTGTGAGGGAGCCTAGGGTGGTCAGTTTTGGGGAGGTTAAGTCCCTGGTTTGCGGTGGTGCTGGTGGCTGCCCTTGGGGGGTTGCTGCAGTCACCAGGAAGTTGCTTCTGAGGGGCCTTGCTTTGGGTGTCTGAAGTGGGGGCCTGGGCTATAGGAGCTGGGCCTGTGCTCTCTTTGGGCGCCATTTTAGTGGAGGAGCCTGGGGTAGCCTATTTTCCTTATTTTGGGGGAGGCTTGAGTCCCAGGTGCAGGGGATTGCTTGGTGACTGCCTGTTTAGATGTGGAGGAGCGTTGAGCCTGCCTTGTTAAGTTCCCTGGCATGTGGCTGCTTGTGTTTAGGTGGCTGCCTTTGCTGAGGGCATTGGTAGGGTGGCCATTTTAAATCTCTTCTTGGTGAAGAAGGGTATGTAAGAGCCCTTGGTGGCCATTTTAGGTTTCTTTTCCCTGCTCTGGGGGTGGCGGCCATTTTAGGTAATTTTGAGGGGCCGTTTTGGCAGTTTTATCCTTCGACTATAATGGCAGGGGGTAAAGGGTCTGGCAACTCTAAGGGTAAGAAGCCAGCACCTAGGGCGCCTGCTAAGAGGGCACCACCCCCGTCATCCTCGTCTGATGAGGAGGGCGATTTAGCAATAGATGCTAGTATTATTAGTAGGTTGAGGGCGTTGGAGCAGGTGTCCGGTATCCCTTCACCAGGTGGTATTGAAGGGGTTAGGTCCTCTAAAAAAGGTAGGAAAGCTAACAAGGCTGTCTATTCTTGAGTGCAGGTCTAGTGGGGTGCTGCCCGGCAGGGATCCTGGCTTCGGTGGTCCCAAGTTGGGTGCAGTTGTGACGGCTGGAGCTTCGGGATGTGGATTGCCACTGGTGCCTTCTGGATTTGGAGGTAGGTCTGGGGATAATTGGCAGGCTGGATCAGGGCAAGTTTGGCCATGGGTACCTTGGGGACCAACTGTAGGGGTCGGGCAGGGTACTTCTGCGGCAGGTGTTGGGGTGCCGGCTTCTTTGGGAGCCGGTTCACTTCCCAATTGGGGCTGGCCTAATGGACAAGGTAACACGGGTATTTTTCCTGGTTTAGGGCTTCCTGGTGTGGCAGGTTCTTTTATTGGCAAACCTTCCCCTTATGGGACGGTCCCTGCCCTTTGGGGATGTTGCCTTGCCACTGGGTGACCACTTGCTTCCTGCAACCAGGGAGAAAATCCTGAAAGGGGAGTATGTGGACATTTTTTCTCTGCTCATTTTTTCTCTGCTTTACCGGGAGTTGGAGAAAAAAGATAAGGAAGAGTAAGGAGAAAGAAAAATTGAAAAAACAGAAAGTTGATAGGACCTGGGCAAATTGGTTGCCGGGGTTTTGTATTTATGCTGGGGTTATTGCTAGGGCGCAGCTGTGACGGGCAGCTGCCCTTTTTCAATATTTAGACATAATCTATAAGGGATACATGGCATTTAATGGCCTTGCCTGGTTGCAATATGACCAGGAGTTTAGGAGGAGGGCTGCCTTGTATCCGTCCCTGCCGTGGGACCGTATTCAGCAGCAGCTGTGGCTGCAGGTTATGTCCCCGGCTAGACCTAATTTGGGTGATCGCTCTGATAGCAGTCACCTGGTGAGCAGGTCGGCGGTGTCTTTGGCTTCCTCCAGCTCTTCCCGCGGTTCCGCGGGGCAGGCGGTTCAACCCCACTTGCTCTGCTGGAAATATGGGTCTTTGGGAGTGTGTAACAGGAAGGCTTGCCAGTTCAAGCACGAATGCCCCATGTGTGGGGGGTTACACTCCTTTGACAGCTGCCCCAGAGCAAGGGGAAGGGAAAATGCAAAGAAGCTTGGTGGGGGTGGTGGATCCTATCCAGCTAAGAAAAGGGCCCAGCCCGATAAGGGTGGGGCCCCTTGAGCATTGGCTATCAAGGTATCCTCGAAGGGCTGACAGTTTGTATTTGTTAGAAGGTTTTAAAGTTGGTTTTAGGATTCCTTTTCAAGGGCCTTGGGTTCCTTCTATGGCTAGGAACCTTAAGTCAGTTCAGGGTTTGGAACACGTAGTTAGGGATAAGATAGCCAAGGAGTTGTCGGAGGGTAGGATCCTGGGTCCTTTCTGTCATCCTCTGGTGGGTAATCTTAGGGTTTCACCTTTGGGCGTGGTGCCCAAAAAGGTGCCTGGTGAATTTCGTTTGATTCACCATCTCTCCTTTCCCAGGGGAAAGTCTGTGAATGATGGGATTCCTGAGCATTTATGCTCAGTCAGGTATACTAGTTTCGACCAGGCAAAGGCCGTGGTCAGATGCTGCGGGGTGGGGGCAGAGCTGGCAAAATGCGATATTAAATCTGCATTTCGCCTCTTACCAGTTCATCCCGAGGATTTCGAGCTTTTGGGGGTTTTCTTTGAAGGCCAGTTTTACATGGACAGAGCATTGCCAATGGGCTGTTCTGTTTCATGTTCTGCTTTTGAGCGCTTCAGCACATTTTTGGAATGGGCTGTGAAGGCGAAAGTAGGATTACAGGATGTTGTTTATTATTTGGACGACTGCCTTTTTGTGGGTCCTGAGGGGACAGGGCGTTGTGGCCAGCTCCTGACAGGTTTTACTGAACTGGCAGCTGAGCTTGGGGTCCCTTTGGCCCCTGAAAAAAAGGAAGGTCCAGTCCAGAAACTGACCTTTTTAGGGATCGAGATCGATACTGTTGCACAGCAGTCTAGGGTACCTTTTTAGAAGATAGTTGAGTTGAGGGCTAGGGTTTTTGCTTTTCTCCTCAAAAAGAAGGTTACTCTGCTGGAGTTACAGCAGCTGGTGGGGCACCTTAACTTTGCGTGCAAAGTGGTTGCTCCTGGGAGGGCCTTTCTTAGGTGACTGTGTGATGCTATGGCAGGGTTACGCCTGCCTCAGCATAGAACTCGGGTTACCTGCAGCATGAGGGATGATTTGAGGGTTTGGCAGGAATTTTTGGAGTCTTTCAATGGAGTCTCCTTTTGGAGAGATGACATGAGTCTCAAAGCTGAGCTTCAGGTCATGTCTGATGCTGCTGGTTCCTTGGGTTTTGGAGTCTATTTCCATGGACATTGGTGCACGGATAGTTCGCCTGACTCCTGGATAAAGGTTGGTGTGAACCGGGATCTTACGTTTCTCGAGTTCTTTCCTATTTTAGTCGCGGTTTGGCTGTGGGGGAAGGATATGGCCAATCACACTGTCCATTTTTGGTGTGATAATATGGCGGTAGTCCACATCATTAATTCCCTTTCATCCAAATTGCAACAGGTGATGAGGTTGGTGAGGGCCTTCACTCTGCGCTGTTTGTGGCTTAATATTTTGTTTTTAGCCAAGCATGTTCCCGGGGTAAGTAACGGGGTAGCTGACGCTCTCTCTCATAAACAGATGGAGAGGTTTTGTCAGCTGGCCCCGGATGCCGACAGAGAGACGGTGCCAATGCCCCAGGAGCTATGGCTGATTGGAGAGCCGAGGCCTGCAGAGCGATAGGCCTAGCCATTGCATCCAGCACCAGGAAGTCTTATGAACGGGCTGTGTGGTAGTTTGAAGACTTTAGGGCTGCGGTAGGGTATCGCATCGATTGGCCCCTCCCGGTGGAGCAGTTGCTCCACTACTGTGTTTCACTTCAAGGTAAGGGATTGGCCATGCTATCCATCAGGGGGCGCCTGTCAGCATTGGCTTTTGCCAGTAAGACGCTGGGTTATAGGGAGGAGACAGGTGACTTTCAGCTGCAAAAGATGCTGGAGGGGTGGGCCAGAGAGGCTGGACCCACAGTTGACACGCGGATTCCTATGTGTTCGTCGATTCTGCGTGGTTTGAGAGGGGTTTGGGACGTGGTATACTTCTTCTTTTGAAGCATGTTTGTTTCATGCTGCATCTTTAGTGGCCTTTTGGGGGGGGCTTTGAGAGTTAGTGAACTGGTGGCACAGTCCAGAAACGATGTTTCTGGTAAGGCTCTATTATTGAGGGATATTAGGCTGTCTGAGGGTAGGGCGGTGATTACCGTCCGTCGCTCTAAGACGGATCAGTTACAGAAAGGTGTTGTACTTGAGTTGGGTAGCTGCTCAGAGCTTGAGCTGTGTCCAGTTATCGCATTGGCTGCTTATTTTGCAGCCCGGGGGCCTGATGAGGGTTTTTTGTTTTGCCATTGCGATGGTAGCTGGTTGACGAAACATCAGTTTTGGGCGGTGATGTCCCGGGCTTTAGGTAAACTGGGTTTGATGAGAGTGTGGTTTGGGACCCTCTCCTTTAGGATTGGGGCAGCCTCAATGGCTTCCACCATGGGGTTTCCTTCCTCTTCAATTCAGCGCTTGGGCTGTTGGCGTTCGTCAGCTTACAAGTCTTATGTTCCACCATTTCTTACTCCTTAGGTAGCTTGTTATTGGTTGTTATTGGTCATGTGCCTGTTTAACTGTTCTTTTTCTTTAGATGCTGTTGTTCCTGGCCAGAGAAGCCGAGTTCTCATCTGCGGCCATAGCCACGTTTTTGGGCCGCTCACCAGGCGAGGAGAACTTCAGTCGGCTCTGAGCTGGGACTCAGCCAACATGTTGGTATTGAATGGCGGGGGCGCCGGGGCCTCCTCCCCAGGTTTTAATGGTTCACCTGGGAGGCAATGATTTGGGGCTTTTAAAGGGCAAGGCCTTAGTTTGGCAGGCCTGTGACAACTTTCAGCACATTAGGGAGCGATGGCCTGGGACCATCATAGTGTGGTCAGCCATGCTGCCCCACCTTGCTTGGCATTGTGCTTGGAGCCCTGCAGCTATTGAGAGGGCCCGGTATAAGGCTAATAAGGAGGTTAAAAAGGAGTTAGAAGGGGGATTGGGCCACTATTTGCCCCATCCGGACATTTCAACGCAATTTTCTGACCTCTACAGAGGGGATGGGGTGCATCTCTCGGAAAAGGGTAACATGCTTTTCCTGAGAGATTTGCGGCAAGTGTTGCGGGTGGCTTTGGGCCTCCCGCTGGGCGCTAAACCCTAAGTATAGACTTGGCCCTCTGGTGCGTGTCTTCCTGCTAGGCCTGCCTGGAGGGAGCTGAGTCACTCAGGTCTGGATGGGGGGCTGGGTCTCTCGCCCGCTAATGGCAGGGAAGTGGTTGCGGTGACCCCTAGCCCTGGCCAGGCCGCTGGTTGGGTTCCCTTGCCATGGTTCATGTTGTTTAATAAAGTGGCCCAATTTTATTCCAAGGCATTGTGTCTGACTCTTTATTCCAACTTTGGGGGGCAAATGGTATTCCCTTTATTCTCTCAGCATCACATCATCTAGCCTCTCGCTCTTTTGGAAGAGTGACTTCTAACTGGAAACTCTTCAAAAAGTGAAGCCTGCTTTCTCCTTAGCTGTTAGGAAACCCATTGCCTTTATATCCTGTGGGGCTGGGGTTGCCTGATTATGCCCCCAAATTGGTCTATTAACAATGTTAAAATTGGCTAATAAAGAGAGGGCATTAGCACTAGAGCTCTTTTCACCATCACTAGTTCATGCCCTTCCCTATGACCTGTATATGCGAAACAACCGCAAGTATAGAGCAACCATGAGCTTTCTAGAATGTGGAGAACCAGACTCTGTTATGCATTTTTGTGTTATGTTCCCAATTATTTGGGTTACGTTACCAATGCCAGCTCATAATCATGTTACTTTCCCATGCTTCTCATTGCATTGTAACACGTGGAACAAAGCCACTGCCATCACTTTGCTTAAAGAAAAAACCTTTGGGAGAAGATGGTTTGGAGCAAGGAAGCAGCTGGAGAACAGGAAATATTCACTTCTTCACTTTCACTGCTCTGCTAAACATTTGCATTTGGATCTCTAGGGAGAGAAAAACAGCTGGGGGGAAATATAACTGCAGTGGAAAAACCTCCATTACCATGCACCCCTCTTCTCAGCTCCATATTGCTCCATCTCCAAAGTGCTTTAGTTTAGAAGAAGGTGAAATCATGTTTATATATTTGTTCATTTATAACCCGCTTTTTTTGCTGAGACCCAGGGCAGATTACAAAAGGTTTTAAGAATCAAAGACCGTAAGACATCCAATAAACAGTGTTATATGGATCTATGTGTAAAGAATGGTTCTGCTTTTATCAACTGATGATTGCCAATGGAAGAAAAGGATGTACCACAACTAAGTAGCATTTATATAACACATGATGATTCCTATAATGTCAGACAGTAGACAGTTCCCTCCAGAGTAAACTCACCTCCCCTGTGAATTCAGCACCCTAGCCATCTTGTAGCACCCCCAATCTGATTTCTTTGATTTCATGTAGATGTAAATACACATCACATATGTTGAACCTTGTTTCCTCTGCGCCCTGGCTCCGGGTCATTCCTCTTGGCTTTGGAATGAAGGATGGTATTAACATTCAAAACAGGCTTGTTACCTTGAATCCTCGAGGGAACTTTGTTTCTTACATGCCAGCTCATAATCATGTGGAGTTACCATGCACTTTGTATGATAGGAATAGTGATGTATGAGATAGTGGGGAAAGATGCAGAGGCTAATTTCCAAATGTGGATACAGAGCTAAAAAGAACAGACCCATGTGGTTATTCCTGCAAACGATGTACATCTTCATTTATGTGGGGATCTGCAGATATATAGCAGTCTTCACACAAAGCAGTCCTTACACAAAATTGTCATTCATTGTAAATTTGCTTTTCTGCACACCAAACTTACTCCTGATTTTCTTGGCAGTTGATCCACAAGCACTGCAATTGGTTTGGGCTGGGTTGTTCTTCATGTCTGCCCTCCCTATGCAGCATTTTCACAGTTGTGGAGTCAGTTTATTTTCTTCTACATGTGCTTTCAATAATAAGAATTTTAAAGGGTGTTGACATCATTGGTGATATCACAGCACCCTCCCTTGTTTGTTTGTTTTTTAAAAATGGTCTTAACAAATTGATATATCACTGGATCACTGTAACAATAGGTTCTCTGAATTCCAGCTATCTTTTTTTAAAGTAAGTTTCTATCCCTTTTCCTCACAGAGATATGCCTTTTCCTCTGTAGTTACAACATTCTAGCAATATACTGAGATTTTAGAGCCTTAAAAAAAATTGTCAGGGTTGGGGAGTATTTTGACCATCACACTCCAGTCATTGAAAAGTGAGCTGGAGGTGGGTGGGGGTTGGCAGGACAAAGAAAACTCACAGAAACATCACACAAGGAAAAAGCTGACTTAAAATCAGCTCCCAGAAAAAGAGTGAGGTAAAAATGGTCTTAAAATAACCAGGAGGGAGAAGGGGGGATGGTGACAAAAAAAATGGCACGAAAACTAAAGACACAAAAACACATGCAGGAATCAGAGGGTAAACCAAAGCAGTATAGGGCCAGAACTGATGGAGGACAAACCATGCAGGGAAGCCCTCTAGTCATGTCTCTGCATCTTGTGCTGCTGATCCCAGAAGAGGTAGCCAGGGAGGATATGCCCTTGACTCTTCAAACCAGACTTGCAAAACCAGATAGAGCAGGATGGGCTGCCGAGAAATAATATCTGATTTCCATCCAGTGTTTATGAATTTACAGCTGACATGTAGGGAAGCAAACCAGTACTGACATACCCCAGCCAGGATGCAACCCAATCCTTTCCTATTTATATTTACAAATGTAATTTAAACTGTCACATGGTTTCCATTTATATAACATTGGATGAGAACTCAGAGTTCATTTCTGCTGTAGAAGTCCATGTTATGACAAGTATGCAGTTAACTGGTAAGATACAGGACAACTGCATTATAGCAACATACCAGCAACATACCAGCTTGCCCTTTCAGCCCACCACATTTCACTTGGCATTTATTTCATTGGCACTAGCATTCAAGTAAGCAAGTAAGCCATGGCTTTGGAATGCTGACACCACAACTGCACAGATAATGACCTGCCAAGCAGAATACTGCCCATTGGCCACATGTTGAGTCCTGCCACAGCTCTGTTTTTGCAACCACAGACAGCAAGAAAAGAAAAGTGGAATGGCCTGTCCATGGAAGTCTTCACAAACAATGTAGAACTGAACTATTCAAGAGTGCTTTCTTGACCAAATAATTTGGCTTTCTTGAACTGCACAAAATTGGTTTTGCAAACAAACTTTCTTGGATAATTGATTAAGGACTGTGATCTATACTGCTGTGTATAGCTTATTGTAAGTATTTATGTAACTTCTGTACCACTTCATGTATTATGTAAAGATTTATGCTGTGCTTTGGTTCTTTCTGGTGGTTCCAGACTTCTAAAATCCAAGTGCATTGTTTATTGAATGTTCCATTTTGTTGTTTGTATTGACTCACTCTGTCTTGAGTTCCCGTAAGAAAGGCTGACTAAAAATAACCTAAGTAAAATAAAGAAATAACCAAGAAAAGAACTTTCCTAAACCCTGGTGGATTGGTGGGCTGCATTAGGCTTTGTTGCAGGGTCACTTAGCTAGTGTGGTATAGTGTGTTAAGAGTGTCAGAATGCAGACCAGAAGACCTGGATTTAAATCTTCACTCTGCCCTGCAGTTCATTAGGAGAGACCCTGGCTAATCAGCCCCTCCCTGCCTAATCTACACCACCACAGAGTTGTGTAAGATTATAAAATGAGGAATGAAAAACTATGAGTTGTTCCTTGGAAGAAGGGCAAGATAAAAATGTACTGATAAGTAGGTTGCCAGCATTTGCTTTCAGTCAGGCATCTGTGTGAAAAGAGTTGACTCAAAGCTCAGACTAGAAGCTGTTAGCACTGGTAACAACTGCTGCAATGTGTTGATTGATTTTTTTATGGAGCAATTGTAAACATTTCAACACAGAAGTCCTGCTTTAACTGCTTGCTCCCAGGAAACTGTTTTCAGGATTGCAACCTATATGAAATCAGGATGTAAGAAACCAGGATGCAACAAAACACTGCTGCAACTGTTAACCCTGTGATATTGTGCTAGGAACAATACTATGAACCCTCTGCTACCTCTAAGCCTTCCACATCTGTATTGCACACAAAAGTTAACATTCTGAATAAAACTTTGTTGGTCTTAAAGGTGCACTTGACTCCTGCTTTGTTCTACATCTGTAGTGCATTGCTGTACTTGAGGTATCAGTCCCAGGCCCTGTGTGATATCGATTATCATAATCAGAGGTGGAAAATAACATGTTTTTATATAACCTTCCTACTGAACTTATTGCTTTAGTCCCAGTTGTATTAAGTCCTACAGTAAACAGCAGTTTGTTTACCTGAGGTCTGCATAAGGTTGCCAACTCTGACTTGTGAAATTCCTAGAGCCTGGGGGGGAGGAGAGCTCCAGCAGAGATGCAATACCACAGTTAGTCCTCTGAAGCCACTATTCCTTCCAAGAGAACTCGTTGTTGTAGCCTGGCAATCAATTTTGCAATTCTGGAAGGACCTGGGCCCCACCTTTGGGTTGCTAATGCTAGGTTTGCACCATGTGTATTTCAGCCCACCTGTGCCTCAGCAAGTGTCCTGTTTCTCCTGCCTGCTGGTCTGCCTGGCAGGACACAGTACATAGGTGCTGAACTGTATTCAGTGTGGTGGGTCACAAGGTGCAGGGCTTTGTGACTCAGCAGGAAGAGTGGTGATCTTAGGAAAACTGGATTCCAAAATAACTTCAGCCATGGAATCACTCAGTGGCCTTGAACAAATCCCAGTCTGTCAGTGTCAGTTCTCCGGGATTAAAATGAGAACATAAATTCTTCACTTTGCTAGAGGTAGTGGGAAGGAAAATGAGAGGAAACTGCAAAGAACTTTACTCTCTAAAAATACTCTAAAATCCTATATGTACAGCACCGGCATCCCCCCCCTCCCAGACAAACACTTCTTAACCAGAAGCTTCTGTAATAGTCCTTCTAAGAATGGCTTATTCTCCTTTGGAATGGGGAAAAACATACAAAAAGAGAAAGGTGGGTGAGTGAAAGCTTTATTACTTGGATTGGTTAATTTGTCTAACTATAGCTTTCAGTAATCATAAATGGAAGAACAAACTAAGCCACAGGCTGAATCGCAAATGGCCATTTCAATTTTAATGGTAAAATCTGATTTATGTAATCTGACTGGAGTAAATTCTCATAAAAGAAACAGCCAAGGAAACACACACACATGCATACCCATAACAGAGAAAAGCAGAGTAGGAGGGATTCACACAGTGCCCTTTAACATGGTCAAGGATCCAAAGAGGTACACCATGAGTTTGTGTTTGTGTTTAGAATTATACAAAAATAGGACAGCAGACCACAGGAACAACTCCATAGCCAGCAGTAATGTGAAAACCCCAGCATAAAATATTTTCAGCACCACAGCAAAGCTATTGACTCACTTGAGCCAATGGGACAAGGTTTATTAATAATCGCAATACATGCCTACTTCTATCTATGTCCTTTGCCTTCAGGTTTAGACGATGGCAGAATCTCCTTGTTGGTAGGAGAGTCAAATAACCCTTGATTCTTTTAAATCCTTGGCTATGTTTCCGTCACCATTATCTCTTTTTCCTCAGCCAGCCTGGGGTCAACACTGTGCTGAAGCAGCTCCCACACTGCTAGGCAAACATGTAAGGATTACCTCTTATCACAGCAAAGAGATTGGCCTCTAAACCCTCTCTCTGTAGCCTGGCCTGCACATGTTTACATCAAGCTGAAAAAGTTCTGCAAATTAAGCATGTGATCATGGTAGTTTTTACACATGTATTGATAGCTTATTATCAAAATTTATTTTAAACAGGGGTTTAACCATCACAGAAGTAACCTGGTCTACTTTGGATATTGGTTTCACATAGACAATGATCCTTGCTCTAATTTTTTGCTCACCGGGTTTGGGAATAGAAGAAGTCTGAGAAGCATGATTCCAAAACAGGGAGCATAATATTGATGCTCTGGTGCTGAAAGGAACTGGAATCTAGCTTGGGTTGCTTTCAAAGCTCAGCCAAGCTAGCCAGCTAGGACTTTCAGCTTCAGAACAGGATAAGCAGCATGGTACAAATAGCACATTCACAGAACAGACTCTTTGGAATAATGCTCTTGTACTACAAAGATCTTATGTAATAAACTGTAATGAAGATGAACCACTGAGGCCTACAGCTGCATCTACAGCACTTAGAGTTGCCAATTCGGCGCGGGGCATTCTTGGAAATTTTGGGGGGGGAGTGACTGTGGAAGGGGGGTTTTGGGAAGGGATTTCATATAGAATTTATTGTATGCCATGTAGTCCACCCTCTGAAGCTGCCATTTTCTCCAGGGGAAGAGATCCCAATAGTCTTGAGATTAGTTTTAATCCTGGGAAGAAAACAGGCCCCACCTGGAAGTTGGGAACCTAACAGCACTCCTACCTCTACCTTGCCCCCAGATTGTCAAATGTTATAAAAGAACTTTATCAAGGCAGGTTTATTAAACCACTGCCTTTGTGGCTAGGAGACTAAACTATTACATTACATTATTTGACCAGGTAGCCAGGTTGAGAGACGGACTGGAAGGGAGCCCTAACAATCAAGGTGGTGTCAGAGCTTCTAGAGACCTGGAGAAGCTGCTTCTGGCCTCCAACGATGTCCCTGCTGTGGCCAAACAGTAGTGTCTGAACAATATGATTGGGGATGAGGTGACACCATCTGAATATTTCCCCACCAGTACCATGGCTGCTGCCAGAAGAGTGATAGGATAGGTAAAATCAGAAAAGGTGACAATTCTGATGCAGAGCTGGTAGGCTCACAGGGTGGCCCAAAGAGGCCCAAAGAAGACAGTTGCAACACAGGAAACTCTGCCTTACATGATTTACAACTTAAATATTAACATTATGTATTATACATTATACCTTTGAAAGTCCCTCATAACTGTAAACACTGAATAATTTCTTTTTAATTTTTAAATTCCCTATTCTCTTTCTCTTTTTTTGCACCATCATTTCCTTTTCAAAATTAAAAATATATTTCTAAGGGAAACTCTCTGGTTTTAAATCCAGGGTGACAGTGACTCTCATGATGGAGCTCAGGGCTGAGATCAAGCCACCCTCACTTTTGCCACTGCTGCTAAATGAATAGGATGCAATATAAAGTTCAGCTACCGCTGGTGTAATTGTGCTGCTTTAGAGCATTTGGCAAGAAGAGTTGATTAAAAAGCATCCCAAACTCCTGTATGTATTCTGGATAACCTCTGCTCCAAATCAGTATTGTCTTTCCACAGTTTTACATATATGGTAATTAAGTTTGGGGGGGTGGGGGGTGGGCTCCCTCTGGGAATCCTACCCCCCCCCCCAGGGAAAGTGCATGCGCAATACATAGCCTCTCCTCTCCCGGTGTAGTGAACGCCGCGTGGTCACTGTCTGGCTATGCCTGGCAGATGGTCACTGCAATGGCCTCTCCTGCATTACTGCATCCGTAGCAACACCTTCTCGCTGGTCCCCCCCATTTTCACAGAGTTTGCTACATCATGGTGCGACCGAATGTCCGGCGGTATAACCGGATGGGCAGGCTGGGCCCACCAACCTCGCCAGCCTAAGAGAAGGAAAACTCTAACATCAAACCTGGGCAGATAGAGCTCGTTAATGTAACACCTACCACCTGGAGGACTCGCTGCCGGCGTCCCGGCTTACTGGGCCATGGCAGATGACCCCCAGGTGAAAGGGTGGAGCCAGTACCGCGCACACTGCGCTTCACCTAAAAAATTCCTCTGCGCAGGCCTGAAGGGCATATCCACACACACAACACACAATGCATCAAGTCCTGCAGCGATGGGCAAGGGGCGAAACGGCAGGTGGAAGGTGCCACTGGAAGCCGCAGTCCCGATCCTGCATGTAGGCGGTTCAGGGTATTGGTCGCCTGATGCTAACCCGGAGACGAAAGCATTTTTCGGCAGCACCCTGAACGACCAAGCAGCCTTATCTAGGGACAGCACTGCTTGCTCCACACGGAGAGGGGCCTAGAAAAGGTGGCCTGAACAAAGCTCGTCTCCCCCACCCCAGTTGGCTAGCCGCGGTCAACGGGCATCCTTACTTGCGGTCGAAAAATAACAACAAAGAAAAGGCATGCACCTGCCTCACAAAGTGTGCAAAGACTAAAGCTTGCGTGTTGGAACATCAGAACCATGCTTGACACAGTAGGCAGTGGTCGCCCTGAACGACGCTCTGCTCTAGTTGCCCACGAACTTCTCAGGTTGAATATCGACATAGCAGCTCTCAGTGAGGTCTGTTTCCCTGAGGAAGGTAGTCTTCAAGAACACGGTGCTGGCTATACCCTCTACTGGTCGGGTAAGTCAAAGGCTGAGAGCCGCCTTTCTGGCGTTGGCTTCATGGTCAGGAACTCCATTGCCTCCAAACTCGAAAACCTGCCAACAGGTCACTCAGATCGCATCATGTCCATGCGCCTCCCACTTCAAAACAAGCAGCATGCAACACTCTTCAGTGTGTATGCCCCAACCCTTCAAGCAGATCCTGCAGAAAAGAACAAGTTCTATGCTGATCTACGCAACCTCGTACGGAAGACCCCTACAGAGGACAAGGTGATCATCCTTGGCGACTTCAATGCCAGAGTAGGTAAAGACTCGGAAGCCTGGAAAGGAGTACTTGGCAAACACGGCATTGGCAACTGCAATGACAACGGGCGCCTCCTACTAGAATTCTGCATGGAGCACCAGCTCACCATCACCAACACTATCTTCCAGCAGAAGAACAGTCTGAAGACAACCTGGATGCACCCACGGTCCAAGCATTGGCACCTTATCGACTACATTCTGGTGCGCCAGAGAGACCTTCGAGATGTCTTACACACCCGAGTAATGCCCAGCGCAGAATGTCATACGGATCATCGTCTTGTACGCTGCAATCTCCATCTTCACTTTAAACCCACACCCAGGAGAGGAGGTATCCCTCGGAGGAAGTTTCAGGTTGGCAGCCTCCAGTCAGCCGAAGTTAAAGCTGCCTTCCAGGCAAAACTCCAGTCAAGAATTGAGGACCCCAGTTGCCCCACAGACCCTTCTCCAGAAGCACTCTGGGAACACCTAAAAACTACTGTCCTGCAGATCTCTGAAGAAGTCCTCGGGTTCTCCACAAGGAAGAACAAGGACTGGTTTGATGAGAACAATCAAGAGATCCAAGAATTACTGGCAAAAAAGAGATCTGCCTACCAAGCACATCTTGCTCAGCCCTCCTGTCCTGGGAAAAAAAGCAACCTTTCGTGCTGCATGTAGCAACCTCCAGTGCAAGCTTCGAGACATTCAGAACGAGTGGTGGACCAAGCTTGCAGAGAGAACCCAGCTGTGTGCAGACACTGGTGATTTAAGAGGGTTCTACGAAGCCCTGAAGGCAGTATATGGTCCATCATATCAGGCTCAGAGTCCCTTGCATAGTGCAAACGGCCAAGTGCTCCTCACAGACAAGGCATCCATACTGAACCGGTGGTCGGAGTATTTTCAGGTTCTCTTCAGTGCCAACCGCGTAGTTCAAGATTCAGCAATCCACCTCACCCCACTTCAACCGGTGAAAACAGAGTTGGATGAGATCCCCACCCTACAAGAGACTGTTAAAGCCATCAAGCAACTGAAAAGTGGCAAGGCAGCAGGAGTTGATGGAATTCCACCAGAGATCTGGAAGCATGGGGGCACAGTACTACATAGCTCACTTCACAAAGTACTTGTCCCCTGCTGGGAACAAGGCAAATTACCACAGGACTTTCGCGATGCAATCATCATCACCCTATACAAGAACAAAGGGGGATAACCCTGCTCTCCATCGCAGGCAAAATCCTTGCCAGAATACTCCTGAACAGACTGGTGCCCGCCATTGCAGAAGAACTCCTCCCAGAGAGCCAGTGCGGCTTCAGAGCTAACAGGAGCACCACCGACATGGTATTTGTTCTCAGGCAGCTCCAAGAGAAATGCAGGGAACAGAACAAGGCTCTGTATGTGACTTTTGTCGACCTTACCAAAGCTTTCGATACCGTTAGCAGGAAAGGCCTGTGGCAAATCTTGGAACGTTTAGGATGTCCCCCAAGGTTCCTCAGCATGATCATCCAGCTACACGAAGACCAGCGAGGCCAAGTCAGACACTGCAACGACCTCTCAGAGCCCTTCCCAATAGGCACAGGTGTAAAGCAAGGCTGCGTTCTCGCGCCAACTCTCTTTACGATCTTCTTTAGCATGATGCTTCAAAGAGCCGCAGTAGATCTAGATGATGACGATGGTGTATACATCCGCTATCGCACCGATGGCAGCCTGTTCAACCTGAGGTGACTAAAGGCACACTCCAAGACAATGGAAAAACTCATCCGAGAGCTACTGTTTGCTGATGATGCTGCACTCGTCTCCCACTCGGTATCAGCTCTGCAGCATATGACGTCCTGCTTTGCAGAGGCTGCCAAGCTATTCGGCCTAGAAGTTAGTCTGAAGAAGACAGAAGTTCTCCACCAGCCTGCACCCCAGGAAGATTATCACCCCCCCTGCATCACTGTGGGTGAATCAGTTCTGAAGACAGTCCAGCAGTTCAGCTACCTGGGGTGCATCATCTCCTCAGATGCCAAGATCGACAAGGAGATTGACAACAGGCTGGCAAAGGCAAACCGTGCATTTGGCCGACTGCACAAAAGAGTGTGGAGCAACAAGCATCTGAAAAAAGGCACAAAGATCAATGTTTACAAAGCGGTTGTGATGACAACCCTCATCTACGGCTCCGAATCGTGGGTTTTATACCGTCATCACCTGCGACTCCTTGAGCGCTTTCATCAGCGCTGCCTTCGCACCATCCTCAACATCCACTGGAGTGACTTTGTGACCAACACTGAAGTCCTCAAGCGGGCGGAGGTTACCAGCATTGAGGCACTGCTGTTGAAGACGCAGCTGCGCTGGGCAGGGCATATTTCTAGGATGGAAAACCACCGCCTTCCCAAGATTGCCCTGTATGGCGAACTCTCCACCGGTCATCGAAATAGAGGGGCACCGAAGAAGAGGTACAAGGACTCCTTGAAGAAATCCCTTAGCACCTGTCACATCAACCATCACCAGTGGTCTGACCTAGCCTCAGATCGCAAAGCATGGAGGCACACCATCCACCAGGCTGTCTCTTCCTTTGAGAACGCACGCATAGCTGGTCTTGAGGACAAAAGGAGATTGAGGAAGAATCGCACTGCTACAGGACCAACCCTAAATCAGACTTTTCCCTGCAGCCGCTGTGGCCGGACCTGCCTGTCCCACATTGGTCTTGTCAGCTACCAGCGAGCCTGCAGCAAACGTGGACTATTGCACCCTTCTTAAATCTTCGTTCGCGAAGCCAAGCCGAGAGAGAGAATTAAGTTTGAATAAATGGTACTGTTGAAATCAAAGTTGGATTGATATAAATGCTTTTGAGAAAAAAGTAGCTTGATGCTTCAGCCCACTCCCAAATTACTCCGAAGTATTTTTTGTTGAAGTCAATGCACTAAGTGGGTTGTGGATTACATCTTTAGCACCTGGTTTAGTTCTGCTCCATATTTATGCCAGCATGGCCTAACCTGATATAGCATCATTGTATAAAACAGTGATGGGCCAGGTCCACTGGTTCCGATTTGTTTGCAAATACATAATGCTTAGAAGTTACTGGATGAGTCCCTGCAGAGCTTTAGTGAGTGAACATTCATCCCCTTTATTATTCAGCTGAACATTATAAAGAAAAGCTTGTATGAAGTTCAAGTTTCTCTGAAAGTGAAGCGGTGAAAGTGAGAATTATTTGCAAGGAGTTGTATAGAGGAACAGCTAATGACGCCTCTTCACATTTTTATTCCTAGGTTTTCATTACTGTGGTTCATGAAGGTAAAAATTAAAAATAACAATGTGTTATAAGAGGGGTGACAAAAGGAGGAATAGCAGTACTGAACAATACACAATATATGATTCTGAAGCGACATCAATGT
Source organism: Heteronotia binoei (assembly GCF_032191835.1). Classification (NCBI taxonomy): domain Eukaryota; kingdom Metazoa; phylum Chordata; class Lepidosauria; order Squamata; family Gekkonidae; genus Heteronotia; species Heteronotia binoei. The sequence continues at coordinate 34,934 of NW_026800152.1, forward strand.
ACAATACAGGGCATGTTCCATAAATCCCATCATCCTTTAAGAAAGGGAAAGCTCCCTGTTTTTGGTGACCTTTAGGCCTACATGCAAACAATGGTGAAAATATCCCTTTCCTTTAAACTGTCAGTTGTGTGCCACTTTAATGAAGACAATTCACAACAGTGTTCCCATCCTTCCCCATCCCTACACAAAGTACATACAAGGAATGGGAATCATAGTGTGTATTGTTCAGCTTGAAAATCACCTTTAAAATTAAATATGCCTTTAGTAGACCTTCATCTGCAGTTACAACTTCCAATTGTAAACTGAATTCCACAAAATTTCCACATAGGCAGAATATCATTTCAAAACAGGACAGCAGAGCTTATGTGAATTGGAAGAAACAGCCAAAAGGAGAATGAAACCAAGTTTTAGAGTATCCAACAGTTAGAGTGGGGATGTCATACATAAGGCCTGGTGGACAGTACTGGACCATCCAGGGTTCTTATGTGGCCCATGAGCAACTGGTGGGGGGAGTGGACAGAGTCATTCCATTGTGGCTTCAGCAAAGCAGAATAACCTTGTCTGCAGCAGTCAAGCATTGTGGAATTATCTGCCCAGCACTGCACACATGCAAATACACACACACACACACAAAGTGCTTTCACTTTTCAAAGTGTTTCATACACACACATTATCTAACCGGAATCCTTAGAAAAGTCCTGTAAAGTGGGCTGGCATTATTATGGGTGACTAGAACAAAATGGATTGACTTGGCTACCATGTGAGTTCATGACAGGCACAAGTTTGAACTGCTCACTTGTGGCTGTTATACCACTGCTCACTTGTAGCTGTAACTGTTATACCACTTGTAGCTTGCTCTGCCTATAGTAGGCATGGTGTGATAAGCTGCTTCAGCTGTAAAGCAGCACAGATAGCTCCTGTTAGGAATATCATCTATGAGGAAAAGAAAGCCCTTGAAAAGAACAGATATGTAGCAAGCTGTGCCACATTCCAGTACTTTCTGTTTCCCTCTTTCTTCCAAACAACCACTAACATAGAGACAAGAAGCAGCCAAACCGGCCTCAATAGAAAAAGAAATATCAAAACCACAATTATGTACTAAGAAAAACAAGGACAGCCCTCTACTTCACATTTTGATTCTTATTGCAAAAGGTTAAATAGAACAAATTTTATATTCTCATCATCTTTTCTGCAATATTAATCATGAAAGTTTTGTCAGTATCTCATTTTCAATCCAGTGCTCTCTTGAAAACCTCCCACTCCTCCTGACATTAGCAAAATGAATACATTTGCTTTCACAAAGAAGAGCAACTCTGTGTCGCTCTTAATAATACCTTAAGTAATTCCTAAAAAAAGTAACAAGGCAATGCTTGATCTATCACTGTCATAATTATAATTGGAAACTTTTAATGAATTTGGGATATATTCTCTGCACATACGATGGGAAGTTCCCATCTTCCCATAATCTTTCTGGTACTTTCCCCTAGACTCACAATCATTCCCTTAAACGTATAGGATTGAAATGCTCTCTGAACAGAAATGTACATTGTATCTAAAAAAAAATTTCACGTTGTTCTCAATGCCTTGATCTCAAATAACGAAACAGGACTGATTATCGAGGGCCACATGTCTACTTTATCTTCCAGGTTTAGAGCTCTCCTGCTGATCATAACTCCAATAAATATGAATACATATACACATACATTCAAAAATAGTCATGTGTTTAATCTTATTCAATTAATTTATTTACTTCATTTATATTTATTTTATTTATTAATTTTATTCCACTTATACTCCACCCTACCCACAATTGGGTATCTCTCATCTTCCTTCCCAATGAGATCCAAAATGGCTTACACCATTATCCTCACTTCCATTTTATCCTCACAACAATCTTGTGAGCTTCAAGAGAGGATTGGATACACATACAAAGTGGAGGTCTATCAGTGGCTATTAGCCACAATATATAGATGAAACACCATGTCTGGGGCAGTGATGCTTTGTATTCTTGGTGCTTGGAAGACAACAGTGAGAGGTCATCTAGAGTTCTGGCCCCACTAGTGGATTTCCTGATGGCACCCGGGTTTTGGCCACTGTGTGACACAAAGAGTGCAATCACACAAGAGATTTGGCCTGACCTAAACTCATCTGAATTTAATGTGCTGCCTCCCGAGTCCCACCTGTACCTACCTTGTCTGAGGATGGGCTGGGACCAGATTAAATAACTACTGGGAACTTCCAGGTAGCAAACCTATAAACCATATGTAGGGTATGTTTCCTGGCTGTCTGAATGACCAGGCACATGTTGCACCTGCCTCACACCTGCTTGGCATGCATTTGAGCAGTCTGAAGACTCCTCTTGCGTGTATGTGGCCCATGTCTCTCCCAGCAGCAGGGCAGGGGCTGTTTGAATGCAGGGGCATGGATAAAAAAGAACTGGCCTTTTCAGAGCTGGGATAATGCTGCGCCTAATCTCCAATGTGATTGCACCCAGAGTGTGGTTCTATGTATTTTATTTGACAACAGGTTTTTTTTTCTATAGAGAACAGGTAGAATATCATCACTGCTCTATAGCTAACCCTCTTAATTCCATTTAGCCACTTATCACTTGTCCCATTTTTCTTTTCTAATGGAAATTTTTTATTTTTAATAATCTGCAAAGCACTCAAAAATCTAGTGAAGAATGCATTATTAATTAATACATGCAAATGCATCTTTTTGCCAGCCCAAAAACTTTGTTCTTGTTCCTCATATGAACCCTATCTCATATGAAGAATGTTCCTAAATTATGTAACAAACATTCAAGGCTTATCTTCACATAGATCTTAATCAACCCATGGGGTAAAATGAACAAATGTGAATCAACAGCAGTCAACCAGCACTTCTGCCACTGAATGAAAAGCACAGCTGGAATCCTCGGATAAATTTGGTAATTTTGCCTGAATATAAAGAAACAGAATTAGCTAGAAGTGATAACATATTACTGATCATTTCAGGAGTATGCAAGCATTCTAGTTACATAACACTAATTATTTCAGTTTCATTTAGTTCCGCTTCCAAAGAAAAGCACCTGAAATTGTAGACAGGTCTTTTTTTGTAGTAGGAACTCCTTTGCATATTAAGCCACACACACCTGATGTAGCCAATCCTCTTGAAGTTTACAGTAGGCCCTGTAAGAAGAGCTCTGTTAAGCTCTTGGAGGATTGGCTATATCTGGGGTGTGTGGCCTAATATGCAAAGGAGTTCCTGCTACAAAAAAGGCCTGTGTAGAAATAATGGAATATATGATAAATTGTGGTCCTAGTGATGGAGCTTATCATAGGGGCCTCTACCTATAACTAATACTTTCACATACATATGCACATTCTAAGACCCTATGCCACCAGTGTTCCACATTATGTTTGTGATTCTCTCAGATTTTCTGAGGGAAATACAATCTTTGAACAACTTTCCAAAGAATACTGTCTTAGCTAACATGGATATGGAATCTCTGTATACCAGGGGTGGCCAACGGTAGCTCTCCAGATGTTTTTTGCCTACAACTCCCATCAGCCCCAGCCAGCATGGCCAATGGCTGGGGCTGATGGGAGTTGTAGGCAAAAAACATCTGGAAAGCTACCGTTGGCCACCCCTGCTGTATACTAACAAACCCACACCAAGGTGGATTACAAACCATAAGGAATATAATTTCTGATAAAAACACAGCTGACTTTGCTACAAAACTGAGAAAGCTGTAGAACACTTCATCCTTCCAGGACATTCAATGGGTGACCTCAAAGTTTTACTCCAAAGGAACTTCATGAACAAAATGGAAAGGGAAATTGCTGAATTACAAGTTATTATGAAACCTGGAATAAACGTCTTCCCAGAACTGAACAGGGATATTGGTTTCTTATCTCATTACATATACTAAACCCATTCTTACCAAGTAGAGCCATTCATCCAGTTTATTCCAATGTATTTCTCTTTTAGAATAGTGTATCAGAATAATGTTTTTTTTTTGTATTGACAAACTGGAATAAGAAATATTGGTTGTTTATCTTATTACATATGCTAAAACCAACTTCCACTGTATTCTAATGTATTCTTTTTTGTATTGGCAAATTGGAATGATATTTATAATGCTATGCTACATGTTAAAAAGTATATTGGGTGGACAGAAACACTTCTGAGAAATAGATGTTCTCAGTTTAAGCCATGCTTGAGGAGAAATAGAGCAATTAACAGACTCCACATTTACTTCCATTCTTATCATCATTCACCATTTCTAACATGTTTATTGACTTTGCTATTTTCCCACACAACTGATGTTCTCCAGGCCAAACTTGCTATTCTTTCAATTTGTTAATTTTGCTATTTTGCCATTGGATTCTAACTTTGTACTATTCTGAATGCTCAATCACTGCCCACCTGCTATATGTAACACTGTTCACTGTACCCCATTTCACTGTCTAATGGAGTGTTCATGCACATGAAAGCTTACAGCATGAATAAAACATTGTTGGTCTTAAAGGTGCCACTGGACTCCAGCTGTATTCACATGAAAACACACTTTGCATTATACCCATGTGCATATAATATCTGTGATGGGGACAAGTAGGAGGTGGGAGTCCTTTTGTACTCCACCCAGATACATACAAGGGCCGCGGTCAGATGTACATTTTTATCCGACACAGCAGCGCATGCTCATCGGATTAAAAGTGCACGTCCATACGACAACATCTGGGAGTAGTCGGTGAGTTGTGGGTATCCCGTCATGCTGCGACTTACTGTCGGACTTTTTTGATAGCGGATAAAATCTGGTTCTAAATGCTTGACGACGGGTCAAAAACGGATTTCCCCTGTCTGATCATGCCAGCGTTAGCGAGTCATCTCAACTTGCATCCCAGATCAGCGCCATTTTTTTAAAATCTTAGCGATACAAAGGATCAGCAAAATGCGGAAGGGCTCCTGGGTGCTTTAAGCACCACAAAAGATGAATTCCGAGCAACTGCAAATGTTTCTTTTTAATTTTGTGGGGTTGAATTTTGTGACACGATCATTGTTTAGTCCGTAGGCTGAGCCAATCAGTGGCATTGTTTATGCACATGCGCAAAGGCCGGGCCATCTGATCAGCCAACGACGGGACAGGCACTCGGCAAGGTGGAGGATGGGACAGGCACTCGGCAAAACCAGGAACGCCTTGCTGATGGATTTGATGGTGCGTCTGACCACGGCCATAGTGTATTAAACACATATTGTGGTATTACACACTGAGAGTATGTGAGTGTCCCAAGCTCAGTCAGAGTGGGAATGCAAAGCTGGGTCCCATTATCATGCTGAAAGTGGTGCCCCAATTTTCAAATGCCTGGCTTTCTTTCTGATGAATTATATCTGCCACAAACAGAGAACCTTAAGTTCCATCACAAGCAGCACAGGGCAAGGAGAGGTTCCGGGCATAACCTGGGCCAGGATGATCTAACTGGCATTGCGCCTCTCATGATCATACTGAAGTTGGTTTCCAGTTTTGAAATGCTTGACTCTCTCTGTTGATGAGCAGTGCCTGCTACCAACTGAGTAAATGAGCTTCCATTGCAAATAACCAACTAGGTGGTGAGAGTTTAGAGATAACCAGGGACAGGATATTCCCATTCCCTTCATTCTTGGCTGTGCAGTGCCCATGATCATCCTGAAGCTGGTGGACAATTGAGGCACCTGGCTTTATTTTCTAGTGAGTTATATTGATGAATCCAATCCAGTCAGTCAATACACTATACAAGATTTGTCACTGTGCCAGAAGTGATGAAAATGCAATGCAAGCCTACCTACAGAGGTTGTATAGGGGCACTTTGAGAGAATAGTTGCATAATACTGATGAAAGTGCTCTTTGGCAACTGGGGCAGTTTCTATTAAAAAAAAAAACCTAAACAAAACCTTGCATAAGGATAAAAGCACCCACTGGCTGTAGGTTGAAGATAAGAGGGAAATCCAAATTGCCTGTAATAGAAAATCTTTCAGGCTTGAAAGCACAGGCAGCAGCTTTTCTTTTCAATTTGCCATTTCAAACACGGGTCAATGAGGGTCTTTAAAAATAATTAAGAAACGATATTTCTTTCATTTGTCCCTGCCCCGTGTTCACATGGTGTGGTATTATTGCAGTAGAAGAATATTACTATAACCTGTAATGTTTTCCAGGCTATTGATTATAACAGTCCATTTTATGAGAGCTTTTGAAACATCACTTGCCTCTCTAGTGTGCTTATTACAGTGGAAACATGTAAGCCTTATGATTCTAGAACTAGTGCTGCTATGGTCTACTATTCTAGAGGTTGTTAAACTCTCTGTATTAGTTTACATTCGAGAGCACATGGGGCCATCAATTCACCACAGAAAGACATGGATCAAAAACAAATGAGAGACTCCCAGCTCTCATATAGTGGTATAGGAAGTTTCTTCATCCCTAAGATTTTTCTGACCCCACTATCTTCTCACAACTGAGCAGTGAAGTGCTCAGCTATTAAAACAGCCCTGGAGAAAACTAAACCAAGTGGCCACTGCCACTTTCAGTTTGGAAATGCCCAGTGCCAGTGACACCTGTGGCCTCCTCACCCTCATGCTTGTGGACAGTAGTGATACAAGAAGGGGCAACGAACAAGTCTACTCCTGCAACTGAATGCCTTTGAGCTAAGCAGCCCATGTGGTGCATCATAATTTGTTTCAGGCAGTGTCCTGCTGAATACAATCCCAGCAAAATAAAGGGCTTGCAATCCACCAGCCTTTTATCTAAGATAACACCCAGCCACATTAATATTCCACTGATTTCAACAGGAAAATTAAGCATGTGTGTAAATGAAATAAACATAAATTAATGCTTTCCCTTCAGCCATCATGTTCATTTTAATATACACTGTATATTCCATGCAGTATACCTTTGGGCCTGAGAGTACCCTACAACTAGTTCTCTTACTTCAGTATAGTTAACATCAGCCGTTAATATGTACATTTAGGCTTAATTATGCTTACACTGCTCACTTATGTTCACTTACATAAAATTAGATAGCAAAGACAGAAAGATTCAACTGTTCTGTAGCAGACTGTCTCCCTAACCAGCCTTTGCAGACTGCAATTTAAGGCAGATCAAAACACTGAGACATTTGTTGACTCCTGTGTCTCCATGAACTGAGAGTGCTAACTGAAGAACAAAAAAAATACATAAACCATTTCCTCTTCCAGGTGTATCAAATCTGTCTTTGAAGATCAGATGTGTGAGTTGTCAAGCTCTGTCCTAGGGTGAATAGTAATATATTTTCTTCTGACCATTATGTCTGCTTTTTGAAACCTTGTCTCTACTCCACAGTCAAGTGTGCTTTATGTTGTCCTTAAAGGTAATGTGATATAATGCAATCCTGTGTTACATGTATCATATAGTGATAGCTACCAACATTGGACCAGTATTTCATGTACAAGACTGGTACACTACGGTTTTCTATCATTTCTGAGCCAGGTTTCTTTTCTTGGCAGAATGACTAGTTGCAAGCTTTGTTATCTCATTCCCCATTTTCAGTTCTGACATAGATTCAGTGGTTCCTAATAATCACTACTAGAAACCCATAAGTCATAACCAGGGGTTGTTTTGTAGAAAAATAGATGGTGGAGTTCATCCAGGGATCATTATGCAGTTGCACATACTATTCAATGGACAAGGAGGTGGAACTCTCAGAAGGAGGATATGGAACTCTCAGAAAGGTTCAGGAACTATGCTCCTGTGAGCTCCCATTGAATCTGAGGCCTGGTCATAACCCAGCAAGGATCATTTAGATATGCCAAATTCATCTACATGTTGGTGACAAAATGCTCACCTGGCTTATACAAGTGCATCAGGTTGAAATAGGATTTCCATATGAACTCTGCTGGGCAAGCATGAATCTGTCACAGGCTTTGTACACACCAGCTGGCAATTCTAGCTGCTGAATGTATAAGTTTTGGACAGATTTACGAAAATCTTCATTCTCTTCTTTGTTTTATTATGAAAGGTTTCTCAGTCAAGGTCCTTAGGAGTTCACGTGTGGCAAGGAAATATCCTTAATAACCAGCAATTAGTATAATAGCATCTGTTTAAAATTAACAAGCATCTCAACAGTGGCCCAAAATAGACTACATCACTGGAAAAACAATCTGTATATTTGCCACAAGGTAGATGCAGAGTTTCAAAGCTTCCTTTGATCTCTTCCTCTCTAATTTGAAATTAAGAAAGTTTATTTCTGCTAGATTTCCACTAATTTCATCTCCTTATCTTTAGTATAAGTCCCATGAAACCCAGTGGACTTGACTGTTTATCCTGTGATCACCCACATGTGTGGAATTAAAATAAAATGAAACAGATTGTTGGGTAATATTTATCTGGAGGGCTTGACTTCAGAGGAAATTGTTTCCAAATAAGGCCTGCTCTCCTAAGAACACTTATGTGGAGGTCAAATCCACTGAAATCATTGTGCCTTATTCCTAAATGATGGATTGTGAAAACTTCAAAGGGATCTGTTGATGTTGGGCGAGTGGGCGTCAACATGGCCAATGAGGTTCAACGTGACCAAGTGCAAAGTAATGCACATTGGGGTCAAAAATCCTAATTATAAATACAAGTTGATGGAGTGTGAACTGGAGGAGACTGACCAAGAGAGAGATCTTGGGGTCATAGTAGATAACTCACTGAAAATGCTGAGACAGTATGCAACTGCAATAAAAAAGGTCAATGCTATGCTGGAAATTATTAGGAAGGGAACTGAAAACAAACCAGCCAGTATTATAATGCCCCTGTACAAATCGATGGTGAGGCCTCATTTGGAGTACTGTGTACAATTCTGGTCACCACACCTCAAAAAAGATATAGCTTTTGAAATAGTCCATAAAAAGGCAACTAGAATGATTAAAGGGTTGGAACACTTTTCCTATGAAGAAAGGTTAAAATGCTTGGGGCTCTTTAACTTGGAGAAATATTGACTGTGGGGTAATATGATAAGAGGTTTACAAGATTATGCATGGGACAGAGAAGATACAGAAATAAGTACTTTCCTCCCTTTCTCAATGAAATTGCTGAGCAGACAGGTTAGAATGGATAAAAGGAAGTACTTCTTCACCCAAAGGGTAATTAACACATGGAATTCACTCCCACAGGAGATGGTGGCAGCTACAAGAGGGGATTGGAGAAACATATGAAGCAGAGGTCCATCAGTGGCTATTAGCCACAGTGTATTGATGGACCTCTCTGTCTGGGGCAGTCATGCTCTGTATTCTTGGTGCTTGCGGGGTGGGGCAACAGTGGGATGGCTTTTCGTGTCCTGGTCCCACTGATGGACCTCCTGATGGTACCTGATTTTTTTGGCCACTGTGTGACACAGTGTTGGACTGGATAGGCCATTGGCCTGATCCAACATGGCTTCTCTTATGTTCTTATGGATTATTTCTTTAAGGGTTTTATTTCTCACTTTTCTGCTGATAAAATAGCATTTAAGGCAGCTTATAATATGCCATTAAAATGAAATAAAATTACTGCAATACAAATCTAAAAACACAATCTAAAGCCAAAACCAACAATCACCAGTGGAACAGAAAGAGTAATAAAAGCAGCAACTAAAATATAAACAGGATTAGAACAGTAAATAATAAAAACAGCAGTTAACAGTGAAACCAAAAGTACAGAGGTAAACAGTGGTCAAAATGTGACCCACCCAGAGCCTTACTGAGTAGGGGAGGGTGTACTAAAAACTCAATTAATTAATTAATTTTAAAAGAACAAAATGCCCACTGAAATAGTACATCCAACACATGTTAGGTCATGGGTGTCCAATCAGATTAGCAGGCAGACATACACTGGGGGAAACTCTCCTCAGAAAGTGCTCATTCACACAGCACTGAGACAGAGGGTGTTTTCGCACTCACCTTCAGCCGGCGCCGCGACCCTCTTGACGACGGAGGATCTGTGCTGATTTCCCACACGAAGCGCTGGAGCAACCAGAAGAGCCGCCAATTTCCGGCGCGAAGCCCGCTCAAACGTAAATCGCCAAGAAGCAGGAAAACGCTTGAGCGGGCTTCGCGCCGGAAATTGGCGGCTCTTCTGGTTGCTCCAGCGCTTCGTGTGGGAAATCAGCACAGATCCTCCGTCGTCAAGAGGGTCGCGGCGCCGGCTGAAGGTGAGTGCGAAAACACCCAGAGAATCGCAGGGCTGGGGAAGAGGAGTTTCTGGTTTCCTTCTTAACTTGCTTTCACCAGTGGAAAGGGCAGTGGAGGGCTTTTAACCTCTTTTTTCTGACTCTGCATGTCCTTCATAGGGCATGTGGAGCCAGGAAAAAAGGGGTGAAAAGCCTCCCTTGCTGTCCTTTTCACTAGTAAAAGCAAGGTGGGAGGGAAACCAGAAGCTGTCACTATCATACTTGTTATTGTTGTTCAGTTGCACAGTCAAGTCCAATTCTTTGCGACCCCATGGACAAAGTCACACCAGGCTCTGTCTTCCACTATTCTCCAAAGTCTGAGTGCTCCCTTCTCATTTGGTGGCCAAAGTATTTGAGCTTCAGCTTCAGCGTCTGACCTTCCAGGGAACAGTCTGGGTTGATTTCCCTTAGGCCTGACTGATTTGATCTTCTTGCAGTCCAAGGGACTCTCAAGTCTTCTCCAGCACCACAGTTCAAAAGCATCTATTTTTCTGCGCTCAGCCTTCCTTATGGTCCAGCTCTCACAGCCATACATTACTACTGGGAATACCATCACTTTGACTATATGGACTTTTGTTGGCAGGGTGATGTCTCTACTTTTTATTATACTGCCCAGGTTCATCATAGCTGTCCTCCCAAGGAGCAAACATCTTTTAATTTCATGGCTACAGTCACCGTCTGCAGTGATCTTGGACCCCAGAAATGTGAAGTCAGTCACTACTCACATGTCTTCCCCTTCTATTTGCCAAGATATACAGGGGCTGGATGCCATGATCTTAGGGGTTTTTTGATGTTGAGTTTCAATCCTACTTTTGTGCTCTCCTCTTTCACCCTCAACAAGAGGTTCTTTAGGTTCTCCTCACTTTCTGCCATTAGAGTGGTGTTGTCTGAATATCTGAGGTTGTTGATGTTTTTCCTGGCAATCTTAATTCAGGTTTGTGCTTCATCCAGGCCAGCATTCCGCATGATGTACTCTGGATATAAATTAAATACGCAGGGTGACAATATACATCCTTGTTGAACTACTTTTCCTATTCTATACCAATCAGTTGTTCCATATCCCGTTCTGACAGTTGCTTCTTGACCCTTATACAGGTTTCTCAGGAGACATGTGAGGTGGTCTGGTACTCCCATCATTTTAGGGTCCGGCTGCAGTTTGTTGTGATCCATACAATCAAAGACTTTAGCATAGTCAATGAAGCAGAAATAGTCATTTTTCTGATACACCCGTGCTTTCTCCATAATCCAGCGAATGTTGGCAGTTTGATGTGTAATTCCTCTACCTCTCCAAAACCCAGCTTGAACTTCTGGTAGTTCCCAGTCTACATACTGCTGAAGCCTAGTTTGTAGGATCTTTAACATGATCTTGCTGGCATGTGAAATGAGTGCAATGGAGCGATAGTTTGAACATTCCTTGGCATTACCCTTTTTTGGGATTGGAATATAAACTGACCATTTCCAATCCTGTGGCCACTGTTGCGTTTTTCAAATTTGTTGACATAATGTGTGCATCACTTTAACAGCATCATCTTTTAGGACTTTGAATAGCTCAGCTGGAATACCATCATCTCCGCTTGCTATGTTGTTAGTAATGCTTTCTAAGGCTCATTTGACTTCATCCTCCAGGATGTCTGACTCAAGTTCAGCGATTTCACCATCATGGTTGTCAAGGACATTGAGATCCTTCTTGTATAATTCTTCTGTGTATTCTTGTCACCTATTCCTAACGTCTTCTGCTTCTGTTAGCTCTCTATCGTTTTTGCCCTTTATCATGGCCATCTTTGCACAAAACATTCCCTTGATTTCTCCAATTTTCTTGAGATCTCTTGCCCTTCCCATTCTGTTATTTTCCTGTATTGCTTTGCATTGTTCCTTCAGGAAGATCTTATCTCTCCTTGCTGTTCTCTGGAAATCTGCATTCAGTTGGGTGAATTTTTCCTTTTCACCTTTGCCTTTCGGTTTCCTTCTTTCCTCAGCTATTTGTAAAGCTTTCTTGCATTTCTTTTTCTTTGGGATGGTGCTGATTGCTGCCTTCTGTACAATGTCATGAACCTCCGTCCATAGTTCTTCAGGCACTCTGTATATCAACTCTAGTTCCTTAAATCTATTTTTCACCTCCACTGTATATTCATAAGGGATGTGATCAAGGTCAAACCTGAATGGCCTAATGGCTTCCCCAGTTTTCTTCAGTTTAAGCCTGAATTTTGCAATGAGTAGCTCATGATCTGAGCCACAGTCAGCACCAGGTCTTGTTTTTGCTGACTGTAAGGAGCTTCTCCATCTTTGACTGCAGAGTATATAATCTATCTGATTTCTGTGTTGCCCATCAGGTGATGTCCATGTGTAGAGTCGCCTTTTAGGTTGTTGGAAGAGGGTGTTCGCTATGACCAGTTTGTTCTCTTGACAAAACTCTATTAGCCTTTGCCCAGCTTCATTTTGTTCTCCAAGGCCAAACTTGTCAGTTGTTCCAGTTACCTTTTGACTTCCTACTTTGCCATTCCAGTCCCCTATGATGAGGAGGACATCTTTTTTTGATGTTAATTATAGAAGATGTTGTAGATCTTCATAGAACTGGTGCACTTCAGCCTCTTCTGCATCAGTGGTTGGGGCATAGACTTGGATTAGTGTGATATTGAATGGTTTGCTTTGGATATGGACCGAGATCATTCTTTCATTTTTGAGATTGTATCCCATTACTGCCTTCCTCACTCTCTCTTAACTATAAAGGCCATACCATTTTTTCTATGGGACTCTTGCCCACAACAATATATGTAGTGATCCGCTGAGTTAAATTCACCCATTCCTGTCCATTTTAGTTCACTGATTTCCAAGATGTCGCTGTTCAGTCTTGCCATCTCTTGTTTGACTACATCCAGATCTACATTCATAGATCTTACATTCCACGTTCTAATGCAGTATTGTTCTTTGCAGCATCGGACTTTCCTTTCACCATCAGACACATCCACAGCTGAGCGTTCTTTCGGTTTTGGCCCAGCCACTCCACTTTTTCTGTGGTTACTTGGACTTGCCCTCCGCTCTTCCCCAATAACATACCGGGCACCTTCTGACCTGAGGGGTTCATCTTCCAGCACCATATCTTTTAGCCTTTTGTTACTGTCCATGGGGTTTTCTTGGCAAGGATACTGGAGTGGTTTGCAATTTCATTCTCCAGTAGATCACATTTTGTCTGGGTTCTCAGCTGCGGCCTGTCCATCTTGGGTGGCCCTGCATGGCATAGCCCACAGTCTCACTGAACTACGCAAGCACTCTCACCACTTCAAGGTGGCAACCCATGAGAGGAATTTGGAGATAAGCATCACTAAATTTATTGGGACAAATAGCTATACATAGGATTTCAGTCTTCAGATTCAATCATATGGACATCTGCTTTGAGAAAGTAAAGGGTCAGGCAGTAAATGAGGCATCAGTTGCCATGGTTATTTATTTGTTTGCTTAGCAAACAACCCTATGGAATGGCCTGCTTGAGAGGTCAGGCAGGATCCCACGCTTTTGGCTTTCTGCAAACTATGCAAAACAGAACTGTTCAGGAAGGGCTGCATTATAACAGAATGTTTTGGGCAGTGTTATATACTTGGTTTGACAGGAAGAATGAGGACACCAAGCATTGTGATCAGCTCCTCTTACTGTGATTCCAGCAGAACTAACTTGCAACACACAGGCCTCAGCCTGGTTATATACACTAAAACTCCACCTACTCCCCAAACTATTGGAAGGTTTAAACTGACCCCAGCCACCCTATTGGCTGTCTGTAGCAGCCTGTCTAATCAGCCCACAAATTCCACAATCCTAGTGGTCCATTGTTCTAAACTCCAAGCTCCTAGGTTTTGGAGAATAAGTCCAGCATCTCCCCCCCCCCCCCCCGGTCAGTCGCTATTCAGCAAGGTATATGAAAACAAGCCCAGACATAACAGGCTGCATTATAACAGAATGTTTTGGGCAGATGCTTCAATCAGTGGAAGGAGACTGTGCACCATACTAATATCCAGGGGCTTTTTGTGTGTGATGATGCTTACTGGTACTGAATACTAGCAGTTTTTGGGAAGGGGTTCTTCCAAAACCTCAAGGAAGGAATTGGTGGAAATGAGCATAATATTATATGTCAGTACTGGAAAAAAACAAACAAAAGAATTGCCAATATGTATTTTCTGTTACTGTATGTTTTTATCCTACTCTCACTGCATTATGTTTCTTTTTATGTAATATCATTTCTTGCACTGTGTAATATGTCCTATTTAATACTTACACCTTGTTTCAGTTTTCTATAGTCCTGGTCCTATTATATTGCTTATTAGATGTCTCTTCATCCAACTGGTGATACTAATTCAAAGTATGTAATCCACCTTTAGTCTCAGTGGGGTCTTTCTGACTTTAGCTGCCTTGCATTTTTGCATATGTTGTGCTGCTTCTAATGATCACACAATCAGTGCAATCCATTCAGACTTTCCCTCAGGAGTTCCATCTGTTGGGGGGGGGGGAGGCTGCACATGAGTTGAAGCATTGGAGCATTTTAGCAACCTGCTTCACTCTGCCTTCATTACATGAGAGTAGCTCCATCTACTCTTGTGTAAAGCACAGTAGTTGAAGCACAAAAGATAATTCATTTGCACCTTTATTGGCTCAGCATTGAAGAGAGGGAAGTGATCCCAGCTCAGGCTGGAGAGAGAGGCAGAGAGAGGAGACCAAAGGGGAGAGAGAGGGGGAGTGAGAGAAGGGGGGTGCACTTGCAAAGCAAAGCAGATGCCTTCCATCACTGAGACATTTTGCTACTGAGATGGACATTTTTAAAAACACCCACACCAGCCTGCCCTTTCTGGGCAGGTTTTGGCGGGTGGTAGGTTTGCTGGAAGTCACCAATGTGAAAAACTTAGTTCATATTACAGACCAGCGGCTTTTTGCTTTTCTAAAAAAACTGCAGGAGAAACCAGTTTTATTAGAACAGGGAGGGGAATGGGGAAGATATGAGAGAGTGCTGGGATGTTTATGAAGTTGTGTGAACACGAGGAAAAAACATGTTTTATGCAAGTGATGCAGGTGGATTTTTAACATAATGGGAAAGACTCCAATGAGAAAGGCAGACTATAAATAACATAAACAAACAAGTAAATAACTATTTAACTCAGTTATTTATCTCTTAGCTCATCCATTTTATCTAATATAGCTTCCCAACTTTTTCTGGATTCCTCACAGGAGATAAAAATAAAAGCAATGGATGCATTTAGACAAAATATTTAGCCAAAATTAAATCAACCCTGCTCATATATAACTTGCTGTCATGTTTGCATATGTATCTCACTCTGCCCAGAGAGCGATAAAGTAATCCTGGTTTACAACAAACTCCAGTTTCCCATGATATATAAATGTAGGATGCCTACATGGTTACTTCTCATGCACCTCTTGCAGACTGGATTTTAAACACTGGTTTAATCCAGGCTTTGTGGAGGGAAGACTAAATTCAGTTAACTTGGGTGCCTGCATTCACATGTCCCAAGTTTGCATTCACATAACCGGAGCTTGTTTTAAGCCAGGATTCCTTCATCAGGCTCTCCACAAGAAGGGAGCAGGGAGGAAGCCAGAGTAAAGTATGCACACGTGAGCATGGCAGCAAACTAGGTTCGTGTACAGTATTGGCTTAGTGGCAGCTTAATACAACATCTGAATGTGTGGCTATGCTTCCATATCTGCTATGTAAATCCTTGTATTGTCAGACCAGCCTGGGCCAGGTGGGGCTAGGTCACACAATGTCATTGCTCAATGTCTAAACACTGCAATTTTCATGCTGTCCACCTAAACTGCTGTGAGAATTCAGATAACGGGCTCATACAGAGCATGCTGAACACTGATGATTCTCATTTTTTGAATGTTTTGTGACACTTTGGGGGCATTCACACTTCACTAAATAATGCATTTTACATCCAGATTTTTACTGTGTAAGAATAGCAAAAATCCAGATGTAAAACGCATTATTTAGCGTAGTGTGAACACACCATGTGTGTTGTCCATATGTCCGGACAATGCCTTATTGTAATACATGGTCTACAGGAAGGAAGCTTTGATGACATTTCCATCAAACTTGCCTGGAGAACAGCCCTTGGGAGACATGCAAGGGACATACAATACGATCTATCAGGGACTTAGAGTATCAATAATTTTCAGTTTGCCTAATCACTACTGGGCAACAGGCTATTTTTCTGTAGCTGGCACAGCAACCTCTCAAAACATGAAAGTGGCAGCAAAATAGGATCAGCTGCTGAAGCAGTAAAGCCTTCTGCACATGATGACTGTTTGGCAAATCCTCCCACAGTTCAGTGATAAATTACCATAGAAGAACACTAGGAAGGAATGGGGGGGGGGGGGAGAAAGCCAGTAGTGAGCCAAATCCCGTTTTATATAATGAGACTGATTGGCTGTTGGAAAACCCTTTGAAGGGAAGCGTTCATCAAATCAAAGTCCATTGAGTAACATCAGCTGACATTCTAATGCCTTGGTGCATTAACTTTGTAGTACAGAATGTTTTTCATCTAAATATTGCTGGCTTTTGGCCCTTATAAGGAATTCAGCAGAAACAAGAAATGTATTGAGGCTGAATAATCACTATTATGAGATGACCATAATTTTCCACCGCCCCTACTTCTATTGTTTTGTGTTTTCACCTGATAGAAAGATAGCCCGAAACATTTATTAGCTTAACTGGATTAGGAGTCCAAGAACAGAGAACACGGAAATATGAGCAATTCTTTTTAGATAGCTTTCTGAATGGTATCTTTTCAGCTGTGAAGGCAGATGAAACAGCAAGGGAAAGATCTAGAAAATAAAATGAAGATTATGAAATATAGAGACATATATAATACAACTGAGCAAGAGATGAAGATTCTAATGTAGTTTTTAGCTGCACTTTGCTGGATGGGTCTAATAGCCCTAGACAGTGATGTGCACCACATCCACATCATGTTCAGTGGATACACATCACAGTGTGCTTCTGCATCAGCATTGCACTTTAATCACCCTTACTAAATAGGGGCAATAGCGAGGAACTCAATTGATAATGGTGAACGAGATATTTATTATCTCTTAATGAAAAAAGGTGGAGGACTGATGTCAGGTTTTAACTGTGAAGCTAATCTTTGATGAACAACTCTAATTCTATTGCCAGAATCAGTGAAGAGCAGATTATTTCTTTCAAGGTGGTTAGAAGCAGACATAACAGCTACCATTCCTTAGAGGTAGCTCCTTATCTACATAAATCAAGAGTTGTTGGACTCAAGTGATGATAAGCATAAGACAGCGTAAACAGGTATGCAATGGTACAGAGTACTTATGAAAGTGGTTGAAATGGTTATCTATCTTCTGCTTTGAGACCTTCTAAGAGAGACCATGTGGATAAAAATTTTAAATTACTTTCACCCTGGCGGAAGAAAAAGGGACAAGGCAAGAAGATAGCAGATTTTTGTTTAAAGGAAGGATAATGGTTCCAATTTAATCGTACCTGCACAGTTGTAGCAACAGCTGCTGTCTCTATATCTCCGTTTGCTTCCCCACTTGTACACTCTATGAACCATGTTCTGTATTTTTTGCATGTACAGACCTGCACACGTGAAAAAATGGCCACCATACACACATAAAATTCTCAGCTTGGGTTTATGAAGAAAATAATTTTCCCTTCTAAATTTCATGTGGGCTCACTGAAAACAAAACATGAGGGTTGAGCAAAGTACTGAAGTTGCATTGGACATTGGGTATTATCATGTACTTAAGTGTTACATATCAGATGATAAATGCAGCAACATAACATTTTTTGGGATGATCAAATTATTGTGGAGAGAATCGGACTGCACTTCCCAAACCCTACTCATTTATTGGTAGGGATGGACACAAACCAGTTCACAAACTAAATTTCATTATGAGTTTTGGATGGTTTGTGGTTCCAGAACTGAAGTTCATGGCATGTCAACTGGCACAAACATTCCATGCACTTTCAAGCAGTTCATGGAGGTTCATGAATGGATACATTTTCAGACAGACTGTCTCCACTCAAACAAAATGTTTACCAAACTTCAAAGCAACAGGGGGGCTAGAATTCTCCAACCTTGGAAACACTGTTGTCAGTGTCCCTCCTTTTCTGTAGTCCCTTTGTGTTCACTTCCCATTTTCTTGCACAGACCTTCCATTTGAGACCCTGTGCTTTGAGATCAGTCCTTTTAAGCTTTCAATGCCAGTGGCACAAGGTTCTGCTGGGCACTCTGTAATTGCATGGGTACTGCTTGGCACTCTGAACGTTGTACTGGTTCTGCAGGGCTTCCTAGGTTTGTGACTGAACTGACATTGCCACATTGGCACTGGGTTCTGCTGGGCACTAGTACATTGCACTGGTTCTGCTGGGCTTCCAACCTCCCCTTGCTTGGATTATGATTCTGTGTTTGATGTCAGTCCTATTGAGCTGGCATTGCCACATTGGCACTGGGTTGTGCTGAGCACTCTGTGATTGTACTGGTATTGCTGAACATCCTGTATATTGTACTGGTTCTACTAGGCTTACAAAAAATGCCCCCACCTTCAGTTTCTACTACAGAGATTCTCTGGGACTTTTATTCTGTTCTGCTGGGCTTCTAGCTTTTCCCCTCCATTGGAAATAATGGAAGAAGGGGTATTTTCTTTGGGGGGTGGCTGTAAATACAATTCCCATCAAACTTGGAGGCAGGTAAAGGAGAATCAGCTAAAGATCCCCTGTGAGTTTGGTGTCTTTAGCATGCTGGAGAGCTGTTCTACTGCATTATGAACCTCACAAACCAAACCAGTTTGTTTAACTCTTAAAAGTTCCTGATGGTTCATTGCTCATGCACTTGGCATGATGTAAACCATTAATGAAAATGAACTTATCAGCAGACTAGAATTATGTTTATAATGTATAGATTGATGCTGATGAGTAAATTAGGTAGCCCAGAACTAGGAAATACATGTCCTTCTGTGATTTGCAAAAATACCAATTGGCAGGAAACTTTATTACTTTTTATGGTTATCCAGACCAAATGGTATTTTTGCAAATCACAGGAGGACATGTATTTCCTAGTTGTGGGCTACCTAATTTACTTATCAGCATCAATCTATACATTATAAACATAATTCTAGTCTGCTGATAAGTTAATTTTCATACTAGTAAGTAGATAAGTTCATTTTCATACTTGTTCAGATACTAGTATATGTATATAGGTCTCCTGTGCAATAAGTCTCTCTGCTATGCCACAGCAAGGACTATAGCCTGGCTCAGGAGCAATCTGTCCATAAAATGACTTTTGGTCACTGCATTGATTTGCCTAGAGTTCAGTTTTCTCAAAAAGGAGATGAGATGACACATCTACATTTGGACTGTAATACTTTAAACTGCGGCTGGTTGTATTACTTTCTTTAGTTTCCATTCTAAGTTTGATCAGTGATTCCAAACTACATGTTGAGGCTAAGCCAAAAAGCCTTGCCATCAGAAACCCTATTAGGGAAGTTTTCCAGCATGTGAGACCACACTTGCAATATGAAGTAATGCAGCCCAGAAGTAAATTTTCCACCTCATCATAGCTTGGAATGACTTCACCAGATACTAAACTGATGTCAGCATTCCAGAGACAATTGATGATCATCTTAGACTGAAATCACACATGCATTGTAACTGTAATTGTAAAAACCAACCTTCCTGCATGGCCTCTAGATGATTCAGAAACCTCATAGGAGTGCATTTAAATCTGTATTTCTGTTTTTCATCTGTGTTCACTCACAGGAGGAGAAGGGCTTAAAAGCTCTTAAGTGGCCCTTTTGAATGTGGTCTTAATTGAGCAATCCATATCAGGATTTGTTGTCCACATGAAACCTTTACAATTTTGAATCACAAATATTGAATGAAAACACAACTATGCCAGTTGTTTTGTTAAATAGAACATATCCAAAAGTTTATTTTTACATAAAGTCATCTATTCTGATCTATGATTGTAACAATAAAGATTTAATTTGATTTGACATTATAGTTATCCAGCATCCATTTCAACATGACACCCCGCCCTTGTCACCTGGAAGATATGAAGTCAATATTTGCATGCTTGCATCTCCTGTTGCAGCAGTATCAGTGATCTTCTGTTGTAGTATTGTTCAGTTTTCTACAAGCATCTGGAAAAATTTTCAAAAAAACTTTCTGAGTTTTACCATTTGCAAACAAAAAAAAAAGTGGTATATTATGTGACCCAATTTGGAAGCTGTGCTTATTCAGATTTGTACTTATTCAGATTTTATGTGGACACCTTGTGTTTCACTTTGAGTCTTGCTTTCAGACAGGTTGGTTACTAGTTTTTGCTGTCTGCAGTAATGCATTTCACAAAATCTGGAGCGTGGCCAGTTTAATGTAATCTACACTTTAATCATATCTATGCACATTTATAATTTACAAATTAAAAATTCACTTGAGAGTCCTCAATTTGGCATTTCTATTATTCTTTTTAACACAATCTGGGTTTTCTCCCCAGGCACAATTTAGCCCCAAATGCTAGCTAAATCCAACCACTTAAGTACAAAGAAATCCCTAGAAGGACATTGAATTCCACCACTTTCATGTTACATATTATAATGAAACAATTACTTATTCATTTTTAAATCAACTTCAAGGATAAGATTTTGAAAAGAAGGTTAAGATTAAGGATCACAGTTCAGACCACAAGTATGACACTAATATGTCTGGGAAAATTGTTAGCTCCTTTTGCTCTGAGTCCTGGCTAATTTTGTATTTAAGCTTAATATGGTTCCTCCACATTTAAAAATAAGCACAACACATGTTGCAAAACAAAACGGCTTCATTCATGGTGATCTTAGAGTCAAACCAGATGAGATCCACGACTGGCTCTTCCAAGTATTTTTGTTGTTAAATAGTGACCATGAAAAGCCTCCATTCATACTGGGGGCATGGAATGGGTAGGAGGGTTTAATTCCTTCAAATAGCTTCAAAATATGTGATTTGTTCCTGTGATGAATTGGTTGGCAAAGACTATCCCCCATCTATTCCTGCTCAGTGTGTGACCAAAAAAGCCAGTCAGGGCCCATGGGGATCTGCAGGTGGCAGACGGGGGTGGGGGGGGGGGGTGAGAGCATCAGGCAAGAAAAAAATCCTTACTCATGTGATTAGGGTTGCCAGTCCCCAGGTGGGGGCTGGAGATCACCCAGTTTGGAGAGCCTCCCCAGCTTCAGGGTCATCAGAAAGCAAGGGGGGGGGAAATGTCTGGTGGGCACTCTATTGTTTCCTATGGAGACTGATTCCCATAGGGGAGAATGGAGAATTGATCCACGGGTACCTGGGCCTCTGGAGAGGCTGTGTTTTGAGGTAGAGGCGCCAAATTTGCAGCATAGCATCCAACACCTCTCCCTAAAAGACCTTCCAAGTTTCAAAAAGATTGCACCAAGGGATCCAATTCTATGAGTCCCAAATGAAAATGCCATTATCTTTCATTGTTTACAATGGAGGAAAGGAATTTAAAAGGTGTGCAGTCCCTTTAAATGTGATGGCGAGAACTTCCTTCGGAGTGCAATTGGGTTTGTTGCAACCTTGCTCCTGACTCCACCCCCAATGTCTCCTGGCTCCCAAAGTCCCCAGATATTTCTTGGATTGGTCTTGGCAACCCTACATGTGACTTTGTATGTCTTAGAGAATGGGATAACACAAGGTAATTTTGGGGAGAATAAAGCAGGGTTTGGGGGATATAGCAGGGTAATTTTAGTGAACACTAAAAGTAGGGATAAAGAAGGCTAAATTCTGTACCATTTCCCCCATTTCCCACTAGCATTTCTCTGCCCCCAGGCTTCTGTTTTCCCAGCAGCAAGCGATAGATTTCCCACTAGTTGCTCTGTGGGTGCATTCTGAGCTGCAGCAGCCTCCAGTTCTCTGAATGGTAACATAATCCTGAAAAGACAGCATCTAAAAACAGCACAGGGAAATGGAGGTTGCCGCAGCTCAAAATGTGCCCACAGAGCAACTGATGGGAAATTGATCACTTGAGTGGGGGTGCAGGGGGAAGGGGGGCTCAGGGCAGAGCAATGCTAATGGGAAATCTGTCAGAGTCTGATTTTCAGGGGTTGCAGGCTAAATTATTGGAATTCCAAGAAGTAGCTCACACTTACACTGTGAGATTCCAAAGGCTGCAGAAAGGTCAACAATCCACCTCAGGAATCAAAGCTTGGCTGATACCTACTCTCTGCACTTTTACTTTGTTAACTGCAACATTATAATTTGGTAAGACCAGAAAATGCTGTGTGTTATATATATTTTCAGGGATTTTTTCCTGAACAATCTAATTCCATCCAAGAAAGTTAATAAAAGTTGCTATTATTTTCTGTTTACCTCAGACCTCAACTGGAATTACCATAGTTCCAGTGCAAAAAAAGGCTCTCTTGTGGCTGCTACTTATCATTGAAAAATCAGGCTTACTCAAAGAAAAATTTTCTTAGGACTGCAATGTCAATCATGACTCTCCCAACATCTCATCTAGATTGGCCCATTAATTACCAACTGCTTAGTTAATAGTAAATATTATTGGCTATAATAAATTTTCTAGGCTTCTGTCACATCTGACACCCTTTAAATTGCCTCATCTATGTTCTTCTCATTTGTAGAGAAAAGCCTGAGTAATCTACCAATTCTAGAAGCTTCACAACTAGGGAGCAGGCAGCTGCAGTACTCTTTTCTAAATTAGAACAAAATGGACATAAGCGCATATATAGCCACCCTGTGTCAAGCAATTAGATCTCAAAGTAATCAGTCCTTGATTTGAAACAAAGTATGATTTATTGATAATCCGAGATGCTTCTATTGAGCTAGGTATTGGAACTGATACATAGTAACAGTGGAAGGCATACTTAAAGGTGGCACATCAAAGGTTTCATAAACAAAGCTACATTCTCTAAATAATGCTGTATTCACATGTGAATCTTCACACGGTAAACTTCTTATCTCCCCTGTGGTTTCTCTTCCTGGGACCAGGCCTGAGAACCTGTCCCTGGAGGCGCTTATCTTTAAAAAGTAAATTCCTGCATTTGTTAGTAAAAGCGAGAGAGGCAAAAGAGGCGTGAACTACACTCTGGCTATTCCCTGCTTTGATGTGCCCAGCTTAGTTCATGGTTAGTAACATTCATGAGGCTTTACAGATACATTCAGTTAGCATTATACTATTAGCATTATACTATTAAAACAAAGACTCACATTGCTTGACATACTGCCCCCCCTAAGCTCGTGCTTGGGGTTTGTCTGGGTGCAGTAGATAAAATCTTTTGAGAAGGAGGGGGGCTTGGAGGTCTGAGGACTTTACCCACTCATCGCAGCTAGGAGGAAAATATTTCCAGAGCACCAAATAGTATAAAACCCCCCTCTTCTTCTTGGCATCCAGCACCTCCTGCACCTCATGATGACTCTGATCCTTCACTTGAATAGGTTTGGGCTCTGGAGGGCGGGGGTGCCAAGATGTAGCCCCCGGATCTTTGCGAAGAAGGCTGCAATGGAAACCAGGGTGGATTTTACTAAACAGTTTAGGCAGTTCCAGTTCCGCCGTTACTTTGTTTATTACTCTCTTTATTTTGAATGGCCCCAAGTATTTATAGGCTAGTTTCTGAGACGTCTGTGGCAATGGCAACTTCTTGGTAGACAGGAACACTGTTTCCCCCACTTTAAATTCCCACTCCAGAGAATGCTTTTTGTCAAACTGGGCTTTGTAATCCCTCTTTGCCATTTCTAAGTTGTCTTGGATAATTGCTCACCCCTTCCCCAGAGTCTCCCACCACTGCTGGCAAGAAGTGGTGGGTGGAGTCCCGTTGTTGCTGGGCAGCAGGGGGAAGGGTTTCCCTTCATAGCCATTTACAATTTTGAACGGTGTTGTTCTGGTGGAGCTATGGAGGCTGTTGTTGTACCCGTATTCAGCGAATGGGAGTAGCTCCACGCAATTAGACTGTTGATAGTTCACATAGCACCGTAAATACTGTTCTAGAAGGGTGTTCACTCGTTCTGTCTGACCGTCCGTCTGCGGGTGATAGGCGAAGCTCAATCCTTGCTCCATGCCTGTCAATTTACAAAACTCCCACCAGAAGTTGGCAATGAACTGTGGCCCACGGTCGCTAATGACCTTGTCCAGGAACAAGTGTACTTTTACCACGTGTTGAAAGAACAAGCTTTTTTGCTGTGGGAAATTTTTTACAAGGAATAAAATGTGCTTACTTTGAGAATGCATCCACCACCACTAGAATCACAGTCCGGCCCTGGGACACCGGTAACTCCACTATGAAGTCCATGGACACCACTGACCAAGGCCGTTCAGCCGTAGGGGTCGGCTGGAGGAGACCGGGCGGCTTCCCCCCCCCTCCCGTTTTTTGGCCATTATGCAGACTGGGCAGGTGGCCACAAATTTGGAGATGTCTTTTTTCATGTGTGGCCACCAAAACTGTCTATTGACCAAATGCAGCGTTTTTACATATCCAAAGTGGCCAGATATTTTGCTGCTATGGCAGTGCTGTAGAACTTCTTTGCGGAGGGCTTTCAGGACGTATAGCTTTCTGTCATAGTACCAAAACCCGCCTGTTCCTTTTATGAGCCCTTCCGGTCTCCCTTCTGCCTCGCACTCTGCTTCTTTGATCATTCTATGCCCCCCCTTGAGGTTTTTTCCCGGAGCGTGTGGTCACTGCTCCCGCCACAGCCGAGGGAGGAATGATAGAGTCCACCACCTCCTTCCTTTGGCTCTCCTGCTGCGGCAACCTGGACAGGGCATCTGCTAAGAAGTTTTTCGACCCCAGGATATGTTTAAGAGTAAAATCAAATTTGGCAAAGAACCCAGCCCACTGGATTTGTTTTTCAGTTAGTTTTCTACGCCCAGTGAGCGCTTCCAAGTTTTTATGGTCAGTCCAAATCTCGAATGGTACCCTGGCCCCTTCTAGCCAAGACCGCCATGTTTTTAATGCGAAGGTTACTGCAAACTCTTTCTTGTCCCACACCGACCAATTGCACTGCTCGTGTGAGAATTTTTTGGAAATGTAGGCGCATGGCCTCAGCCTCCCCTCTGAGTCTTTCTGCATTAATATTGCTCTTACAGCCACATCAGAAGCATCACATTGAACCACGAAGGGCTTAAGCTCGTCGGGGTGGGCTAAGACCGGTTCACTCGTAAACAAGCATTTGAGTTTGTCAAATGCTTCCTGGCAAGTTGGGGATCACCTTAGTTTGGCCCCCGTTTTTTTTGCTTCGGGGCCCATCCCTTTGGTTTTTAATGTCTGTTAATGGCAGCATCACCTGGGCGAATCCCTGAATGAACCCCCTGTAAAAATTTGCAAACCCGAGGAAGGATTGTAGCTGCCTACGTGTCCTCGGGGGTTCCCAATCCAGCACTGCTTGTATTTTCGCAGGGTCCATCGCCAGTCCCTTCCCTGAGACGTGAAACCCCAGGTAGTCAAGTTCCATTTGGTGAAACTCGCACTTTGACAATTTAGGGTACAGTTTGAGCTCGTACAGGGTGGTGAGCACTTTTCTCACTAATTGGATGTGGGAGGGCAGGTCCTTTGAATAAATAATTATGTCATCCAGGTACACCCCCCCCCCCTTGTACAGGTACTCCCTTAGGACCTCGTTGATAAAGTTCATGAACTCCCTCGGGACCCCTTGTAGTCCAAAAGGCATTACTAAGTACTTGAACTGCCCCATTGGAGTGTTAAAAGCAGTCTTCCACTCATCCCCCTCCTTGATCCACACTCTAAAGTAAGCGTCTCTCAGGTCCAATTTGGTAAAGATGGACCCTTCTGACATAGTGCTTAGTAGGTCCTTGATTAGGGGGATGGGGTAGGCGTTGGACATCGAAATCCCATTTATCCCACAAAAATCTGTACAAAGTCTAAGGCTCCCGTCCTTCTTTTTCCGGAATAGGACTGGCGCGGCATGCGGCGCGGTGGCCGGCCTAATGAAGCCCCTCTTTAAGTTTTTGTCTATGAATTTTCGTAGTTCAGCCTTTTCTGCCCACCCCATGGAGTACAGCTTAGCTTTGGGTAGCTCTTGGCCAGGGATGAGTTCAATGGCGCAGTCGGTGCTCCTATGCGGGGGCAAGTCATTATCCTTCTCCTCGCTAAACACCCTACGCAAATCTCGGTATTCTCGGGGAATCGATTGGATCTCTTCCACTGATACGCACATCTTTTCGTTCCTGGGGGGCAGATTAGGTCCCCACTTCCCCAACCAGTGGTGGCGTTTGCACCAGTTGTCGGTGAAGTCTATGGTCTGCACCCCCCACTGTATGTCCGGCTGCTGGCACTTTTGGAATTATGGCAGAGGGGGCAGAGACAACATGGCTGCTGCAGGCAGTGGAGGCAGTCACAAAATGATTGCTGCAGCTTAACTTCAGTCACATAGTGAAGGTCCTTGTGATGGTAGTGGCAGCCAGTGTTCCCTCTAAGTTAAGTCAGTGTGAGCTAGCTCACAGTTTTTTTCACCTCCAGCACACACATTTTCCTCCTAGCTCAGGAAAAAAGGCCCCAGAGCAAACTAATTTATGCAGTAGCTGACAACTTTAATGCTAGTAGCTCACAAAGTATAATTTTTGCTCACAAGACTCCACAGTTTAGAGGGATTATTGATGGCAGCTACTGCCAAAGCAACATTTTTTTAAAAAAAATCTGCACAGCCAATCAAATCTTCCGCAGTCAATCGGAAGCCTTGCGGGGCAAAAGCCCTGCGAGCCTCACTCAATTCCATAAAAGGTATTTATGGCCCATGGGTGCCATGGTACTCATGGGCACCATGCTGGAGACTCTTGAACTATATGCTGTGAGATGAAATCCTTCCTTTTGTCTGTCCTGAATTTCCCACCCTAGATGACCCCAGTTCTAGTATTATGAGAGAGGGAGAAGACCTCCCTGTCTGCTTTCTCCACACCATGCATTTTTTAATAAACCCCTATCATGTCTCCCCTTACTTTTTTCTCCCCTTTTTTCTAGCTTAAAAAGCCCTGAAGTGTTTGAACTGATCCTCATAGGGTGGCTACCCTAATCCCCTGATCATTTTGGTTCCTAGTTTCTGCATTTTTTCCTTTTTCAAGTGCAGTGACCAGAACTTTACACAATATTCCAAATAGTCTCACCATGGATTAACATAGCAGCAACATTTACTGGATTATGGAGAAAGCATGGGAGTACTAGTTCTGCTTCACTAACTAGCATAGCATTTGATTGTGTGGATCACAACAAACAGTGGCAAGTCCTTAAAGAGCTGGGAGTACCAGACCACGTCACGTCTCCTGAGAAACCTGTATAATGGTCAAGAAGTGACTGTCAGAATAAGATATGGAACAACTGATTGGTTTAGAATAGGAAAAGGAGTTCAACAAGGATGTATATTGTCATCCTGCTTATTTAATTTATATACAGAGTACATCATGTGGAATGCCGGCCTGGATGAATCACAAGACAGAATTAAGATTGACAGGAAAAACATCAACAACCTCAGATATTCAGACACCACCACTCTAATGGCAGAAAGTGAAGAGGACCTAAAGAACCTCTTGTTGAGGGTGAAAGAGAAGAGCACAAAAGTAGGATTGAAACTCAACATCAAAAAACTCCTAAGATCATGGCATCCAGCCCCTGTATACCTTGGCAAATAGAAGGGGAAGACATGTAAGTAGTGACAGACTTCACATTTCTGGGATCCAAGATCACTGCAGATGGTGACTGTAGTCATGAAATTAAAAGACATTTGCTCCTTGGGAGGACAGCTATAACAAACCTAGGCAGTATTATAAAAAGTAGAGACATCACCCTGCCAACAAAAGTCCATATAGGCAAAGCAATGGTATTACCAATAGTAATGTACGGCTGTGAGAGTTGGACCATAAGGAAGGCTGAGCACAGAAGAATAGATGCTTTTGAGTTATGGTGCTGAAGAATTCTCTTAAGAGTCCCTTGGACTGCAAGAAGATCAAATCAGTCAGTTCTAAGGAAAATCAACCCAGACCATTTCCTGGAAGGTCAGATGCTGAAGCTGAAGCTCAAAGACTTTGGCCACCAAATGAGAAGGGAGCACTCACTGGAGAAGACCCTGATGCTGGGAAAGACAGAAGGTAAAAGAACAAGAGGATGGTAAAAAATGAGATGGCTGGACAGCATTACTGATATAACTAACATGAATTTGAGCAGACTTTGGAGAATAGTGGAAGACAGAGCCTGATGTGACTTTGTCCATGAGGTCGCAAAGAGTCGGACTCGACTGTGCAACTGAACAACAACAAGTATGATAGTGACAGTTTTATTCTCTGTTCCTGTTCTAACTATGATCAGCATGGAATTTGCCCTTTTTTTCACAGCAGCTGCACACTGTGTTGACATTTTCATCTATCTATCCACTACCAACCCAAGGCCCTTTCTTGGTCTGTTGCTGCCAGCTCAGATTCCATTAGTGTATATGTGATTGTTCCGGAAACATAGTAGAATACAGAACATCATGGAATATAGTAAACACAATTGAAAGGTTAGGTAGGGACACATTTGGTGTGGCATTGCTCTGCACATCCATCTCTTGCTCAATATTCCAAGATTCTGATGCTTTTTCAGATGCTTTAAATATCTATTTAGATATCTATCAAGAGATCCAAGAATTACTGGCAAAAAAGAGATCTGCCTACCAAGCACATCTTGCTCAGCCCTCCTGTCCTGGGAAAAAAGCAACCTTTCGCGCTGCATGTAGCAACCTCCAGCGCAAGCTTCGAGACATTCAGAACGAGTGGTGGACCAAGCTTGCAGAGAGAACCCAGCTGTGTGCAGACACTGGTGATTTAAGAGGGTTCTACGAAGCCCTGAAGGCAGTATATGGTCCATCATATCAGGCTCAGAGTCCCTTGCATAGTGCAGACGGCCAAGTGCTCCTCACAGACAAGGCATCCATACTGAACCGGTGGTCAGAGTATTTTCAGGTTCTCTTCAGTGCCAACCGCGTAGTTCAAGATTCAGCAATCCACCTCACCCCACTTCAACCGGTGAAAACAGAGTTGGATGAGATCCCCACCCTAGAAGAGACTGTTAAAGCCATCAAGCAACTGAAAAGTGGCAAGGCAGCAGGAGTTGATGGAATTCCACCAGAGATCTGGAAGCATGGGGGCACAGTACTACATAGCTCACTTCACAAAGTACTTGTCACCTGCTGGGAACAAGGCAAATTACCACAGGACTTTCGCGATGCAATCATCATCACCCTATACAAGAACAAAGGGGAAAAGTCAGACTGCTCCAACTACCGGGGGATAACCCTGCTCTCCATCGCAGGCAAAATCCTTGCCAGAATACTCCTGAACAGACTGGTGCCCACCATTGCAGAAGAACTCCTCCCAGAGAGCCAGTGCGGCTTCAGAGCTAACAGGAGCACCACCGACATGGTATTTGTTCTCAGGCAGCTCCAAGAGAAATGCAGGGAACAGAACAAGGGTCTGTATGTGACTTTTGTCGACCTTACCAAAGCTTTCGATACCGTTAGCAGGAAAGGCCTGTGGCAAATCTTGGAACGTTTAGGATGTCCCCCAAGGTTCCTCAGCATGATCATCCAGCTACACGAAGACCAGCGAGGCCAAGTCAGACACTGCAACGACCTCTCGGAGCCCTTCCCAATAGGCACAGGTGTAAAGCAAGGCTGCGTTCTCGCGCCAACTCTCTTTACGATCTTCTTTAGCATGATGCTTCAAAGAGCCGCAGTAGATCTAGATGAGGACGATGGTGTCTACATCCGCTATCGCACCGATGGCAGCCTGTTCAACCTGAGGCGACTAAAGGCCCACTCCAAGACAATGGAAAAACTCATCCGAGAGCTACTGTTTGCTGATGATGCTGCACTCGTCTCCCACTCGGTATCAGCTCTGCAGCATATGACGTCCTGCTTTGCAGAGGCTGCCAAGCTATTCGGCCTAGAAGTTAGTCTGAAGAAGACAGAAGTTCTCCACCAGCCTGCACCCCAGGAAGATTATCACCCTCCCTGCATCACTGTGGGTGAATCAGTTCTGAAGACAGTCCAGCAGTTCAGCTACCTGGGGTGCATCATCTCCTCAGATGCCAAGATCGACAAGGAGATTGACAACAGGCTGGCAAAGGCAAACCGTGCATTTGGCCGACTGCACAAAAGAGTGTGGAGCAACAAGCATCTGAAAAAAGGCACAAAGATCAATGTTTACAAAGCAGTTGTGATGACAACCCTCATCTATGGCTCCGAATCGTGGGTTTTATACCGTCATCACCTGCGACTCCTTGAGCGCTTTCATCAGCGCTGCCTTCGCACCATCCTCAACATCCACTGGAGTGACTTTGTGACCAACACTGAAGTCCTCAAGCGGGCAGAGGTTACCAGCATCGAGGCACTGCTGTTGAAGACGCAGCTGCGCTGGGCAGGGCATATTTCTAGGATGGAAAACCACCGCCTTCCCAAGATTGCCCTGTATGGCGAACTCTCCACCGGCCATCGAAATAGAGGGGCACCAAAGAAGAGGTACAAGGACTCCTTGAAGAAATCCCTTAGCACCTGTCACATCAACCATCACCAGTGGTCTGACCTAGCCTCAGATCGCAAAGCATGGAGGCACACCATCCACCAGGCTGTCTCTTCCTTTGAGAACACACGCATAGCTGGTCTTGAGGACAAAAGGAGATTGAGGAAGAATCGCACTGCTACAGGACCAACCCTAAATCAGACTTTTCCCTGCAGCCGCTGTGGCCGGACCTGCCTGTCCCACATTGGTCTTGTCAGCCACCAGCGAGCCTGCAGCAAACGTGGACTATTGCACCCTTCTTAAATCTTCGTTCGCGAAGCCAAGCCGAGAGAAATATCTATTTTATTAGATTTGAAATTTGTCTCCACATCCACATTGTAGGTTTAATGTCTATGCAATTTCCTGAATATTTCATTAAATAGGATCTATTTACAGGCACATATACAGCATCCTGAGTTCACATTTTGTGCCACTTACATAAATTGAAAAGGATACATTTGAAAAATTATCTATGAAACAAAGAGAACTATTGCTTCAGTTTCCAGAGGCTTCCTGTGTGCTTTCAGATGGCTTGAAAGATATGCAAAATATAACCAAGGCAGGAGAATAAAATGCTCTAAATCACTGACCTTCCCCAGCCCAACTTCCAGTCTGCCAATTTGTTTTGTTACAACTGGCAAGCTCTTTGCTTAGAGTTTGAGGTGGGACTGGATGTAGGCAACTTGGACTTCTTATGGTTTGGGCATCATAGAGACAGATAAGTAATCTCAGAGACAGAGATTCCAGTAAAATAACAAGAACTGAAGGGGTAAGGCTTTATGCAGATAATAGCACCACTAGAAATACTTAATATAAAGATAGGCTCTTTTTATCTGTATATAAAGGCCTGAATTATAGTTACTGGGGCCAGATCTCAAATAATAGGAACAAAGACCAATGCAAACTTTCAGATCAGCAACATCTAACCATTTTGCTCAATACTTTGCAGCTGAAATCTCTTACATCTGCCCTGACTTGGACTGTCAGCAGTGACAGGGTCAGATGGTGCCAGGGTACAATTGTTTGGGATGCTTTTCAGTCTAGTCTGAGGATGTTTGTCTAGTCTAGTCTAGTCTAGTTTGAGGTCTATCACCTGATTGTATGGCCCTTGTCCTTTCTGGTTATTTAAATTTCCCCTGGTTGGGGGGGGGGGGCTTGCTGATGGAGTTTGAGAAGTAATTGATGCTTTCTAAAGAGAGGAGGTGGTTGCCCAGCCTTGAAACACTATGGTGCACCCACTTCTAAAGAAGCCTACCCTTGACCCAGGAGATCTCAATAATTATCAATCACACTCAAATGTCCATTGAGCAAGGTGATAGAACAATCTTTCCCGATGAGGCAGATTGTTGAGAATCCTTTCAAACTGGAATTAGGCCTAGTTGTGGGACTGAAATAGCCTTGGTTGTCCAGGTGGATAACTCGCACTGGGAGCTGGACAGAGGGAGTACAACTTCTCAGTGGCTTTCAGTACCATTGCACATGGTATCCTTCCGGACCACCTATCTGGGCTGAGATTAGAAGGTATTGTTTGGCAATGATTCCGATCCTACCTAGAAAGTAGATTGCAGAAGGTTGTTCTGGGGACTGCTGCTTAGCACCTTGGCTTTTGGCCTCTGGGGTCCTGCAAGTTCCATCTTGTCCCCTATGTTCTTTAATATCTAAATGAAATCACTGGTTCAGGTCATCTGGAAATTTGGGCTAGGCTGTCACCAATATGTGGATAACACTTAGCACTATCTCACATTTCCAGTGTCTTCCAGAGAAGTTGTAGAAACCATGAACTAGTGCCTGGAAGCAGTTTTGAAGAGGATGTGAAACAAGACAGAAGTGCTACTGGTGGAAGGTCTGACCTGGGATTTAAGATGTCGCCTATTCCGGATGAGATTGCACTCCCCTTGAAGGAACAGGTACATAGTCTGGTAAAGGTCTTGAAACCAGGCCTACTGCTGAATATAGGATTCCTAGCCCCCCTTCACCAGTGAAAGCAGGAGTCCCCCACTGCCAAGTCCTATACCCTTAGCCACTGATCAGCTGGCTGGCGGGGGGGGGGGCTTGCCAGCAGAAAGGAGAAGGCCTAGGCCTTGTCACCAGTGTTGCACAGGAAGTGACATCATGCCAATGAGATTCAGGTGACACTCTAGTATTTGGGCAAAAACTCTATGATAGAACCTGATTTTACCACAGAGTGTCCAATAACCAGAGTGTCATGGAAAAAAGCAAACCAAATCAAATATCCCCTTAAATTTGAAGTTTTCAACATAGATTTATTTCTCAACTGTGGGTCTTAAAACACAGTTCTTGTGATGAATTAGAAGTTTAATATTAATGGTATTTTTGTATTAATTACACAGGTATCATAGTAACAATGATATGTTCATGTCATGTTTTTGTGGTATAACAATTATACCATAAAGCAGATAAAACACAGAGCTGGAAGGGATCCCAAAGGGTATCTAATCTAACTTCCTGCACAATGCAGGAAATTCACAGCTACTTCTCCCCAATCCCACTGGTGACCCCTGCTCTATATCCAGATGCAGGATATTTTATTAGCATTTCTACAGAGCTATATTTTCTCAGAGTCAGAAAGTTGTTGGCTAAGAGAATATATTTTGCCTTTCATGTGAAAATAAACAGTATCAAGGGATGGCATCTAGGCCATTTGCAATCCTTTGGAACATGCATATTAGAGGAAAATGCATTATTTATGGAATGTGCGGCTTAAGGTGAAAAACTTTAAATTGAGTTTAGTAAGTTTTGTAATTTGGGGTTATGCTCAACACAGGCTACAAAGTACTATGAATTATTCAGAGCAGAAACCAGCTATTGGGAACAGCTACAAGCAGATATGGAAGCTGAAATGTGCTTTTATAATATTAAAAAAAACCCTTTAAATAGCAACATTGAACTCTACAATATTTAAATTCCCCCTTCCTTTAAAATAGTAGAGGACTGGTACAAAGTTGTGACTTCTTTTTATCTGGCAGCTTTAAACACATGATATAGGTAGGGTTGCCGGCCCTCCCAGTGGTCTTATCCCACCACCAGACCCCATCCCCCACCAACAATCATCAGGCCAACAGGGGGGTCTTACAAGGAGAAAGAGGAAGGCCCTGGTCATGTTACCAGAGAGCACTGAGATCTAGCTCCCAAAATCTTTTAAAAATCCCTGGACCAAGGGAGGCCAAATTGAAAGCAACCCGAGAACAGGCCTTCTCAGTAACGGCTCCTCACTGGTAGAACCAATTACCAGCGGAGGTTCGAGCCCTGCAGGACTATAATCAGTTCTGCAGGGCCTGCAAAACTATCCTTTTCCAAATGGCCTTCAAGATTGAATCCTGAAATGACAGCCATCTGATATACACTGCCTGGCAGTATAGCACCTTAACTGTAGTGATTTTAATTAATTAATTAATTAATTTAATGTATTTTATCGTATAATGTATTAACTGTAATCGTGGTACTTTCCATGTCTGTGAGCCGCCCTGAGCCTGCCTCGGCGGGGAGGGCGGGATATAAATAAAATTATTATTATTATTATTATTATTATTATTATTATTATTATTATTATTATTATTATTATTATTATTATTATTATTATTATTATGTTGCTGGCATGATACCAGAAATAATGTCATCACACTAACGTCTGGGTGATGCTTTTGTATTTGGGCAAAAATTCTATGATATAAGCCATTTTTACCACAGAGTTTTTGCCCAGATACCAATACCATAATGACATCACTTCCTGTGCAATGCTGGCAACATGGCTTGGGCTTTCCTCTTTCTCCTGGTAAGTCCCCCCATCCTCCACCAGTTGCCAGGAGGGACCAGGAGGGACCTGGCAACTCTGCATATAGAGTGACTGAGCAAAGGTTTCTACATACTTCTTGGAGGGGGAGACTCAGTACATCTCAGAGATGATGACTTGCTACAAGCAGGGCTGGATTATGACTTTTGTGGGTTCTAAGTATTTTTGCCTCTCATCATGATAATATCAATTATAGTTTTGATATAACTTTAAATAGTTTGACTTTTTTTCTGCTTTAGGCAAAATGTATTTTCAAGGGCCCTAAAATTCCATTTCCCCTCCTGATGTTAGGAAAAAATAAATAAAACCTTTTCTTTGATCCTAGAAGTTCATTTTTCCCCTTACAATTAAAAAAAAAAGAAATTAAAACATTTTCACGCGCCCTTTAAAGCAACATGGACCCTAAGCATTGTGCCTACTGTGCCTAATGGATAAATCAGCCCAGGCTACAAGGTGGTGGTAGGTGTTGAATCCAAGCAAATTCCTCCACCCTTCACCCACAATGCAGCATTATCATTGTCAGAAAGTAGAAGGAGAAATGTCTTTTAATCTGATTTTCTCAAAATGTAGTTATGATTATATATATTGATTTAGAAATGGGGATTATTTGAAGACAATTAGAAGAATGGATTTAAAAGAATGCGACTCTGTTTAAGATTGTGATGTAATTGTACTTAAAAGGGGGGAAAGGGGGGAAAAATCATAGTTCAGTTATTATCCAAAGGTTAGCGTATGCAAAAGAGATTGACTGCTATGTTTTCTTTATTAAAAATGATAGTGACTTGGGAGCAACATGTGAGTCTTTGACATGCCACCTGTGGCTCTTATTGATATTGTTCCCCAATGTGTCATCTGTCTCATGTTCCAAGAAAATAAGTAAGGCCATTACCCTGTAGGGGTTGTGGTTGGCAGGTGGTTTTCACCTTAAAACAGGTGTTGTAACAGGGACTAGAGGATGTGTAGGCTGCAGGCTTCATTTAAGGGATTAGGTTTGCCACATCCTCCTTGGCCACATGCAGGGACGGGGGGGTTAAAGTTGTCAGATTCAGACTGGGAAACTCCTGGAGATCTGAGGATGGAGCCTGAGGAGGAAAGGGTCCTCAGTGGGGTACAATACCATAGGATCCACCCTACAAATCATCCATTTTCTCCAGGGGAACTGATCTCTGCAGTTTGGAGATTAACTGTAATTCTGGGAGACCCCAAGGTCCCATCTGGAGGCTGGCATCCCTACCAGGGATGGAAGTCAAAGACCCACCCTCTACAACAACACCTCACACCCTTCTCTGAAGCTTCTGCACTCTCATCCCAGAACTGAGTTAGCTGTCAGAAGGAACACAAGCTGGCTGCAGAGCAGAGTGAGTAAAACCACCACTACCACCACCACCCCAAGGAAAAGAGAAAGCTGGCCACAGTGGGGTGCTGCTGGTTTTTACTGTCCTTTCTCCACAACCTGCTTGCTCTTCTCCAGTAGCTTTGACAAACTCAGTCTCTTGCCTGAATTGCTATGTATGTTTGGTGGGGTGGCATGTAGGATACACAGTAGTCTTGCCATCTTTGGGTTGACTGTCATAAATGTGGCTTTCTGTGAGCTTCAGTGCGTTCCACTAGTTTTAGCAAGAAACATAAACTTTACCTGTGCTATTTAAATTGAATTCTGAGGCTGTGCAAGAATTCAAAGACTTCTTTCAGAATGTGTGTGATTGTGTGTATGATGTACTGGGATAACAGAGTCAAAATAATAAGCTGAAGGAACTGGGGGAAAAACACAACCCAAATTAATAATGTATTGCAGGATTACAAAATCAGTTTCAATCATCCAAACGTTGTAGTTATATTTTCTTTTGTCAATATTTGTGTTGGTTAGTTGGGAAGGATGCACAAAGGATTTATCAAGGGAAATCCTCCCCCCCCCCCCATTTTTCTTGACTTTCTGAGCAAGAATGTGGTAGGATTCTATTCTGTGAGTGAATCACTAATTATGTCATTTAATATTTCATAAGCAAAGAATGATAATATGAAACAGTACTGAAGATCCATGAGCCAACTATTTTCCAAGTTGTCTTCCTGTGATCATTAAATGAATGACTTGTAATACAATCTGAGCACACTATCTTTCTGTGCCTCTCAGAGTAAAGGAACCCAGATCTTTAATGCTCAATGGGTGAAAAAGCAAAGAGAAATGTGGAAAAGTATAATGGCTGGAAGGAACAAGGTAAAGCAGTTGTTTCCCAGCTCTTGACCTCATGCTATCATGGTCATTTTTCATAAAGCATTTATTTTTTGTGCTCTCTTATCAAAATATCTTTAACAAAGATTGTTGAAACAAACATGAGCTATCACTTGACCACCTAGGAAAAAAATTAATAAATGAGTATCTGGGTTTCGGGTCAGCAGGGGCCATATACATATGCAGGCAAATTCCACATGCCTATCCCTAGCTGGACCCATACATAGCCCTGCTGACATTCTAATTTTTGTCTTAGTTTGGCATGCTTTACTAATAAGAATAGTCATTGTCATTATCAATTAGGACAGTGCAGAGGGGGAGGGTAGAGGGAGATGTCTAAAATTTGTCTTTATCCCCCCAGGGAAAGACATACATATTCTAACTGGAATAATTGGAAGTATCCAGAGCAAAAAAAAAGGTTTGGTTGGCTTTTTCTTGAGAAAATCTGTTCTGGAAAACACCACAGAGAATTTGAAAATTCATCTATAAGGTTGCATTTTATAAACTGCTGCTGTTTCAGAAACAAATTTGATGTGTGTTTGTGTATGTGTGTGTGAGAGAGAAGTTGATCCCTCAAAAGTTAGGAGATGATATGTGATGCTCAAATCATATTTTTCTTTTATATTGGCAAATGAAATCTCTAGATGTAAGGTGGATATTTAATTTCGCTTGACGTCCTTTAAAGATTTGTAAAGGAGATTTAACTGGAATTTCAACCTAACCATCCAGAAAAGGTTTAGCAGAACCATCCTTAGAAGCACTTAGTCAGTTGCCTTTGTCAGTATTCCTAATGGCTATACTATACTTCTGGTAGGAGCTTGAGTTTACACCACAGAGCCCTTCACAGCTCAGCCAGGCCTTTCTGTTTAATGTTGTGTGCTTAATGCTGAATGAAAAGCAGCATGAACCATCTCTTTTGTAATAGGCCACCTTTGCAGTCATAAAGGCCCCACTGAGCCTCTGTTGTGCACAATGCATTACAATAGTAAAATTCAAAAGTTCAAATAGAAGTCAGCAGCAAGCGGAAATTCCATATAAAGCACGGTGGGTCATCCTGTCTTCTAGGAAGCATGCCCACAGGCCACAAATCTGTCCTTTCTGAAACTGGAGACCCATTGTCTGTCTCTCTGCACTGCCTAGAACAAAAGAAAGCATCACTGAAATCTGTGTCCTGCTATTCTATAGTTTTACAGTATTTATTTAAACCATGTTATTCCTGTCACACCCCTCCTGGCTTTATGCTGTGAAAAACACCACATTGTAGGGATGCACCAGGCCAAACTCCAGCTCATTCACAGAGGCAGATCACATAAACTCCAAGGACTTGACACAAAGAATGACAATCTAACATGCTTTATGAATATCTGAGATAGGGTTGCCAGCCTCCAGGTGGGGCCTGGAGATCTGCTTTTACAACTGACCTCCAGCTGGCAGGAATCAGATCCACTGGAGAAAATGGCTGCTTCGAAGGGTGGACTCTATGGCATTGTATCATGCTGAGGCCCCTCCTCTCTTCAAACCCTGCCTTCTCCCAGATCCACCCCCAAAGTCTCTAGGTATTTTCCAACACAATCCCTCCAACCCTAGAGAAAAACGTAACAGAGTCATATTGATAATTAATGTTCCATACCAGTAAAATCCTCCCACTAACACCTTGGGGGTAGACTGCTCCAATGAGGCAAACCTTTTACTTACTTCTTCAAAGTCTGAAGAGTAAAACCTACCTAATCTTGGGAATCTAGTTTCATTAGTCTGGATGTAGGATTGTCAATATTGAATTGGGACATTCCCAGAGACCTGGGAATGGAGTCTGAGGAGGGCAGGGTTTGGGGAGGGGATCAACCTCAACAGATTATAACATTGTAGACCCCCACCCTCCAAAACAGTTGTTTTCTGCAGGAGAACTTTTCTTTAAGAACTGTCACAGGTGTTTGTGGTTGCAAATACGTATTGCCCCCAAAGTCGGAAAGAAGAGGCTGACACTGTATTTTGGCAAAACGGGCCACTTTATTAAACATAACAACTTGAACGGCAAGGGTAACCTAAACTGGACAAGCCCCGGGGTCATCACATGACCCTTCCTTGTCCAGATATGGGCGACCCACCCTGCCCCTGGCATGAGCCACCAATTTGGCTCACGTCAGGCCTGCCTTCAGGTCATCACGTCAGGCCTGCCTTCAGGCCAGGTCATCCTACCCCACATTGGCATCATCACCCAGGAAGAGCCAATCTTGTGGGAAGGCATGACACGATCGGCATTATGCAACATTGAGCCGTGGAGCCCATCTGCCGCTCCTGCCGATCGCCTGCACTCAACTGGTGCTGTGCCCTGGGTGCTCAGCTGGGCTTCTGCAGTCCCTTGCCCATTCTGCCAGCAACTTAGTGAATAATACCCTCCAATACTTCCTATCAAGCAGTACAAGGTAGGTGAAAAACCAATCTCACCTGGCCAATCAGGTGAGAGTGAAAAAATTCCTACCTGGCCCCTAATAAGGCGACCCGTCAAGCCTGTACTGCTGCAGGGTGGGTGGGTGAGCCGAGAGACAAAACGAACTGCACAATGCGGGGTGGGGTCGGGACTCTTATAATCCCAATGCTCCACCCCCAGCGAAGTCCCGGATGCTCGGGAAGCTGGCGCAGCCTCCTCCTCCGACAAAGAGGCAAATGTGGCCCCCCAGCCTATGGCCGCTATCGCGGCTCGGCCAGAGATGGGCCGAATTGTAGCAATGTGATTCTCTTACTTCTCCCCAGAAAATTGGTGCTTGAATTTTTGCTGTTCACTACTTAAAAGTAAGTTTTCTACCCCTTGTCATTTTAATATGGCCTGGATATGGACTTTCTGTATATATGTTTATAGACTGTATCTGGCCTCTCTGAGGAAGACTCTTTTGGAAACAATGTCACAGATTGACAGAGGTCGTTAGAGGCTTCAGTACATCCAGCCCATTCCTTTGTGATAACAGACAAGTCAAATAGAGAACTATATATATATAAAAACATTTACTGCAATGCTTTTTGGGTCTTCGGAGGTTCAGCACCAGCACTTTAAATGAGATTGGAAAGTTATTTGTTGAACTACAACTTATTGAGTCTGCAATGTATTATTGTTTTTTGTAATTGAATAACTATGCACACTGTACTTTATTTTCATGAATTTTTGCGAAGTATTTTATATGTATAAATTCTAATACAGTTCATAAGTTATTATATTCATGATTTTTTGTTTTGGTTTGACACTGCCCATTCCATGGATCTCTTTTGTTTGTAACCTTCATTAGAGTTATGCCCATATGAAGGCTGGCAAACCTAGTCTAGAGTTTTGCATATACCTGCTCACTTGGTGGTGAAAAGTGCCATCAAGCCACAGCCAATTTATGGTGAGCCCTGACTGAGGTGGTTTGTCATTGCCTGCCTCTGCATAGTAACCCTGATCTTCCTTGGTGGACTCCCATCCCAGTACTAACCAGGCCCAACCCAACTTAACTTCCAATATCGAGATCAGGATTTGGGGAGGGATGGTGGCTCGGTGGTAGAGCATCTGCTTGGGAAGCAGAAGGTCCCAGGTTCAATCCCTGGCATCTCCAACTAAAAGGGTCCAGGCAAGTAGGCGTGAAAATCCTCAGCTTGAGACTCTGGAGAGCCGCTGCCAATCTGAGAAGACAATACTGACTTTGATGGGCCAAGGGTCTGATTCAGTATAAGGCAGCTTCATATGTTCATCAGGCTAGCCTGGGCCATCTAGGTCAAAACTGGCCCTCTGTTTTCAACACAAGCCCTAAAAACAGTTGGAAAACAGGGGTTTTCCCAGTATTTACTCATTTATTAAAATACCCACAGAAGACTGTCCGACATTAGACAAGGTCTGATTATATGCCTGGAAATGTTGCTAATTTATTTGCTATTAGAAACTGTATCTAGATTAGAATTATTTTCTTTGGACTCCAACACATAAAGCAGGGATGTCAAACTCATTTGTTATGAGGGCCAGATCTGACATAAATGAGACCTTGTTGGGCAGGGCCATGTGTGTACCTATTTAAGATTAGGTAGCAGAGATATAAACTTTTTAAAGGACACAGACAAACACAACTAAAGTTTTTTTTTTAAAAAAACCCTTAAAATAAAACTTGCTTAAAACATTAGCACTTGTTGGGTTTAAAGGTGCCTTCTTTGTATTTCTCCCAGGAGATCCAGGGAACTGGGCAGAAGAAGCTCTTGCTCTTTCCCTCCTCCCTCCCCAGGGCACCAGGAGGGAGAGGTGCCTCAACCAATGGAGAAAATTGAGGTTTTGCTCTGTAGTTCCTGTGCAATTGAGCAAGTCTTGCAAAGCAAGCTGAGGTGCAGAAGGAAGCAAGTGAGAGGGAGAAGGAAGCAGACAAGATGTCACGGGCTGGGGCCGGGTCAGGCAAAGTCCAGGGGCAGTCCAAGGTCTGTAGCTGGTGAGCAAAGAGGGTCCAAGGTGCCAAAACCGAATCACAGTCCAGGTATCGCAGGTCAGAGGTTCAGAAGCCAAAGTCAAGGGGTCCAGAAGTCAAAGCCAAGGTCAGGGGGTCCAGAAGCCAAAGTCAAAAGCCGAAGTGGATGCTAGAACGTCAGATAAGTGACTAGTTGCTTCCACAAAGCCTCCTCCCAAAGCCCACAGCTATATAGCCCTCTGCTGTCTGTTGCCCATTTGGGCTAATTGCTGGCTCAGAGAGGCAGCCAGGATCCTGCTGAGACTCAAGCATCCTCACTCCTAGAAGGGCCAGAATCCTTTCAAAACTCAGGGCTCAGGGAGCATCTTGCTCGTGAGCGTGCCGCCCTCCTCCGATCCCTGAGGTCCTGACGATGGCGGTCATGCACACGAGCCACCCGAGAGGGCGAGGCAGGGGGGCTTGGATCTTCTCCAGCAGGAGGCAGGAGCACTGGTGCAGGTGGCAGGGGCACAGTTTCTTCTGCAGGCTCAGCTTCTTCTGCAGGATCCCCAGTACCCATGACACAAGACTCAGTTGCTTGGGAGCCTGATAGGAGCCCTCCGGAGGCCTGATTCAGCCCTGGGGCTGCATGTTTGACACCACTGACATGAAGAGTTAAAATTCTTCAAGTGGATAGCTAATATTCAGTTCCAGAGAGATGCACATAGACCCATATGCATGCACATAAATTCTCTGTGACAATCCTAACTTAAATAAATTAATTCTACACAGGCCTTGAATTCAGCAGGAGCTCACAGCTCCTGAACCTTTCTGAGGGTTCCCCCTCCTCCTTCCCACCTTGCCCACTGATTAGTAGGTGCAGCTGTGTAGCAATCCCTGGATGTGCTCCACCATCTATTTTTCTACAAAACAGCCCCTAATTCTAAGCATTGGCTAAAGGTGAGGAACAGAGTAAATGTAATATTTTTGTACTTGTGTTGAGATCTTTGCAAATCTCTGCCTGTTCCCCTAGGACCATATAGGAGGCATCTGACCCAGATATGCAAATTATAGTTTTTTCTGTGTAGCTGCCTTTGACTTCATCCTGCTTCTTCTCTTTTTTTTCCCAGAGGGCTACATTATCTTGGTATTGCTCCCCTCTGTTGAATTGTCACTAACTGTGTGAGGTTTGTTTTGTGCATCTAAGGGAATTTTCATGCTACTTTGTGACTTGAGTCATTCTCACTAGCCCAGCCTGCACCTGATCATAAACTTCCCCCAGCTCCTTCCCACCTTGTCTCTTTGGAGAAGCATTTGGGCTGGTGGAAGATTCAGAATCAATTGATGGAGCAGGACCTCTAGGAAAGTGAGAACAGGTGTGGGGAAAGTACCTCAACATGATATAGGATGGAGGTTCTGCTATTTGCTATTACACAGAAGTTGCTGCTGTCGGTTGATGATCCAGCCACTTCCTTTTTGTCTAAATCTCTGCTAACTTTTCTTTGCTGCTGCTATTAAAATGACTGGAAAGACAGAAAACATTTTCCACCTATCAAGGAATGTGAGCATTGAACTTTCCAGGGAAATGTGAGGGAGCTCTTTGAACTTTCCCTAGCTGCAATTGAGCAGATTGAAAATTTAGATCAGGGGTGTTGAACTCATTTGTTATGAGGGCCGGATTTGACATAAATAAGACCTTGTCAGGCCAGGCCATGTGTGTCATAAGATGTAATGCCATGTAGCGTACATATAAACTGCATAAAGGAGGCGCAGACAATTTGTTTTACTTAAAACATTAGCACTCTTGCAATATTTTGTTTTACAGTCTGATAAATGTCATCTCTTTCTATGAATTATTGCATCAAAAACTGCAGACAATGTCTGTGCTGTACCAATCTTGAATATGTTGTTCAAGTGTTGTTCAAGTGTGCACATTTATAAGTTGCAAACCTACTTTTCATTTATTGACATTCATTACAAAGATCTCAAAGTCAATACTTTGAGCCTCAGACCTAAAGGAAAACATGAAGCATCTGGGCATTGTGAGCTTTTGTACATAAGTTGCTTCATGTGCTGGTCAAGATTATGTGAGGGCACCATGGCACAGACTGAGGTCTATTTGCTTGTCTGCAAAACTATAGTCTTCTCCAGAAAAATAACTACAACTCCTATGTGGCAGTACAAGAACAGAGGCAGCCATGTACAAATATTAGCATCAGCCTGCTATCTGGAAAGTCTAAATTCAAGATCCCCAATCAAAGTTGGGAAAATGTTAAAATGTTAAAGAAAATGTTAAAGAAAAATCAGTGGAAATTTCCTGGGTAAATCTTGGCTAGACACACATACACTGAGCCTAATGCTAGCTTGTTGTTATTTCTCTTCTAAATAGTTCACATACTTTCCTACTGAGAAAGACTGGAGGGCATGAATACAATGAAAAAGACGAGGGGAACCCAGTTGCACCCATAACAAGCCCAATAAAACTCCCTCCCCCCTCTCTCTCTGTAACAAGGCAAAAAGCTCATACCTTTAATAAAACCTCACTAGAAATAAAAGTGCTCTTTGTATTTCTCCTGATGGTGAGAACTGGGCAAAGGAAGTTCTGTCTCTTTCCTTCCTTCCCCCGGGGCACAAGGAGAGGGAGGAGCCTCAGCCAGGAAGGAAGAGAGGCTGGGCTCAGTAGGTTTGCAGGGTGGTTAATTGAGTCCGGCAAACTTAATCACCCAGCAGAGCTATAGAGCTAGGCTCTTTCATTGGCTGAGGTTCCTCCTCTTTCCTCTCACAGGCAAGGGAGAATGAAGCAGACAACAGCCAGTTGTTGGAGGGCCTGATTGGAGCCCCCCTCTGTGGGGCAGATCTGGCCCACAGGCCGCATGTTTGACACCCCTGATTTAGATGTTAATATTCAAGA
Source organism: Heteronotia binoei (assembly GCF_032191835.1). Classification (NCBI taxonomy): domain Eukaryota; kingdom Metazoa; phylum Chordata; class Lepidosauria; order Squamata; family Gekkonidae; genus Heteronotia; species Heteronotia binoei. Next base: position 79,031 of record NW_026800152.1, read on the forward strand.
GGATTGACCAATTGGTCTGCATACCCATTGTATCAACTTGGTTACATATTTTATATTGTTATATGCTTCCTGTGTGTAACTCTGCCATATGATTGATTGATTGATTGATAAATAAATATCAGACAAGCAAACAGCTTTAAAGGACAGTCTGAAAAATGGAATGTGAGACTAGCCCAAAACTACTGATGATGACAGGTGAAGAGGGTGGAATAATATGATTAAATCTCTGAGAAAGAAGATCAGAGCAAAACCATATAAATGCACAGCCATGTCAGAAAGATCAATGGGGGTTCATAAATGTGTGTCACTAACCACAGTTTAAATGAATGAAAGTGGAAGTGCATGGCCAGATGTCTGCATGAGCTTATATTACACACAGATATGCTCATTCACGAATGTCCATGTTTTGTCAGATGCTGGCAGTATGTTTGTGCTATATAGGAAACTGTGTTTTATCAGCACCAAGCAACATACATTAAACCATGCTGTTCCATTTCTTCCTGTGTCTTGGCTTACATGCTTAAATATTGGAAGTACATGCCTGGATCTTTCCTTTGTCTTTTTAAAATATCTGAATGCTATGTGCCACAGGTTGATGGACTAGTCTGTCAATGTTTCCTATAATGGAAATACCCAGAGTTATCATGGGATAGCACCGTACTGTCACAGGCTAATCACTACCATTTTCAGCAAGGTTGCTATGGCATTACTACAAAATAACACTTCGTTCTTGGATAGCTATGCAAACAATTCTCATTACTAGTGCACATATCACACGCACTAGGTCATTAAAATTCTATCTGGTGAATGATGTAATAACTGGAGCCTAAAACATTCCCATTGATGGGAAACTTCCAAGCTCATATTTTGCTGAATACAGTAATGTCCATTTCTGTCACAACAGCCGATCTTCAATACTGAAATTAACCAAATCCTATGTAATTCATCCAATGACAGAACATACAGTTCATAAATTAGTTCCACTAGCTGGTTGTAACACAGATCATACTACAAAATATTTTACAGTCAGAATTTCTTTACATATTTATATATTTCTCTACCCTTAATATTCTGTGGTTTCATTTTTGCCTTGTGGTTTCATTTTTGCCTTGTTTGGGATATCTCAATAACTTGATCCCTGTTCTATAAAACTGAAAATGAAACAGGTGACTTGCCTAAACTCACTCATCAAATTTGTAACTTAACTTGGATTTAAACAAAATTTTTACCATTTTAACTGTTACACTTTACCCCTACAGGATCCTCGGAGGTGTAGTGTAGTAAAAATGGAGACTGCATAAAACTAGAACTTCAATATTAGAATGTCCTGGAAATGGACAACAGTTTTTAATAGAATAAAAGTATTTAGTATAAATATTTTCCAAGTCCTATAGGTTCCAACACAGTACCTGATCCAGGAGATTCTTTTCACAAGACCACGTTGCATATAAACCAGATCATAACATCTTCTGCCTACATTTCCCACCAAATTAATTTTCTGTTTTAACATGTCTGTGTGAAAATGTAATGTCTTGTGATTGATTTCCAATTTTCTTTGAAATGAATTGTTCAGAAAGTATGTGTTGCTAAGGACGGGAAAATTGTTTTAACATTAAAACTTTTTTTTTGATGTCCATCTACTCCTTCAAACAGGAAACTGAAGCTTGTGACATGTATTAGAATTGTTCAATCATTTCCACCACCACCACCACCACCACCCCCCCCCCCCCCAAAAAAAAAATGTTTGTATGTAAGGAACTGGCCAGTGCTATCAAGTCCATGAAGTCAGGAATTGTCTACCCTAACGCTTCTCTATTTTCCTTGATGTGCTGGTTATCTGCATATCACCACATTACAGACACCATCTAAATCTGCAGCAACCAACCAATTTCAGGTGGATTTTGAGATCCTTAATCTGAAATGCCATGGATTTCACCAGGGACTTTTTAATTATTAGAATAAATATACAGGAATTACAATCCATACACCTAATACAAAGTCTGTGATTCATTCAAGTATGCAAATTTCCTTTAAACATGCAAAGCATGGGATATGCCCTAAGACACAATCCTTCATTTCCATCTGGACTGTTCTTGGGAATGTGTGTACCATTTAATATAATATTAATACCTGGGAAAAAAATCTCCAGTCTACAACTTAATACTGTTTGGAACCAAACCTGAAGTAGAAATAGTTTTTAGCTTTGTTTATTACTATATTTGGAATTGGTTAGTTTTATGTTGTATTATACTAATAATCTGGTCAGATTTCGAACTATGGCCCAAGAATGTGGTCATAAGCAGATAGAAACTGATATTGCCTTAGAAAACAAGAACATGGTGTCCCACCAGAGCTATGTCAGTTCCAAGCTCTTTCTTATTAAAGCCATAACTCTTTTGCTTAACACTATATTTAAAAACACAAGTATTCATTTTATGAATCAGCCCTAAAATCTGTCATTACTAACAGCTTTGTTAGCAATGCTACTAGGATTGGTTTTTCTGCAGCCGGAGATCTGTGTCATGAGTCTGGTTGTCCTCCAAACACCACCCACTTTAACTGAATTAGATGCCATGGGATCCCACTCAAAGGAGTCACTCCTCCCTGTAAAACAATGACTAATTCTCCACAAGGAACAACAGGGATACTGTTGCTGTAGTACAGGAAGGACTGATAACATCACGTGGGCTGCAAAATCGCTTTGTGTCAGCAGATGCAAGTGGGATGTTCCTTTTCAAGACCTGCAGAGTGGAGGAAGTGAGCCTTGAAACACAATGTACATTGAAATTGGCTTCCATCTAAAGGATCTCATGGCATTACTCCTGCTCAGAGATGCTCATACCATCTGCAGCTGCATATTCTTGATGTACTTCCCATCTCTGTTAGACAGAGAAAGCCTGGAACAAGAAATCAAATGAAGAGCATTATATCATATTATGGTGAACTGGTTTTCAGAGATCTGTTAACGCTATAGGGATGCAATCTTTAAATTGATCTAATCAGCAGATGAATCAAATGAAGCTTTAGCTGATTACCAAGGCTTTGAAATTTGGTGACAGCAGATGTTAATTAGTGGAAATTAGAGGGGCCAGGTGGGATACCGCCTTGTGCTTACTGTTCCCCAGTGGCACTTTCAAGTTTAGGAGAATAATGGGCAGAAATTGGGGGGCACACTAGTGTGATGGTGGTATGCAACATCACTTCCACTGAAAAACTGGAAGTGACCTAATTATATTGGGCATACCATAAGATTCTCCCAAAATTGTCTGTTGTTGCTAACCCTAGTAGAAATGAAGATCAATGGAATAGTTCCTTATTCCTTAAATTATTTTGATTCTGGTAATTCTGTGAATACTGTAATAAGGATTCACAACTAATAGTAAAATGACACATACATATTTTAGAAATAAACACATTTTTAATGATTACTGTAGATTCTTACTACTTGTGATAACTAAACTAAATGGACGTATGCATGGCAGTTCATGAGAGATTGTGTGTGTGTATGTGAATTCAGCTGTCTGATGAATGGCCTTATCACTAGTGTTTTTCAGACCTCCAAAAGTCTGTAAAACTAACACAGAAGATAAGGAGAATTTGCACCTGCTGTCTTGCTGCCAGCATCAATGCATTGATTACATTGATTGGAAAGTCTGAGCAGAGACTACAGACATAAAAATATATGAATCTTGGATCTTTGAATGTGACTGGGGATCCTGAACTTTGTAGGATTGTTGATCACATGGAAAGAACCTACACAATATGTTTTGTGTTCCCATCTCCCATTCCACACATGGAGGCTGTGGGTGGGAACAGAAGGTGTTGTCCTGCTCTTCCTTCGTTCCCTGTCTATAAGTATGTTGCAGGTTTTGAAAGAAGCTACTATGATTTTACAAAATAGAGTTGCCTGATTAGAGACAGGAATTTGACCAACAAAATTTAATGTTCCTTCAATCATTCTGAATGGGCAATTCACCTGTAGCAGTGGAGGGTCAGAGATCTGTGTGCTTCAGGATCTCTGTGAGAAATAGAAAATATATGAATTCAGAGGTGCTGAAAGCCATCGTAGGCCCTAAGCCAAAATGCCTTTCCCAGGAACAGGTCTGCCAAGGGAGGGAGAAATCAATGAAAATTACACACGCCATCAGAATAAAGTTCTCTGCTTGATCCAACTCCATATAATGCTATTTAGCATAGAATAAAATAGTTCTTTATCACTAGAAGTTTCTGCTAAAAGGGAAAGTCTCTTGCATGCTCATCAACCCTATAAGCAAAAGGCTACAGTCCTCAGAGGGAATCTAAAATGTGATCAAGCTTCAGTTATCAGGAATTAGTTGCAAATTTACATGCTCCTATCATTATGTGTCCTACTTGGAAAGTCAAGAGAACATTATATTTGTCTCTGATGAATACAGGGCCAGAAATTGTGGCACTAAATATATGCCATGGTTGTGAAATTGTTCTGTCATTATAAAAAGGGAAAGTGATGTTTTTTCAATTCAAAGTCTATCATAGCTTTACGTACACTAAATAAGAGCATATATTTCTTTTATTGTCTAAGAATTTATTTTCATCTTGCTCACTCCCTCCAAAATCAATAATATGTGCTATGCAAGGCTTCATAATTTAACTGTTGTTGATGGAACCAAGTGAAACTGTAATTGTGCTTGTGTGAGTAATATTACCACAGAATCTGAAATGTTTGAATGGCCTTTTCTGAGGATGCAGAGCAACAAGCTGAGGTGTTCCTCATCTAAACAAAAAATGTGTTGTGGTAATTCAAATTCCATCATGTTGACAGAAATAGAACAGCCCCTGTTTTAAGAAAGCTGCTTGTTAAATCATAGAATAATAGTGGACCTCCAGGGTCATCTAGCCAGCTCAAGGTTGACTCAGCCTTCCATCCTTCCAAGGTCGGTAAAATGAGTACCCAGCTTGCTGGAGGGGAAGTATAGATAACTGGGGAAGGCAATGGCAAACCACCCCATAAAAAGTCTGCTGTGAAGATGCTGTGCAACGACGTCACCCCAGAGTCGGAAATGATTGGTGCTTGCACCTTTTACCTTTACCTTTATGAAGGCAGAAAGGCAGGGTATACATTTTGTAAAATGGAAAAATAAAAATGTAAAATCCTAGGCCTTCACAAAACTGATCCCAGTCCCCAACATGTACAGCTGTATATACTTTGTAAACCCATGCTATATAGAGTACAGTCACAGAACTTGTATATACAGTGGGGCAGGGCCTGCATATGGGGTTTCGTCACCTGAGGCAGAACCCCGACATGCACTCACCCCCTCCCACCAGGGAAAAGTTTTTGCACATATGTGAAGTGCGCATGCAGTGTGATGATGTCATCACCAGAGGTGCCATCATCACGTTGGTTACTGAAGTGCCATTGTTTCTGGGTGCTGAGGAGCCAGGGGAGTTCCTCCAACCCCTCAGCGCCTAGAAAGAACATGTGGCGCTTTCTGTCGTTGTTGCTCTCCGAGTTCAGAGAGTGCCGAGGACTGAAATTGCCATTGTTTCTGGGTGCTGAGGGGCCAGGGAAGTTTCTCCAACCCCTCAGCACCCAGAAAGAAAGTGCAGTGCTTTCAGTCTTTGGCATGCTCCAAGTTCGGAGAGTGCCATGGACTGGAAGCGCCATTGTTTCTGGATGCTGAGAGGCTGGGGGAGATCCTCCAACTCCTCAGCAGCCAGTCAGAGGCTCAAGGACGGCGTGAGTGGAGAGGGGGTGCCTGCCTTCCGCCCCTGTTGGGAGCTGGTGCCCCAGGCAATTGCCTAGGTTATCTACTCCCATGCACCAGCCCTGAAGTAGGGTCAGATGTAGCCAGATAGGAATGGAAAGATCAGCTTTTGCAAAGGACCAAGACCAGCATACACATATGCCAATAGACCTATGCGGTTTGTGATTGTGTGCACAAGGAATCATTGTGTGGCTGACAAGTAGAAATATTACTAGGAACTAGAAATATAGTTTGAGGCATCAAGCTGTTGCTAAGGCATATAAAATAAGTAAATATGTTTTATTAGTCTACCTCAAGTTATTCATATCTATCTATCTATCTATCTATCTATCTATCTATCTATCTATCTATCTATCTATCTATCTATCTATCTATCTATCTGGAATTGATATTCCACCAGCTAGAAACCTGCCCAAGACAGTTCACAAATAAAAACAGTACTATAAATACAATAATATAATTTATATTTAAAAATAAGCCATTGAAAAGAAGTTCCATAATCTTCCATTCACACAAATTCATGGTTAGCAGTCTGTAGCTGTTTTGTCTTCTCCTTGTAGTGTGTGATTTTCTATTTGCTAGAATAATGTAAGATAAGTGTTTTGACCACTTAGGAAAACTCCTACATAATTGCACATATCAGTAAACATTCTTCACTCATCAATTCATATTTGGATTTACTATTACTGTTTAAGAACGTAAAACCCCAAGATCATAATTTCTCTGCTGGATCCAGGTACAAATAGTCCAGCACTTTGTTTCTAAGAAAGACCAGCCAAATGCTCCAAAACAGCTGACAAAATAAAGCACAAAATTAGGGCCATTTCTTGTTGCTTTTTCTTAACTCTTGTTAATCAGAGCTGATTGTGGCGGTCCTGCTTAACTTGCTCTTTGGTGGTCTTCCATCCAAGTACAAACCATGGCTGACCTTTCCAAGCTACAGTGTGATCAGGCTAGGCTGAGGCCATTAGGTTGCTTTCATGTGGAGGTCCTATTTAACTACCAGCAAGGTACTTAGCTGAATCAGAGATCTAGAAGATGGACAGCCAATAGTTTTCTTCCCTCAAAATATGCCTTTTAAGCAAATCTCTGAGGCTTCCCTCTACTGAATATTCAACCATCATGGCTTGGCTGCTTTTCACCTGGTGTGTGTAACATGTTGTCAAGTTCTTTCATTAGGCAGATGCACTTCTATAGTAATGTCACTGCTGGTTTTGACAGCAGAGTTCCATGTTTTTTTATTATATTGCCACTCAAGCTATCCCAGAATTAGCCTTTCACATACAGTATTCTCACAGCTCAGTAGCTGCTGCTACTTTTATACATTCAGTTCTTTCCTCCACTCTCATACACATGCCAATCAAGCTAGGAATAATAAAGTCATGCTGTCATCATGGATGACAGGTTCTCATTAGCACAAAGTATAACCTGTCAAATAGACAGGCACAGTGGTATGTACAAGTACTATGGTTTCTTTAACCCAGGATTTTATGTCATATTCTTGCTTTGAACCACCAGTATTCAAAGCAGTTTACAGAATGGAAAAAAAAATCAAAGAAAAAAGGCAGTTCCCCATTCCAAGGAGAATAAAATCCAATTTTTGAAAGCAGGGAAAGCATCAGAAGAAGAAAAAAAATTAAATAGAGCAAAAACAGAGTAAATAGGCGGCAGGAGATGAATATAAATAACTGCAGTCATTCATATTTTAGATTCCTTTGAGCTGGACATTCCATGTACTCTGTCTATACTGTCTATATGTCCATTCAGGCTACACATTTAGCATTGTCCACAAGGGCTTTTCCAAAAGGTTGTTTCACTATATGTGTAGCTATATAAGAGTATAGCAATCTACTGTCTTCATTAACGAACATTGCTGTCTCCAATCACATTTTTATCCTCCCTTTCTCCAGACTTCCATTTTCTCCTCCCAACAGCTGTGTGAGATAGGTTAGGTTGGGAGAGTGACTGTCTAAGGTTACACTAGGGTTGCCAACTATGGCCTGGGAATTCCTGGAGATGTGGAGCCAGTGAGGGGGGGGGGACGGTTGGAGAGATTTCACATAGAATTTATGGTATATCATAGAGTCTGCCCTCTGAAGCTGCCATTTGCTCCAGGGGAACTGATCTCTGTAACCTGGAGTTCACTTGTAATTCTAAGAGAACTCCTGGCCCTACCTACAAGGAGCTTCCCAGATGCATATCAGTTTGAACTTGGATCTCTTCAGTCTTTGTGCAGTACTTCTGCAGTATGCAACAATGTTGAGGTGAAGGTGAATGGGTCTCCAAAGTCTGGAGCATAGCCATGATCATAGAATCATAGAGTTGGAAGGTACCTCCAGGGTCATCTAGTCCACCCCCCTGCACAATGCAGGAAATTCACAAACACCTCCCCCTAAATTCACAGGATCTTCATTGCTGTCAGATGGCCATCTAGCCTCTGTTTAAAAACCTCCAAGGAAGGAGAGCCCACCATCTTCCAAGGAAGCCTGTTCCACTGACGAATCGTTCTAACCGTCAGGAAGTTCTTCCTAATGTTGAGCCAGAAACTCTTTTGATTTAATTTCAACCTATTGGTTCTGGTCCTACTTTCTGGGACCACAAAAACAATTCTACACCATCCTCTATATGACAGCACTTCAAATACTTGAAGATGGTGATCATATCACCTCTTAGCCATCTCTTCTCCAGGCTAAAAATCACCAGCTCCTTAAACCTTTCCTCATAGGACTTGGTCTCCAGACCCCTCATCATCTTCGTCACCCTCCTCTGGACCCGTTCCAGCTTGTCTATATCTTTCTTAAAATGTAGTGCCCAAAACTGAACACAATACTCCAGGTGAGGTCTTACCAGAGCAGAGTAAAGTGATACCATCACTTCACATGATCTGGACACCATACTTCTGTTGATACAGTCCAAAATGGCATTTGCCTTTTTAGCCACTTTAACACACTGTTGACTCATGTTCAGCATATGATCCACTAAGACCCCTAGATCCTTTTTGCACATACTACTGCTAAGACATATCTCCCCCATCCTATAACCATGCATTGGATTTTTCCTACCTAAATGCAGAACTTTACATTTATCCCTGTTAAAATTCATTTTATTGGTTTTAGCCCAGTTTTCCAGCCTGTCAAGGTCATCCTGTATCCTGTTTCTGTCTTCTACTGTATTTGCAACCCCTCCCAATTTAGTATCATCTGCAAATTTAATAAGCATTCCCTCTATTCCTTCATCCAAATCATTTATAAAGATGTTGAACAAAACAGGTCCCAGGTCAGATCCTTGAGGCACTCCACTTGTCACTCCTCTCAGGGAGGATGAGGAATCGTTCACAAGCACTCTTTGAGTGTGATCTGTCAACCAGTTACAGATCCACCTAGTGGTAACGGGATCCAAATCACATTTTACCAACTTGTCAACAAGGATAGCATATGGAACTTTATCAAAAGCCTTATGGAAATCAAGATAAACAATGTCTACAGCATTCTCCTGATCCAGCAAGGTAGTTACTTTCTCAAAAAAAGAGATCAGGTTAGTCTGACATGACTGGTTCTTGAGAAACCCATGCTACCTCTTAGTAATCACAGCCATCCTGATGGTTGTTTTATTATTAAGTTATGTTAGGGAGATTTCTACTAGAACCTTTGTAACCAGAATTATGTCTTTCTAGGTACACCATATTCAATGGAATTAGAAGGGTGTCGCTCTGCTTAAGATGGAACTGCAAGATAATAATAATAATGTTTAATTTATATCCCGTCTTCCCCACCGAAGCAGGCTCAGGGCGGCTCACAACATAAAAACTTCAGCAATTAAAACAATGCATATTATAAATCATACATACATATTATAAATCAAATATTATAAATCATACATTAAAACCATCTAAGTTGATTTGGTGCTAAAATCTTGATGTTACGCATCTTTCAGTTTTTCTGTGGTGAGATGGTCCCTAAGGTTGGCAGGTCCTCGGCCATATAGGGCTTTAAAGGTGATAACCAGCACCTTGTAATGATTTCCCTGCCCAGACCACCGCAACTCAGGCAAAGGACCTCTGTCTTTGCTGGATTCAACTTCAACCTACTCAGCCTGAGCCATCCTGCCTCAGCTTGCAACACCAGGTCCAGATTTTCTGGGACACAATCAGGCCAGGCATCCATCAGTAGGTAGAGTTGGGTGTCATCAGCATACTGGTGGCAACCAAACCCATACCTCCGGGCAATCTGGGCAAGGGGGTGCATGTAGATGCTGAATAACATTGGGGAGAGCACCGCCCCCTGTGGCACTCCACAGTTAAGTGGGTGCCTCTGTGACAGTTCACCCCCAATTGCCACCCTTTGTCCCCGACCATCAAGGAAAGAGAAAAGCAATTGCAAGGCCAACCCCTGAATCCCTGCATTGGCGAGACAGCGGGTCAGTAACTGATGGCCAACTGATTCGAATGCAACCAACAGGTCTAACAGCATCAGCACTGCCGAGCCGCCTCAATCCAGATGCCGTTGGAGGTCATCCACCAGGGCAACCAGCCCTGTCTTCATCCCATGACCTGAGCAAAAACTGGACTGGTGGGGATCTAAAACGGAAGTGTCATCCAGAAAACTCTGTAACTGTAATGCTACTGCCCTCTCAATAATTTTACCCAAAAAGGGTAAATTCGAGACCAGCTGATAATGTGCCAATTCGGTTGGACCTGATGTAGCTTTTTTCAGGAGAGGACAGACCACAGCCTCTTTAAGAGGCATTGGAAAAAGCCCCTCCGAGAGGGATCTATTTACGATGTCCCGTATAGGACATCTAAGCTCCCTCTTGCAAGCTTTAATTAGCCAGGAGGGGCATGGGTCCAGATCACAAGTTGTTGGGCATACAGTGGAAAGGATTTTGTCAACTTCCTCCAGGCTGAGCATGTCAAAGCGCCCCAGAACTGGTCCGGAAGACAGGCACGGGGCCTCAAGTTCGCATACTGTTTCCAATGTGGCGGGAAGGTCATGGCGGAGCGATGAGATCTTATCTGCAAAAAATTTCGCAAAAGCCTCACAGCCTAACTCCAATTACTTAGCATGTGGCCTGCCTTGCAGCAGTGTTGTAAGATTCCAAATTATCCTAAATAATTGTGCCGGGCGTAAATTTGCAGACACAATCTTGGCCGCAAAGTAAGTCTTCTTTGTGGTTTTGACTGCCATCTCATAAGACCTCATAAACTCTCTATAAGATGTTCTGGTCGCTTCATCTCAAGCACGCTGCCATTGCCTCTAACTGTCTGAGCCCTCTTTTCAGCTGCCACAGTTCCAGAGTATACCATGGAGCTAGCTTAACATGAGGGTGCCGAGGTGCAATCTCATCGATGGCTCTGGAGAGCCGGCCTTGCCAAGACTCCACCAGGTCATCGAGAGAATTGCCAGGGGGCCAGGGATCCTGCAGGGCCATTTGGAACTGCTCTAGGTCCATCAGACTCCACGGGCAAGCCAAAATAAGCTCGCCGCCTAAACAGGCTTGGGGTGGGACATCCACACAAGCCTTAAGGGCGAAATGGTCCGACCATGAGCAATTGGGATGTTTTGGACAAACAATTTTTAACCAAATATTTAAATTATTTAATTGAATTCATATACAAATACATATTGATAGGGGGAAAGTATTGTTTCTATAAGTACAGCATGAAGAGTAAGTCATTCCAGAACTGTGACAGTATATTGACAGCGCCATCCTAGGTCTACTCAGCAATCTATTAATTGGGGCTTACTACGAGGAAAAACTAATTCTAAGATGAGATCTCTGTTTCCTCATGCCAATAAAGTAAGGTTGAATTGAATTAAAGCTGTGGAGAAACAGCAAAGTTGATTCAGTGTACATAAAGTGTGTAAAGGACTTTATGCTTGCTCGCTTGCCTCAGACTTCAGATGAAGATAACAAGTGTTAGAAAGAACATCCTTTCCTTCTGTTATCTGACACCATCCCTTTGAAGTTTAGATGGATACTTTGTCTCCTTCCTTCCAGCTTGACACCTCTCTCTTGCACACATTGCCAGATCTCTCCATCATGGGTGCAGGACATGCATACTGCTTCCTCATCCATCCTATTTAGTTAAATTAGATTTCTATCCTGTCTCTACCCTATTCTTTCTAGAATGCAGTTTCCTTAAATAAAAGGCATCTTATTAGTTTGAACAGTTAAAGAGGTTCCATGTTATTAGTTGTATCTTACCAGCACATACACCCAGAGTAGAGATGCTTCTGCTGTGCAGTAAACCTTTGAGCACTCTTCTAAATTATTAATGGTTCCTGGCTATACCAAACCAGAGAATCTAACACCAGGGGGTTTCATCTCCCTGCAGTAATCTGTCCAGTTTCTTTCAAAGTATTTCAGAGATTAACAGAACTGTCCTTTTATAGGCAAGATGAAGGAGAGACCATCTTTGTTCTCTAGGTGACAGAGGCTACGGTTACTTGTTCTCCTGCTATAGTGGGAGACTTCCCACTGGCAACCTCTCTTTCCATTTTTGCTCACACCAGCAGCAGGAGTAAAAAACCCCAAAAAATATCAGTGCTGAGCCAATGGTGTGATATCACTTCCAGGGAAAACCCAGACATGACATCAGTTCTCTTTAAGAATCACCATAAATTCTATGGTGTTTCTGTTCAGTTTCCAGTGATTTCTAAAGAAGCCTGATGTATTTCTGGGTTTTTCCTGGAAGTGATGTGGTGCTGCCACTCGGGTCCCTCATATCCCTGGCCTCCTGGACTCTAGCTAGTTGCCAGGCTGTACCAGGTAATCCTATGAGAGAGGCTGCAACCCTAAGCCTTACATGGGAATAAGCCACATTGAATAAATTGGGGCATACATCTCAGTAAAATGTACTGGATTGCACTAAGTGGAAGTTAAAACATTGCCATTTAGGGCCCTGGCCTGGCTGCTTTGGTGCTGCCCAAATAGAATTTTGCATGTGTGTGTGGGGGGGGGGGGAGGTTTACATAGGAGCTAGTAATTTTGAGCTCATAAATCCTTATAAATCATGGTGTATCACAATTTAATCTCAGCTTTGACGTCAGTCTGCAGCATTTTCAACGTAATGCCTTCCACAATGACATAAGCAAAGCAATCACATTTCTACATCCCAAAGTGGGAAAAGCCTTGTTACATGATAAGCATCAGATTTATCCCAAGGACAACAGTGTGATAGCCTCTGGTACACAGAATGCTTGTATCCAGCTGATACAAAGAATACTGCTATAAGCAGATAGGTGAAAGTCAAGCTCAGAAAGCTTTCACTTTTATAAAAAGTAGGCTAGGAAATGGGAAGGACAGACCAAAAAAAGGGGGGGGGGGAATAGAGTCAGAAGTTTGCAATATCTAATCAACAGTGATTGCTTCCTGTGCAAAAGTCAGCTGTTTCCATACAATAGCCAAGCTGTTCAGTTTCCTGGCGCCATCCCAAGGTCACAGCTTTTCTATTGTTGCCTGTGCCTTATGGAAAATTCCTGAGATTTTTATTTTTTTTTAAATCCAACATGCTACCTTTCTCCATGAAAACACCCAACTTTGACAGCCTTTTGTGGTTATCAGAGAAAGAGTGTTGGTCTGAAAGATATCACTAAAAGATTGCTTTTTTCCCCCTTATATGGAGTTGGCATTTCTCCAAAAGGAAAAGAAGCAGATGAGACACTGATTTTTCATTTGCACATTTGAGATCATATTTATTCAGATTCAGAATTGCCGAAAGAAAGGGGAAATGCCAGGGAAAAATACAAAGCAAGGGTAGATAGAAAATATTTTATATTTTATTCAGTTATACAATATATAAATGGATACATGATTCCTCTAAATCTAGTCAGTCAGTCTTTATTATGGCCCATAAACCATATAGAAGCAGAGCAAACAACATTAATTAATTCACCTAAAATAATGCTATTTATTCAAATGTAAATTATGCAACTGATACTTTTGAGGAATTGTTAGGGTGGAGTATATTGTTACCAGGTGAATAATTAGCTGAACAAGTCAAACTCTTCTCATATAAGGTACGGTTTTACTAAACTAAGTGTGCTTGTTCAATAAACAAGTTTTATGCCTATAATGACGTTCTGACAGGTTTTCCTTTTTATGAAAAGTAGTGTCAAGAGGCTTCAGTTCTGAGTGGAGAAAAAGAGTGGGGAGGAATGCTTAGTGCTTTTCCCCGCTGGCCATTTTTACATTACATGCTGTTACCATGAGGCCTCCAAATGCATATCTGGATACACAATTATGCAACTTTATCCAAGCTGAAGGAAAAACAGCCAGTGAGAATAGTGAGAAATGGCCAGTAGAAATAGTCCCTCTCCAATCTATCTACCTTTCCATTCAAAAGTGCACTTTTCATTTTTAAAAATTCAGAACTTAACGTATAATATACAGCTACTTTTCAGAGACACTATTTCCATCTTTAGCGACTGGATGAGTATATTGATGTGCATCTAGGGTGGCCAGACCGTCCCGGTCTCCCGGGACTTTCCCGGATCTGGCCCCCAATTCCCGGCTCCCGGGCTGGGTATACCGGGACCATTTTGAGGTCCCGGTTTAGCCAGCCAGAGAGCCGGGGGCCGCGCGCCCGGGCGGGGAAGGCGGTGAGGGAGGGAGGGAGAGACCCTGCGCGTGCGCAGATCGCCCTGCGCACGCGCAGGGACGCTCCCTCCCTCACTCGCCGCCTTCCCCGCCCGCGCACGGGGCCCAGCGGTGGCGGCGGAGGCCCGGGAGGGCGTCGGAAAGGCCCGCGGGGGTCGCTGGAGGGCCTCCAGCGACCCCCGCGGGCCTTTCCGACGCTTCCCGGGGCTCGCTTCCCCCACCCCCCGTCCTCCTCCCCCCGGGAGGGCATCGGAAAGGCCCGCGGGGGTCGCTGGAGGGCCTCCAGCGACCCCCGCGGGCCTTTCCGACGCTTCCCGGGGCTCGCTTCCCCCACCCCCCGTCCTCCTCCCCCCGGCAGGCCGTCGGAAAGGCCCGCGGGGGTCGCTGGAGGGCCTCCAGCGACCCCCGCGGGCCTTTCCGACGCTTCCCGGGGCTCGCTTCCCCCACCCCCCGTCCTCCTCCCGGCAGGCCGTCGGAAAGGCCCGCGGGGGTCGCTGGAGGGCCTCCAGCGACCCCCGCGGGCCTTTCCGACGCTTCCCGGGGCTCGCTTTCCCCCACCCCCCGTCCTCCTCCCCCCGGGAGGGCATCGGAAAGGCCCGCGGGGGTCGCTGGAGGGCCTCCAGCGACCCCCGCGGGCCTTTCCGACGCTTCCCGGGGCTCGCTTCCCCCACCCCCCGTCCTCCTCCCCCCGGGAGGGCATCGGAAAGGCCCGCGGGGGTCGCTGGAGGGCCTCCAGCGACCCCCGCGGGCCTTTCCGACGCTTCCCGGGGCTCGCTTCCCCCACCCCCCGTCCTCCTCCCCCCGGCAGGCCGTCGGAAAGGCCCGCGGGGGTCGCTGGAGGGCCTCCAGCGACCCCCGCGGGCCTTTCCGACGCTTCCCGGGGCTCGCTTCCCCCCACCCCCCGTCCTCCTCCCCCCGGCAGGCCGTCGGAAAGGCCCGCGGGGGTCGCTGGAGGGCCTCCAGCGACCCCCGCGGGCCTTTCCGACGCTTCCCGGGGCTCGCTTCCCCCACCCCCCCGTCCTCCTCCCCCCGGCAGGCCGTCGGAAAGGCCCGCGGGGGTCGCTGGAGGGCCTCCAGCGACCCCCGCGGGCCTTTCCGACGCTTCCCGGGGCTCGCTTCCCCCCACCCCCCGTCCTCCTCCCCCCGGGAGGGCATCGGAAAGGCCCGCGGGGGTCGCTGGAGGGCCTCCAGCGACCCCCGCGGGCCTTTCCGACGCTTCCCGGGGCTCGCTTCCCCCACCCCCCGTCCTCCTCCCCCCGGCAGGCCGTCGGAAAGGCCCGCGGGGGTCGCTGGAGGGCCTCCAGCGACCCCCGCGGGCCTTTCCGACGCTTCCCGGGGCTCGCTTCCCCCACCCCCCCGTCCTCCTCCCCCCGGCAGGCCGTCGGAAAGGCCCGCGGGGGTCGCTGGAGGGCCTCCAGCGACCCCCGCGGGCCTTTCCGACGCTTCCCGGGGCTCGCTTCCCCCACCCCCCGTCCTCCTCCCCCCGGCAGGCCGTCGGAAAGGCCCGCGGGGGTCGCTGGAGGGCCTCCAGCGACCCCCGCGGGCCTTTCCGACGCTTCCCGGGGCTCGCTTCCCCCACCCCCCGTCCTCCTCCCCCCGGGAGGGCATCGGAAAGGCCCGCGGGGGTCGCTGGAGGGCCTCCAGCGACCCCCGCGGGCCTTTCCGACGCTTCCCGGGGCTCGCTTCCCCCACCCCCCGTCCTCCTCCCCCCGGGAGGGCATCGGAAAGGCCCGCGGGGGTCGCTGGAGGGCCTCCAGCGACCCCCGCGGGCCTTTCCGACGCTTCCCGGGGCTCGCTTCCCCCACCCCCCGTCCTCCTCCCCCCGGCAGGCCGTCGGAAAGGCCCGCGGGGGTCCCTGGAGGGCCTCCAGCGACCCCCGCGGGCCTTTCCGACGCTTCCCGGGGCTCGCTTCCCCCACCCCCCCGTCCTCCTCCCCCCGGGAGGGCGTCGGAAAGGCCCGCGGGGGTCGCTGGAGGGCCTCCAGCGACCACCGCGGGCCTTTCCGACGCTTCCCCGGCCTCTACCACCCCCCCCCCCCCGTGCTGGCGGAGGCCCGGGAGGGCATTGGAAAGACCTCTCCGCCGCCGGACTCGCCGCCGCTGCCGCCGCCGCTGGACTCGCCGCCGCCGTAGGTAAGGGGGCCGAAAGCGGGGGGGGGGCTGGCGGTTGGGGGTGGCCTTCCTTTCTTCCCTCCCTCCTTCCTTCCTTCCTTCCTTTCTTCCTTTCTTCCTTCCTTCCCTCCTTCCTTCCTCCCTCCTTCCTTCCTTCCTTCCTTCCTTCCTTCCTTCCCTCCTTCCTTTCTTTCTTCCCTTCTTCCCTCCCTCCCTTTCTCCTTCCCTTCCTTCCTTCCTTCCTTCCTTCCTTCCTTCCTTCCTTCCTTCCTTCCTTCCTTCCTTCCTTCCTTCCTTCCTTCCTTCCTCCCTTCCTTCCTTCCTTCCTTCCTTCCTTCCTTCCTTCCTTCCTTCCTTCCTTATGTTCTTAACTTCTTATGTGACACAGAGTGTTGGACTGGATGGGCCACTGGCCTGATCCAACAGGGCTTCTCTTATGTTCTTATGTGACGCAGAGAGTTGGACTGGATGGGCCACTGGCCTGATCCAACAGGGCTTCTCTTATGTTCTTAAGTGTGACACAGAGTGTTGGACTGGATGGGCCACTGGCCTGATCCAACAGGGCTTCTCCTATGTTCTTATGTGACGCAGAGTGTTGG
Organism: Heteronotia binoei; assembly: GCF_032191835.1. Lineage (NCBI taxonomy): Eukaryota > Metazoa > Chordata > Lepidosauria > Squamata > Gekkonidae > Heteronotia > Heteronotia binoei. The sequence goes on from NW_026800152.1 coordinate 96,086, forward strand.
ACTGGATGGGCCACTGGCCTGATCCAACAGGGCTTCTCTTATGTTCTTATGTGACGCAGAGAGTTGGACTGGATGGGCCACTGGCCTGATCCAACAGGGCTTCTCTTATGTTATTATGTGACGCAGAGTGTTGGACTGGATGGGCCACTGGCCTGATCCAACAGGGCTTCTCTTATGTTCTTAAGTGTGACACAGAGTGTTGGACTGGATGGGCCACTGGCCTGATCCAACAGGGCTTCTCCTATGTTCTTATGTGACGCAGAGTGTTGGACTGGATGGGCCACTGGCCTGATCCAACAGGGCTTCTCTTATGTTCTTATGTGACGCAGAGAGTTGGACTGGATGGGCCACTGGCCTGATCCAACAGGGCTTCTCTTATGTTCTTAAGTGTGACACAGAGTGTTGGACTGGATGGGCCACTGGCCTGATCCAACAGGGCTTCTCCTATGTTCTTATGTGACGCAGAGTGTTGGACTGGATGGGCCACTGGCCTGATCCAACAGGGCTTCTCTTATGTTCTTATGTGACGCAGAGAGTTGGACTGGATGGGCCACTGGCCTGATCCAACAGGGCTTCTCTTATGTTCTTATGTGACGCAGAGTGTTGGACTGGATGGGCCACTGGCCTGATCCAACAGGGCTTCTCTTATGTTCTTAAGTGTGACACAGAGTGTTGGACTGGATGGGCCACTGGCCTGATCCAACAGGGCTTCTCCTATGTTCTTATGTGACGCAGAGTGTTGGACTGGATGGGCCACTGGCCTGATCCAACAGGGCTTCTCTTATGTTCTTATGTGACGCAGAGAGTTGGACTGGATGGGCCACTGGCCTGATCCAACAGGGCTTCTCTTATGTTATTATGTGACGCAGAGTGTTGGACTGGAGGGGCCACTGGCCTGATCCAACAGGGCTTCTCTTATGTGACAATACTGACTTTGGTGGACCCAAGCACTGATTCAGTGTAAGGGAGCTTTGTGTTTGTGTCTTCTAGTGCAATTTTGTTCTCAGATCCTGTATTTACTTCATCAGTATATGGGTTAAGGCACTTTCTCAACTGTGCTGCATAAATCAGCCTATTTATTTTGTCCTGTTGGCTCTGTTGGCTCTATCTGCGCCACCTTCATCACTTCTGGGGTGTGGATCCCCCAGTGGAGTGGTCTCCCGACTCCCTCCGCCGGCTGTTTCTGATAGCCCTGCGCCCCCTCTTTCATTTGATATGTGTCCCGTGCGGGTGCCACCCTCCCGCCGGGAGATGCCGCAAAATGAGCCCCCTTGAGGCTTATGGCGGCAGGGCTCGGGGGAAGCGAGCTAGACTGCTGTTCTTTTGAGGGGTTATAGAGTGTTTCGAGCCCGTCCCTGTGGCATCGGTCCCATCATTGTGGGGCCCAGGGGGCCGGCGCAGCGGCACGCTGAAGCAGCCTGTCGGTCACTTCCAGGTTCCTGTCCTGCATCTCGACCTGTGTTATTAGTGACAGGCTGCTTCGGCGTGCCGCTGCGCCGGCCCCCTGGGCCCCACAACGATGGGACCGATGCCACAGGGACGGGCTCGAAACACTCTATAACCCCTCAAAAGAACAGCAGTCTAGCTCGCTTCCCCCGAGCCCTGCCGCCATAAGCCTCAAGGGGGCTCATTTTGCGGCATCTCCCGGCGGGAGGGTGGCACCCGCACGGGACACATATCAAATGAAAGAGGGGGTGCAGGGCTATCAGAAACAGCCGGCGGAGGGAGTCGGGAGACCACCCCACTGGGGGATCCACACCCCGAAAGTGATGAAGGTGGCGCAGATAGAGCCAACAGAGCAAACAGGACAAAATAAATAGGCTGCATTATGCAGCACAGTTGAGAAAGTGCCTTATCCCATATACTGATGAAGTATATACAGGATTTCAGAACAAAATTGTTTCCGGCGGTGATATTTGGGGGATTTTTGGGGATGTCACAGGAAGTGCTGTGAAGTCACTTCCTGTTTCCGGCAGTGGCATTTGGGGGAAATGATGTCACAGGAAGTGACGTCACTTCCCATTTCCGGCAGGTGACGCGGGGAAATGATGTCACAGGAAGTGATGTCACTTCCTGTTTCCTGTGGTGGCATGACGTCACCGGAAGTGGCGTCACTTCCTGTTTCCGGCACACCCCCCCCCCCCCCAAACGTGTCCCTGGCTGGCCTTCAGACATTATGGTCACCCTATGTGCATCTGTATGAATTGTGTACACAGCTTTCCCTGCATTTGAGAGATTTGTTCCATGTTTTATGAACATCCATGGATTTGTTCCATGTTTTATGAACATACAGAGGAGAACCACTAAAATATTTCCCATTTAAATGATTTATAGGCAGCTATTTTCAGCATATGTCTCCAGTTTCTCTTTCTTGCTTGCTTTCTAATCTGTTTTTAAAAGCTGTCTTTCAAAAATGCTATATTCAGATAACCAATGGTTTCCCATTCTGTAGAACCATTCACAAAACCAGGGTTATTATCAAGTCCAGGATGATTCATGTTTGTAGTCCCTGGTAGGGAACAAAACAAAAACTACATTGACTAGAATATAAATTCAGTGTAGAATCAGCTTCCTCCCACTTGTGTGCAACATTATCAGCACTCTATGCATCATTAGCCTCTATTCTAGGCTCAAAGGCATTTGCAGAATCATTTCTCAAAGTGCTTTTAAATAGCTCTTATAACAAAAATGGCTGAACAGGGCTTCTGCTGCTTTGTTGAGAATAATTTGCACTCCAATGGTTTGTTCATAGATTCTTTCTCCCTGACGATCATAAACCCTTTATATTCTCCCCTTCCTGGATATTGTTATTTAGAGAAGACTTCGTTTTCTTCTTGAACTACCACAATATGTCATGACAGAAATTATAACTACATATTCTCTTTAGAACCATCTGTCACTCATAACTTCTGAGGATTTACTGTAGAGAACTGAAAGAATATACTGTGTATTGCTTTAAATAAAATGATCTCTTCTGCTAGTTTTCATACATGCCTTTCATTCTAGTACATAGGTAGTAAGCATTTTTATTCTACAGCACCTCACACATACTGTAAAATATATGTGAGCAAGCCCCAGGGCCACCAAGGGTTGGAGGTGGGGTGGCTCTGTATGTCAGAGAGGATATACGGTCCAGTAAGACTGAGGTCAGAGAATTAGATTCACTTTTAGAAATGCTTTGGGTTGAAATAGAGGGCCCAAAAGGAAATTTAACTATGGGAGTTTGTTATCGCCCACCAAATCAAAAGAGAGAGGACGATTATAATATGATGGAAGGCTTAAAGATAGCGGCTATACGTAAATACTGTGTCATAATAGGTGATTTTAACTACCTGCAGATTGATTGGGTCAATATGTGTTCTGGTCGAGAGAAAGAGATTGAGTTTCTTGATGCTCTCAATGAGCAGATGGTCTCAGAACCTACCAGGGGTGGGGTGATCCTGGATTTGGTCCTAAGTAATGCCAAAGACTTGGTGAGAGATGTAAAAGTGATTGCGCCGCTTGGGAGCAGTGACCATAATGTTATTGATTTCACTGTTTGTATAAATAGGGAGTTGCCCAAAAAGACCGCCACAACCACGTTTAACTTTAAAAGGGGTAAATTCACTGAGATGAGGAGGCATGTGAGGAGGAAACTGAAAGGAAAGGTAAATACGGTCAAAACCCTTGGGGAAGCTTGGAGACTATTTAAAACTATAATCCTAGAAGCTCAGATAAAATACATACCACAGGTTAGGAAAGGCACAAACAGGCATAAGAAAAGGCCTGCATGGTTAACAAACAAAGTAATGGAAGCTGTAAAAGGTAAGAAGGACTCTTTTAAGCAGTGGAAAACCAGTCCAAGTGAGATTAGTAAAAGGGAACACAGGCTGTGGCAAATTAAATGCAAGACTGATCAGACAGGCAAAAAGGGACTATGAGGAGCATATTGCAAAAAACATAAAGACCAACAATAAAAATTTCTTCAAATATATTAGAAGCAAGAAACCAGCCAGAGAGGCAGTGGGGCCCTTGGATGACCATTGGGTAAAAGGATTACTGAAGGAGGATAGGGAAATGGCTGAGAAGCTGAATGAATTTTTTGCCTCCGTCTTCACTGTGGAAGATGAGAACTTTTTGCCCGCCCCAGAACCACTAATTTTGGAAGGGGTGTTGAAAGACCTGAGTCAGATTGAAGTGACAAAAGAGGAGGTCCTACAACTGATAGACAAATTAAAAATTAATAAGTCACCGGGCCCGGATAGCATACATCCGAGAGTTCTGAAAGAACTCAAAGTTGAACTTGCGGATCTTCTAACAAAAATCTGTAATCTTTCATTGAAATCTGCCTCCGTTCCTGAGGACTGGAAGGTAGCAAATGTCACCCCCATCTTTAAAAAGGGTTCCAGAGGAGATCTGGGAAATTACAGGCCAGTCAGTCTGACTTCAATACCGGGAAAGTTGGTAGAAAGCATTATCATGGACAGAATGAGTAGGCACATTGATGGACACGGGTTATTGAGGAAGACTCAGCATGGGTTCTGTAAGGGAAGATCTTGCCTCACTAACCTGTTACATTTCTTTGAGGGGGTGAACAAACATGTGGACAAAGGAGACCCAATAGATGTTGTTTACCTTGACTTCCAGAAAGCTTTTGATAAAGTTCCTCATCAAAGGCTCCTGAGAAAGCTTGAGAGTCATGAAGTAAAAGGACAGGTCCTCTTGTGGATCAAAAACTGGCTGAGTAATAGGAAGCAGAGAGTGAGTATAAATGGGCAGTCTTCGCAGTGGAGGACGGTAAGCAGTGGTGTGCCGCAGGGCTCGGTACTGGGTCCCGTGCTCTTTAACTTGTTCATAAATGATTTAGAGTTGGGAGTGAGCAGTGAAGTGGCCAAGTTTGCGGATGACACTAAATTGTTCAGGGTGGTGAGAACCAGAGAGGATTGTGAGGAACTCCAAAAGGATCTGTTGAGGCTGGGTGAGTGGGCGTCAACGTGGCAGATGAGGTTCAATGTGGCCAAGTGCAAAGTAATGCACATTGGGGCCAAGAATCCCAGCTACAAATACAAGTTGATGGGCTGTGAACTGGCAGAGACTGACCAAGAGAGAGATCTTGGGGTCGTGGTAGATAACTCACTGAAAATGTCAAGACTGTGCATTTGCAATAAAAAAGGCCAACGCCATGCTGGGAATTATTAGGAAGGGAATTGAAAACAAATCAGCCAGTATCATAATGCCCCTGTATAAATCGATGGTGCGGTCTCATTTGGAGTACTGTGTGCAGTTCTGGTCGCTGCACCTTAAAAAGGATATTATAGCATTGGAGAAAGTCCAGAAAAGGGCAACTAGAATGATTAAAGGGCTGGAACACTTTCTCTATGAAGAAAGGTTGAAACGCTTGGGGCTCTTTAGCTTGGAGAAACGTCGACTGCGGGGTGACATGATAGAGGTTTACAAGATAATGCATGGGATGGAGAAAGTAGAGAAAGAAGTACTTTTCTCCCTTTCTCACAATACAAGAACTCGTGGGCATTTGATGAAATTGCTGAGCAGTCGGGTTAGAATGGATAAAAGCCTTTGGGTACTTCTTCACCAAAAGGAATTCACTGCCACAGGAGGTGGTGGCGGCCACAAGCATAGCCACCTTCAAGAAGGGTTTAGATAAAAATATGGAGCAGAGGTCCATCAGTGGCTATTAGCCACAGTGTGTGTATATATATGAAGGCAGCTTCATATGTTCATGTGAAGCACACACTGCAATGACATCACCTGGATGTCATTGTACAGGGCACATTGTGAGGGTGACGCTTTATCTTTTGGGAAAGCTCTATGGTTATCATAGAGTTTCCCCCGACAAATGCTAAAGTGTCCCCTGTGCAATGTGCCCAGTGCAATGGTATAACTTCCATTATGCCAGGCACATCGGGCACACTGGCACTCTTCAGGGGTGGGGCTCCATCACCAGCCAGTTCTGTGATGGTGGGTTGGAGGCCCTGAAATTGGGGAAAGTCCTGCCATTGGGGAATGGGAATTTTAACCCAAATGCTGTCAGTAGATCACAATATATTTAGTTCAATTGAATAGCAACCTAATATATGGTGATCAATTTGTTAATAATCATAAATGCTAATACACTAGATAAGCAAACCACTGCCCTGTAGGTCATAAGTGAAAGTTTGGGTTGGTACAACCTCATTTGTCCACTAATCTTGGCAATAGAACTAATAACCTGGATATCCTCACCTTAGGTGTAGAGTGGTCAACTCTGGGTTAAGAAATTCCTGGAGATTTGGTGGTAGATTTGGGGTTTGGGGAAGAGAGAATCCTCAGCATGGCATAATGCCATTGAGTCCACCCTCCAAAGCAGCCATTTTCTCCAGGGGAACTAGGGTTGCCAGGTCTGGGTTGAAAAATATCTTGAGACTTTGGGAGTGGATCCAGGAGAGGGTGGGGTTTGGAGGAGGGCCCTCAGCAGGGTACAATGCCATAGAGTCCACCCTTCAAAGCAGCCATTTTCTCCAGGGGAGCTTATCTCTGTCAGCTGGAGATCAGTTGTAAAAGCGGGAGAACTCCAGGCCCCATCTGGAGGCTGGCAACCCTGATGGGAACTGCTCTGTTCCAACACAGTGAGATGTCTAGGCCCCACATGGTGGTTTGAATGTATGAGAGATCACAGGATGAAGTAGATAAATATCGAAATACAACCATGATGTAATAATTAATTACAATGCAATCTTAACAAGCTACTTGCTCTTTACACTTTTACTCTTTACGAAAGTCTCTCTCTATAATTTTCTTTAAAAATATTGATATGCCAACATGTTCATTAAATGTACAAAATCCAAAAAGTCCTGTGTTGTGGTCCATAGGCTTTTCTGTTTCCTTCTGTGTGTCTGTTCTAAATAGCATTATTTCCACAACAGGACAGTTTGTGGAGCTTGTTAAGACTGCATTATAATTATTACATATTGGTTGTATTTTATTATTTACCCACCTGGTGGTTGGCAAGCCTACCTGTGGCCCACTGGACCTTTTCCCCCACCCTTCTGCTCCTGCAGCATAATGCCTATAATCTAGTGCTTCAACAGCAACTAGAAGTCTTTCTAGGAATCTGTAACTGCTCACATTAACCCTCTGACTTGAACTCATAGCAAGTGCTGTCTAGCAGAAAGCAAATGTTATGTTTACCAATGAAATGAAGGGTCAAAGTGATTATGGATTTGTAAAAAACCCTTTTGTTTTATTAAAGGTTGGTAAATTCTCTCTCTTATTTCTCTGTAGGCCTGTCTTCATGTTCCAGTGGATGTATGTACAATCCGTATACAGTGTACTCTTCATTTTTCTTTTTATGTGAGTTGAGTAATTTTCTTGGTAATTTCAACACATGTACAGCCAAATGTGTGATTGAAACCACAGATACTGGTTGCTGGGTTTCAGATACTGGTTGCTGGTTTCATTTGTAAAGTGAATGTGTGAAGGCTCCTTTTCATAGATATATGCCTGGAGAGGCAGGATGCACATGCATTCGCTGTAACATACAAACAGAGCTAGTTTGTTTATATGAATAGGGCTTGTCTCTCTGCCTCTCACACCCTCAGTCTCTTTTCTTTAAGCATATGAGAGTAGGGGATTTTTCCCCCCAGGATCCTGTGGTGGCTCCCAGTGGTTTGTTATACAGAAATACAGAGCGGGCTCAATGTGTAGGTCTATTTTTTTTCTTGATTGCAGGACTCCAGTTCAGCAGTCTTTTGAATAGCAATCTTCCATTGCCATTTTAAAAACTTTCATTCAAATCACAACTATTAGACAACATGTGCATTTAATTTTTTTTTGGTCTATTTGATAGAATGTATAGAGATTCAGAAGATCCCTCCGTTGGGCCCGTGCGTGGCCAAGAAACACAGCTGGTCATTTGCCCCAATGAAAAATTACTGGCAATTACTGGCATCTCACATTTACCCTTCGGAATAGAGAAAGCCTTGCATCATGAAGAAATCTAGAAAGCTTGTTGTGAATTTGGTAGCTTAGTCAGAAAATCCCTAGCTGGGAATCCAAGTTCATGACATCAGACAGAACAAAGTGTCTTTAGTTGCAGTAGTGTAGGCAGGATTTCATGTGTCATAGACTACTACACTCTCGTTACATAAGCATTTATTTTTGTAATAGAGAACAACTTAGTACTTTGGTGCCAAAGTCACACTATTAGTGCTAACCATTCAGAGCACGCAGAAGTCAATGGCCTTAAAAGTGTGGATGGAATTCTGTTAGAATTGTGCCATAATCTGTCCACAGCTTGCTACTGATAACAGTTCTCAGATATAAAACAAAAACATGGGAGACATTTCAACTGCATACAAGAGTCATGCAAACTAGCACTTCTTATTTAGATCAGCATACAAGTGTCTACAGTATGACAAATAAACAGCAGGAGGCAGAGGACTATCCAGAATATGTGGGTATAAAGTTATCTGGTTATCTTGTTTGCTGCTCATTTGATCAGTCATTTAGAATGGGTTTGCCAATGTCAGTCTAAAAAGGCCCTTCTGAGCATGGAATGGGCCTAGCAAGGACTGGGAGGGCTCCTTAATGGGTACTCTCCTTTATATAATGGTAAACAGTCACAGAAACCAGTTCTTACCAGATGAATGAGGCTGATCAGGGGAAGCACCCCACAGAAGCTTTTTGTTTCTGACATTATTTTATTTTTTTTATTTTAGTAAATTTCTATTTTGTCCTTTCCCTGTAGGGCTCAGGGTGGAGTACAACATATAATAAAAACATTTTAAAACAGACAACTCAACAGCACTCAGATTACCATGACATCACATATTGCCCAGCCTAGCTATCTCACATCATGATATCTCATAGGAATGGCAGTTTTTATTCCAATTCCTAGCACAGATGGCCGGAGAGGCCAACCTGATCAAGAATAGATGCCCGCAGCCTCAGCTAAAAGCCTGGTGGAACAGCTCCGTTTTACAGGCCCTACGGAAGGCTAATAAGCCAGGTAGGGCCTGGATCTCAATAGGGAGCTGATTCCACCAGGTCGGGGCCAGGACTGAAAAAGCCCTGGTCCTAGTTGAGGCAAGGTGGGCATCTCTTGGGCCGGGGACCACCAACAGATGTTGGGAGGCCGAATGTAACGACCTCCTGGGCATATATGGAAAGAGATGGTCCTGTAGGTATGTTGGTCTCAGGCCGCATAAGACTTTAAATGTTAGCACTAGAACCTTGAAGTGGATCCAGTACTCAATGGGCAGGCAGTGCAGACTGCGGAGCTCTGGCCAAATGCCACCCGTAAAGGTGGTGCAGTCAGCAGGCGAGCTGCTGCATTCTGCACCCGCTACAGTTTCTGGATCAGTCTCAAGGGTAAACCAGCGTAGAGTGAGTTACAGTAGTCTAGTCTGGAAGTGACCATTGCATGGATCACTATAGCCAGGTCCTGGGGGGATAGATATGGTGCTGCCTGATCTGCCGAAGATAACAAAAGGCAGGCCTGGCAACCATCGTGATCTGGGCCTCCATGGAAAGGGAGGCATCCAAGGTCACTCCCAAGCTCCTTACCTTTTGGGCTGGCACCAATGTGGCACCATCCAAAGCTGGGAGCTCGATGTCCATACCCACCCCACCCCGACTCAGGTACAGCAACATGTCACATGACCAACCAAAATAATACAGTAGTCTAGTCTGGAAGTGACCATTGCATGGATCACTATAGCCAGGTCCTGGGGGGATAGATATGGTGCTGCCTGATCTGCCGAAGATAACAAAAGGCAGGCCTGGCAACCATCGTGATCTGGGCCTCCATGGAAAGGGAGGCATCCAAGGTCACTCCCAAGCTCCTTACCTTTTGGGCTGGCACCAATGTGGCACCATCCAAAGCTGGGAGCTCGATGTCCATACCCACCCCAACCTGACTCAGGTACAGCAACATGTCACATGACCAACCAAAATAATGTACTAAGTTGTTTACCAGTGCTACAAACACAGGAGAGCCACCATGTGAAGGGGTGTTTTTCTGATTATCATAATGAAGGACCTGTAACTTTTGAGGTTAAATATGATTCCCAACCACAGAAAACTTGGTGAGCTCCCAGTAGGGACTGGAATGCTCTAGAAACTGATAAAGCTATATTGGCATGATGAGAAGACAAGACTCACTGGAAAAGACAATGATAGGAAAAGTTGGAGGTGGCAAGAAAAAAAGGAAGATCAAACATGAGATGGATTCACTTGATCAAGGAAGTCATGGCCTTCTGTTTGCAAGACCTGAGCAAGGCTATTAAGGATAAGACATTTTGGAGGTCATTAATTCATAGAGTCACCATAAGTAAGAAGTGATTTAACAGCCCTTAACACACATACAAGCCTTCAAAGCTGGTCTATTAAAATTATTTTATTTATTATTTTTTTATTTATTGCATTTATATCCCGCCCTTCCCTACCAGGTTCAGGGCGGCTAACAACAATTGACAAAACATAGCATTAAGAACAAGATACAATAAAATCATTAAAACAATTTGACAGTTCAAAGCAATTTAAAAATATAGTATAATTTCCAATACAGTCACTAGGATCCAAATGGCAGGTTTTAGTTCTTGTTGAACGCTGCATCTGACAATGTTATAAAATAATTCTTTGGTGCTTTAAATTTGTACTGAGGTGGTTCCGATGTCAATGGTGAGATGGTGGTCACCTCCCCGTTATTTATTAAACACCAATTAAATAATTCTGTCTTACAGGCCCTGCAGAATTGTTGCAAGAGCCACAGGGCCCTGATGTTTTTGGGGAGGGCATTCCACATGACAGGGGCTGCTACTGAAAAAGCTCTTACTCAGGTGGTGGACAGCCGTGCTTCTTTTGGCCTGGGGATCATAAGAAGATTCTGTGTACTTGATCAAACTGCCCTCTGAGGCTCATATGGGGAGAGGCGATCCTGGAGGTAGACAGGTCCCAGGCCATATAGAGTTTTAAGGGTCATAACCAGCACCTTGAAGCTAATCCGGAATGCCACAGGCAACCTTTTGCTCACAAAAGGTAGCCCTGTGAGAGCCAGAAAGCACTTAAAGGTAAAGGTAGTCCCCTGTGCAAGCACCAGTCATTTCTGACTCTGGGGTAACGTTGCATCATGACATTTTCACAGCAGACATTTTACAGAGTGCTTTGCCATTGCCTTCCCCAGTCACTTATACCTGTAAAATCTGTGCCTCCATGTGCTGAAGAGGCAGGAGTTTCTAGTACATGTTTGGAAAGACTCCCCTTTTCTGCTGACTGTTGTCATCTTTCTTTTCTCTCAGGGTCTAGCTGATCTTGCCAAAGTTCTGTCTCCCTTTACTTCCATAGTACCAGGAGACATGTCCTTTACACACATTCACTCTTTGTTGTTGTTCAGTCGCACAGTTAAGTCCGATTCTTTGTGACCCCATAGACAAAGTCACGCCAGGCCCTCCTGTCTTCCACCATCCTCTGAAGTCTGCTCAAATTCGTGTTTGTTACATCAGTAACGCTGTCAAGCCATCTCATCTTTTGCCATCTCCTTCTTTTGCCTTTTTTCTTTCCCAGCATCAGGATCTTCTCCAGAGAGTGCTCCCTTTTCATTTGGTGGCCAAAGTATTTCAGCTTCAGCATCTGACTTTACAGGGAACAGTCTGGGTTGATTTCCCTTAGGACTGACTGATTGGATCTTCTTGCAGTCCAAGACACTCTCAAGATTCTTCTCCAGCACCACAGCTCAAAAGCTCTTCTGCACTCGGCCTTCCTTATGGTGCAGCTTTCACAGCCATACATTACTACTGGGAATACCATCGCTTTGGCTATACAGAGTTTTGTTGGCAGGCTGATGTCTCTTCTTTTTATTATGCTGCACCGGTTCACCATAGCTGTCCTCCCAAGGAGCAAACGTCTTTAAATTTCATGGTTATAGTCACCATCTGCAATGATCTTGGATCCCAGAAATGTGAAGTCTGTCACTACTTCCATGTCTTCCCCTTCTATTTGCCAAGGTGTGATGGGGCCAGATGCCACGATCTTAGTTTTTTTGATGTTGAGTTCCAATCCTACTTTTGTGCTCTCCTCTTTCACCTTTAACAAGAGGTTCTTTAGGTCCTCCTCACTTTCTGCCATTAGAGTGGTGTCATCTGCATATCTGAGGTTGTTGATATTTTTCCCGGCAATCTTAATTCCAGCTTGTGCTTCATCCAGGCCAGCATTCCGCATGATGTACTCTGCATATAAATTAAATAAGCAGGATGACAATATACATCCTTGTCGAACTCTGTTTCCTATTCTAAATCAATCAGTTGTTCCATATCCCGTTCTGGCAGTTGCTTCTTGACCCTTATACAGGTTTCTCAGGAGACATGTGAGGTGGTCTGGTACTCCTATCTCTTTAAGGACTTGCCACAGTTTATTGTGATTCACACAATCAAAGGCTTTAGCGTAGTCAATGAAACAGAAATATACGGTTTTTTTATACTCCCGTGCATAATCCAGTGAATGTTGGCAATTTGATCTCTAGTTCCTATACCTCTCCGAAACCCAGCTTGAACTTCTGGTAGTTCTCGATCAACATATTGCTGAAGCCTAGCTTGTAGGATCTTTAACATGACTTTGCTGGCATGTGAAATGAGTGCAATGGTGCAATAGTTTGAACATTCCTTGGCATTACCCTTCTTTGAGATTGGAATATAAACTGACCATTTCCAATCCTGTGGGCACTGTTGCATTTTCCAGATTTGTTGACATAATGTGTGCATAACTTTAACAGCATCATCTTTTAGGACTTTGAAAAGCTCAATTGGGATACCATCATCTCCGCTTGCTTTGTTGTTAGTAATGCTTTCTAAGGCCCATTTGACTTCACACTCCAGAATGTCTGGCTCAACGTCAGTGATTTCACTGTCATGGTTGTAAAGTACATTGAGATCCTTCTTGTATAAATCTTCTGTGTATTCTTGCCACCTCTTCCTGATCTCTTCTGTTTCTGTTAGGTTCCTACCATTTTTGTCCTTTATTATGGCAATCTTTGCACGAAACGTTCCCTTGATTTCTCCAATTTTCTTGAAGAGATCTCTTGTCCTTCCCATTCTATTATTTTCCTCTATTGCTTTGCATTGTTCCTTCAGGAAGGTCTCCTTATCTTTCCTTGCAGTTCTCTGGAAATCTGTGTTCAGTTGGGTGAATCTTTCCTTTTCACCTTTGCCTTTTGCTTTCCTTCTTTCCTCAGCTATTTGTAAAGCCTCATTAGACAGCCACTTTGCTTTCTTGCATTTCTTTTTCTTTGGGATGGTGCTGGTTGCTGCCTTCTGTACAATGTCATGAACCTGCATCCATAGTTCTTCAGGCACTCTATCAATTCTAGTCCCTTAAATCTATTCTTCATCTCCACTGTATATTCATAAGGGATGTGATCAAGGTCAAACCTGAATGGCCTAATGGCTTCCCCAGTTTTCTTCAGTTTAAGCATTCACTCTACATGAATATGTAATTTGGGACAATCAGGGTAGGTCCTATCTCCAACCTATATGTGTTCAATCCAAAGTCTGCCAGAGCCAGTTTGGTGTAGTGGTTAAGTGTGTGGACCAGGTTTGATTCCCCACTTCTCCACTTGCACCTGCTGGAATGGCTTTGGGTTAGTCGTAGCTCTGGCAGAGGTTGTCCTTGAAAGGACAGCTGCTGTGAGAGCTCTCTCAACCCCACCCACCTCACAGGATGTCTGTTGTGGGGGGAGAAGATATAGGAGATTGTAAGCCGCTCTGAGTCTCTGATTCAGGGAGAAGGGCAGGGTATAAATCTGCAATTCTTCTTCTTCTTCTGCACAAATGCTAGAGTGTATATGCATTGGCATACCTGCATACCTGAAAACTTGATCCCAGGGTTAGAAAAGGGTGTATATGTAGGGTCTGTATAACCTACAGACTGAACTTACATAGGTCAACTGTGGAGTCAGTCACTGAGATCCCACTGTGTCTGCCTGAATGCATATTTATTCTGGAATTGTTACGATGGTCTGAAGACAGCTGTTGGCAGCAATGTGAGTTCAAGCAATAAAATAATGCTGTGTGGTAACATCTACGTACTCTCATCCATAGCACTATATATCACTTTTCTTTCCATTTGCCACTCAAAAATATTATTTCGAAGATACATTTGGGATAAATGGAATTATGTACTATAAAGAAAACTAAAATAGCAAGAAGACCCTCCCTGAAAATAGAAAAGCAAATTGACATACAGACAGCAGCATTTTTACAAACAGCCCATAATTAGGGAGAACTTTGGGAAGTCAAAAGTAAACCCTTTAATTACATGCAGTTAGCTGAATATAATGATAGTGATGTTCCTGGGAAAGGAGGAATTATGTGCATTTTCCATTCAGTCCCAGGGTTTTTGTCCTAGAAAAATGGGAAATAAAATTGAGCAGTCATTGTTCCTGGAAGTGACCATAGGTAGTTTATCAATATATCAAATTCTCAACATGGGTAAATCTGTGAATACTTAAATCCAGAAACTGGATATATGAACAGACAAGACAGATTTTTCTACAAACCTGAAAAATGGTTTGATATATTGGTAGGGCTAAACACACTCCCCCCCCCCAAAAAAATATAGAAGCAGTGTCTGTTACTTTAAGGAAAGAAAGCCCCCAGTGACCATTGCTAGGCAACCACACGGTATTGCCAGCCTTCAAGCCTTGGTTTCTCTTAGTGAAAGGCAGGGTGAGAAGGGCTATTTCCAGAACTGTTTAATCCTTTGAAGAAGGGCTCACTGAGGCTAGGTCAGGTGGTAAGCACCAAGCAACTTGCTACCACCTGACTTGCATGACTAACTGAACCCTGGTTGTTTGGTACTGTTCAATAGCAGTCACCCCATGGAAGCCAATGTGGTGTAGATGCTAGAGTCAATGTTCCCTCTAATTCCACCCCCACGCCTCCACTGAGCAGAGCAGTTCACATCCTGAGCAGAATATAATTACTGTAATATTGAAATGGGCAATGGGCAGTGCATGACTTTATATGGCTCCAGATTGCTGCTGAGCAAGGCTTTCTCTGTTAAGGAGCAGCTTAATGTGCAAAGCTTAAAGGGAAGATTGGTTAGAGTTTCAGACTAAGATTTGGAAGACTCGGGTTCAAATTCCCACACTACCAAGGAACTTTTCTGGATGATATTGGGGCACTCAAACATTCTTAGCCTCATCCAGCTCAAAGGGCTGCTGTGAGGATAACCTGGAGTAGAATGATGTAAGTGCTTTTGGCTGCCATTGTGGAAAAGGGTGGGGTATAAATGAATTAAATAAATAATAAATAAAGCTGAAGAGGGGGGACAGTTAGAAGGTATATTGCTTGATAGGTGAAAATAAGAGAAGGGAACAAAGAAAGGAGATGTGCCCCCACAAGTTCTTATACACCTGGGCCCAGCTCACACCAGCAGCTGACGCTACACAACCCATGACCAGTTTTCCAAGAGGAAGACTGCCAGGGCAGGAAATGAGGGAAAGATGAAGACAGAGAGGAAAATAGAATGGCTGGTGGGTGGGAAGGAAGGGAAGCAAGAAATTGAGACATGTAACTTTCGGAGAAGGAAAAGAGGAGAAGGAGAAAATTAGATGCTCCCTGCAAGTATTTGTGGATCTCCCACTTATAACTTCTAATAAGGTATCAAGTGATTGTCCTCAATTCAAAAAACTGATAACTGCCATTTGGCAGTAACTATTTCAATCTTAAAGGCTGCCTGCTAAATTACATTCCTAGTATGCTATTTCTAAGTTAGCTTTCTTACTTTAAAGTTAGATAGCATCTATCACAACAGAAGGGAAATATTTTCAGTTTGCTTCAGCCACAAAAAAGTTCCTCAAGTCTGTTAATAATCGAGGCCAATCTTTTTAAATTCTTAAGCAATTTTAACTATTTGACATGAAATCAATATAACTACCTAATTATACTTAATTTGCAACCAATGGAATGAATTCACATTCATAAAAAGGGTTCAAAAATGCCTTTCTGTTCTTAAGACAAATATTTCATTTCAAAGAATGAATTGGGTGAACTGGACGAAAAGAATTGGAAGGCAAAGTTCATTATGAAGATGATTCATCTCTCAAAGAAGAAGAGATTGGGTTTATACTCTGCCCTTTGCTAGGCAAAGGAGTCTCAGAGGGGCTTACAAATCTTCTTTCCCTTCCCCTCCCCACAACAGATACCCTGTGAGGTAGGTGAAGCTCTCCCAGTAATGCTCTTGAGAAGAACAGCTTTCTGAGAACTTGTGAGTGACTCAAGGTCACATCAGCAGGTGTATGTGGAGGAGTACACAATTAAACCTGGTTCTCCCAGATAAGAGTCCGCACACTTAACCACTACACCAAGCTGGCACCAAAGTGGCCTATAGTCAGCAAAATAAAATATAAACATAAAAATACAACTCTACCTAAAAATAAAATAATGCTTATAGGCTGGGGTTGCCAAGTCCAATTTAAGAAATATCTGAGGACTTTGGGGGTGGAGCCAGGAGACATTGGGGGTGGAGCCAGGAGCAAGGGTGTCACAAGCATTGAACTCCAAAGGAAGTTGTGACCATCACATTTAAAGGGATTGCACACCTTTTAAATGCCTCCCCTCCATTGGAAATAAAGATAGGCGTACCTTCTTTTGGGGCTCATAGAATTGGACTCCCTGGTCCAATCTTTTTGAAACTTGGATGGTATTTTGGGGAGAGGCACCGAATGCTATGCTGAGAATATGGTGCCTCTACCTAAAAAAACAGCCCGCCTCAGAGCCCCAGATAGCCGTGCATCAATTCTCCCTTTGGGAATCAGTCTGCATAGGAAATAATGAAGTGCTCAGCAGACATTCCCCCCCTGCTTTCTCATGACTCTGAAGCAAGGGGAGGGGCTCCAAACTGGGGGATCCCCTACCCCCACCTGGGGATTGGCAGCCCTATTATAGGCCACGGTTTCCAATCCTAAAAGTTCTTCTTTCATTGCCAACTAAAATGAACGTTTACAGAAAGTCCTAGGGAGAGTGGGTGAGAGATAAAACATTCAGATCTTTCCTGTTTCCTCCCCCCCCCCCCCCACATACACGTTTTTCCCCTTCAATGCTTCAGGAAAATAATAATAATAAATATTTTGTTTGTTTCTAGTCCCTTGCATCACTAGCTTTGAACAAGGGAACATCACATACATTAAAACTTCCACATTGATAATCCCTGGATCAACAACTCTATTCAATTCTATGCAACTTCCATAGTAACAACAATACAGAGTGTTTTCCAAACACAGACAGATTTATGTAATCTCCCCACTGCTGCTGTGGCTGCCAATACAGCACAATGGAGCTTCCACATGGCAGTTTCTTCTGTAGTTTACCTGTTCCAGTCCCCAACAGAAACCACCAGCCTCAACTATTATATCATAATAATATAATGATAATCAGTTGCCAAAGTAAAAAAAAAAAAACCACTGATGAAGAATGTCCGCTGTGGATTGGGAGACTTCCCAGCATTCCCACTCATTGCCTACCAGTGCCTCAGGCATCAGCACAAGGCAATGGAGGGAAAATGAATACACATCAGCGTAATGCCAGTGCACTTACTCCACTTCTACTATAGAGTTTTTGCAAACTACTAGGGTCACATTAGTAGTTTTGCAAAAACAACTATATAAAGGACAAATTCTTTTACCAGAAGAGACTAGGCTTCCCAATCCCCAGGTCCCAGCGGGGGATCCCCCGTTTTTACAGGCTTCTCCCCACCCCCAGACAGCTGGCCGTCGGGGGAAGCCCCGCCCCCCCCAGTCACCATGTAGTTTTAGAGCTCCTGCAGGTCCGTTTTTAAAATATGTGCCTTTAAGGCTGAGCAGGAAAGGCTTCAGAGAACAGCCCCTCCCTTTCGTTTTCAGATCAAGTAAAGTTCTGCAGGAACAAGACCCAGTAAATATTTGTGTGAGAGAGAGAGGGAGGGGGCAGGGGATTCCCTGGTTTGGAGGCCCTCCCCCCATTTTAGAAAGCGGTGGGGGGAGGGAAATGTCTACTGGGCACTCTATTATTCCTTATGGAGAACGATTCCCATAGGGAATAATGGGGAATTGATCTGCAGGTATTGGGGGCTCTGGGGGGGGCTATGTTTTGAGGTAGAGGCCCCCAAATTTTTGTATAGCATCTACTGCCTCTCCCCAAAATACCCCCCAAGTTTCAAAACAATTGGACCAGGGGGTCCAATTCTATGAGCCCCAAAAGATGGTGCCCCTATCCTTCATTATTTCCTATGGAAGAAAGGCATTTAAAAAGGTGTGCTGTCCCTTTAAATGTGATGGCCAGAACTCCCTTGGAGTTCAATTATGCTTGTCACACCCTTGTTCCTGGCTCCACCCCAATGTCTCCTGACTCCACCCCCAAAGTCTCCTGGCTCTGCCCCCAAAGTCTCCAGATATTTCTTGAATTGGACTTGGCAACCCTAGAAGAGACATAAGTATAACAGAATGTACCCTGCTGTTCTTCCTGGGGTTTGGAACTGTGGCCTAGCAACCCTTACTGGAGGGGGCAGGCCAATAGCTATAGTGGGGCTTCTGGAGGCCTGCCCTGCCTTACTACCAATGCCCCCCATCTTCCCATTCTGTCCAGCCCTCCCCCCTAAGCTGACAACAGAGAGCAGAAGAGGAGTGGGGTCTGGTGGAAGCCAGACAAGTGGTGGCGTGAAACAAGACCTGGTGTGGGCTTCAGTTTGATGTTGCCTGGTGGTGCTCAGGTAGGGCAAGGAGCCAGCACAAATGCCAGCTCAGCTGCAGCCACCCTTCCCATGGCACCCCTTCTTGGGCTGGCCATGCTTGGCCTTGGCTGGCTGGCAGCTCACTGAGCAAGTGAGCACTCCAGTGCACACCAAGAGAGAAGGACGTTCACCTAGCTGGTGGCTGCTATGGCTGCCTTTCTAGTTGCTCCCTGCTTGAAAGCCTTCCCTCTCCCCAAAGTGGCACCAAGAGAAGAGGGTATTTGCTTGGCTGGTGGCTGCTGTGGCCACCCTTCTCTTTGCTTCCTGCTGGGTCACACCCCACCCCATTTCCCCAGGACTGGCATCGGTAGGATTGCCAATCCCCAGGTAGGCAAACATTGCAGGAAACCACAGCTTGCAGATAATTAAACACATAGAACCAAAGCTGTGCAAATAAGATTTAAGTATTCATCACACCATTTATTTATATAATTTTTTTTCCAGACACTCTGTCCTTGTAAGTTTTTTCAGAACACAGTCCATTTCATAATGCAAAATAAAAAAAAATCCATTCTTGGATGCCAAATTTTGTTGTAAGATACCAGCACCTGCTGTCCAGTGTGTCTTTTACTCTCAGGAAGTACCGTGTATTCAAATTCCTTTCCTTTCAGGCAGCAGTCCGCTTATCCGCCAGGTGCAGCAACACGATTCCAGCTATTCCCATGTTTCATTTAAACTTCAACAGGCTGCATATTTATGTTAGGAACCCATGCTTAGGCAACTGCTCTCATTGGCTTTTACGCTCCATTCACAATCTGCATGACACGGTTCTTGCAACCATGTAATGCAGATTGTTGAGAGAACCGTGTCATGCAGATTGCTGAGATGGACTGCCCCTCGAAAAATTTAAATGCCCCCCTGAACAAAGAAATCCTGGCTGTGGGCCTGGAGGGAAAATGGTTGCGATGTAGGCTGCATCAGGAAAACCTGAAATTTCCCACCCACATGACAGCCATTCAGGCTTTGTTGTGATATTTTCCAGAATTCTGCAATAAAGCAGGTTTGCAGTAGGAGAAAAGCCAGAGAAACCTCAAGAACTGCACGCATGCACCATGGTTCTGTGTGGGAGCACCAAAAACAGCATGGAATTCAGAGCATATAACTATGTGGAAATGGCATACTAATAGGCTCTTTTACCTGAAGAGAACAGCAGTAAAGTCACTGGAGTCCAATGTAACATAGGCTTCCCAATCCGCAGGTCCCAGCGGGGGATCCCCCGGTTTTACAGACTTCCCCCCTCCCCCAGCCAGAGGGGGAAGCCCCACCCCCACAGCCATCATGCACCTCCATGAACAATTCCCATAAGGAATGATGGGGAATTGATCCGCGGGTATTGGGGGCTCTGGGAGGGCTGTTTTTTTAGGTAGAGGTGCCAAATTTTCAGTATAGCATCTAGTGCCTCTTCCCAAAATGCCCCCCAAGTTTCAAAAGTATTGGACCAGGGGGTCCAATTCTACGAGCCCCAAAAGAAGGTGCCCCTATCCTTCATTATTTTCTATGGAAGGAAGGCATTTTAAAAGGTGTGCTGTCCCTTTAAATGTGATGGCCAGAACTCCCTTTGGAGTTCAATGATGCTTGACACACCTGTGCTCCTGGCTCCGCCCCCAATGTCTCCTGGCTCCACCCCCAAAGTCCCCAGATATTTCTTGAATTGGACTTGGCAACCCTAATGTAACACCAATAATGTCTGTCATGCATGTAATGATTTCATTCCAGGACACACACACAACTATATAAAGGACAAATTACATACTGTCTACTAAATGCAAAAAATTATATACAGTCTACTAAATACAAAAAACAATCATAAGTGGTCTTCATAGTATACCTGCTACTCCCTTAAATGCTAAATAAAAGCACTAAAATATGCTACAAAGATTCTTTTTGTCTATATTGTTTCAGTTTTTTAATAGTTTTGTTTTTCTGAACTGAACATTGGCAATTAAGACTCACATGCTTGGTGATCCTGGGACTCCATTATCACTGGTATTAAAAACGTTCATATGGACTAAGTCACAAATATTGAACCATTTAAAAAAAAAATCAGTATGGCTGCTAGCATGGAGGGCTGACAGTAGAAGAGAGGCAGTTTTTAATTAATTGATGTTACTGAGTGATGTAGTGATATAGTGCAGTCAGATCATATAGGACATTTTTTGTTACTTCTTTGTAACGTGCCTGCATGTACCTCATATTGTTTGATCTATGAAGAAGGCCTGACTGGGCTGAAACGTGTTAAGTCACAATAATTGTTCCTTCTGTACATGCCACTTGTATTTGTTAATGAGGTTTTCATTGGTCGCTTATATGATTTTCAAAATATATACATGTATTTTTACTTATAAGTTTGTATGAGGTTTTAACTATTGGCCCTCCAAGATTTTTTTTCTTACCCTTTTGGTTCTTGATTAAATGGTTTAGAGCCATTTGAACTCATGCTTTCTGCTCACCACTGCATTGGGCAGCATGCAAAAAGCAGGGGGTTAAACGGCTCTGAGCCATTTAACCCCCTGCTTTCTGCTGCCTGCCAAAAGTGGTAGGGAGCAGAAAGCAGGGATTTAAATAGCACATGAACCAATAAAAACTGGTTCAGTGTTCATGAACTCAAATGTGAAATTGTGGATCTCCTGACAAAAATATGTAATCTTTCATTGAAATCTGCCTCCATTCCTGAGGACTGGAAGGTAGCTAATGTCACCCCCATCTTTAAAAAGGGTTCCAGAGGAGATCCAGGAAATTACAGGCCAGTCAGTCTGACTTCAATACCAGGAAAGCTGGTAGAAACCATTATCAAAGAGAGAATTAGTGGGCACATTGATGAACAAAAGTTATTGAGGAAGACTCAGCATGTGTTTTGTAAGGGAAGATCTTGTCTCACAACCTGTTAGAGTTCTTTGAGGGGGTGAACAAACATGTGGACAAAGGGGATCCAACAGATGTTGTTTACCTTGACTTCCAGAAAGCTTTAGATAAAGTTCCTCATCAAAGGCTCCTTAGTAAGCTTGAGAGTCATGGGGTAAAAGGACAAGTCCTCTTGTGGATCAAAAGCTGGCTAATTAATAGGAAACAACGACTGAGTATAAATGGACAATTTTTGGAGTGGAGGGTGGTAAGCAGTGGAGTGCCGCAGGGCTTGGTACTGGGTCGGATGCTTTTTAACTTGTTCATTAATGAGGTTCAACATGGCCAAGTGCAAAGTAATGCACATCAGGGAGAAAAATCCTAACTATAAATACAAGTTGATGGGTTGTGAACTGGCAGAGACTGACCAAGAGAGAGATCTTGGGGTCATGGTAGATAATTTTATTTAAACTTTGACCTCCTTGCAATGGCCACCGATGTTTTTCTATGATAGTATAGTCCTAGAGCTTCAGTGATTTCCCTTTTTCATCCAATACTTCCTGCTTTACTGGCCACCAAATCCCATTTTCACTGGTAGAGAGATCTCACGATACTTGACATATTTCCTGTATTGACTGTGGAAGCTGCAGTTCTATGACGATGGGGCTTTTTCTCAGAAGCTGCAAGTAGACCAAACAATAAATTCCTTCTCACTTTTTAACACTGTCCTTTAAATTTACACAGTCCAAATTTCGCCCCTTCTCCCTTTCTTCTTCCAAGCTTTCTAAATTCCAATTTCCCACCTTCTGATTTTATTTTGTTTAATTTTAATTAGTCCCGGAATGAAATATAGTGATCTGTACCTTTTCTGTAGTTATCCAGATCAACAACAGTCTTGCATAGCTTTAGATGTTTAGTAGAATCAAAGAAGATTAGGATCCTGTCGAGCTTAAGTCAAATAAATGACTCTGGAAACCTCTGCAGATGATGAAAATGCAACTTGTCTCCGGAGACTCTTCAAAGACTCAAAAGAGCCCCTAGGACTCCCTTTTAGCCAAAGTAAATCTCCTCAAAGTTTCCTGTGCATATCTTGGACTAATCTTTGACTGAGAAAAGTACGCAGTAGGCATTAGATTGCCTTTCACTACCCCAAACAGAAGTTCCAGCCTTCTCCCCTTCTGAGAAGCAGTTCAGCTCGGCATTTTCCAGACCCGGAAGTCACTCACTGAAAATGTTGAGTTAGTGTGCGACTATAATAAAAAAGGCCAACACCATGTTGGGAATTATTAGGAAGGGAATTGAAAACAAATCAGCCAGTATCATAATGCCCCTGTATAAATCGATGGTATGGCCTCATTTGGAGTACTGTGTACAGTTCTGGTCACCGCACCTCAAAAAAGATGTTATAGCATTGGAAAAAGTGCAGAAAAGGACAACTAGAATGATTAAAGGGTTGGAACACTTTCCCTGTGAAGAAAGGTTAAAACACTTGGGGCTCTTTAGCTTGGAGAAATGTTGACTGAGCTTGGAGAAATGTTGACTGAGGGGTGACATGATAGAGGTTTACAAGATTATGCATGGGATGGAGAAGGTAGAGAAAAAAGTACTTTTCTCCCTTTCTCACAATACGAGAACTCGTGGACATTCAATGAAATTGCTGAGCAGCTGGGTTAGAATTGATAAAAGGAAGTACTTCACCCAAAGGGTGATCAACACATGGAATTCACTGTCACAGGAGGTGGTGGTGGCTGCAAGCATAGACAACTTCAAGAAGGGATTGGATAAACATATAGAGCAGAGGTCCATCAGTGACTATTAGCCACAGCATATTGATAGAAGTCTCTGTCTGGAGCAGTGATGCTCCATATTCTTGATGCTTGGAGGGGGGCAATAGTGGGAGGGCTGGTCCTGGTCCCACTGGTGGATCTTCTGATGGCACCTGGTCTTTTGGCCACTGGTCTGATCCAACATGGCTTCTCTTATGTTCTTATGAACTGGTGTATCAGTATGTGGTTTGGTTTATAGTTGCAGTTTATAAATTGCAAAAATGTGGTTCATGCCCATCCCTATTGAAGACACCATGCTCATCATACCAGTCAATTTGACTCATAGGGTAGGATGATCATGAGCCTCCAGAGTCTGCAAATGATAGGTGGTTTTATAGATCTCATTTCCACTGGAGAAGGAAAATGGTTTATTATATTTACCCATTAGCTCAGCATAACAGAGTTGGCATTCACTATGGCAAGTAGTATGAAAGGCATTACCAGACATAAAAATAGACATACCTTCACTTTATGCCAAATTACACAACAGCCCTAGAAACAACTATTACAACACTCTGTTAAAACCAAATCTAGAATATAAATATTGAAATAAACAATAAGGCTTATTGAAAGTTACACTAGTAATATCTTAATAAGTGGAGTCTCTGAAAAATTAACTTAGTCATAAACACAAGAAAATTTATTCATGAGCCAATGACCCTGTAAGAGGTTTTGAAGGTCTTGAGTAAAGACATGTAAGCTAGCATCTGCACTTAATGACAACTCAAAGAAGTACCTCATTCTAACTACAAGTTCCATAACGGTAAAATATGAATGTAAACACTTTAAAAGAAATTGCTTGTTAGCAAAGCAGGGATAATTCATTTTTTTTGGTAAACTGGAGTTGGGGTTTTTAATAAGTGTCTACTGATTTTGTGAGATAGCTCTTTCAAGAGGTGCAGATTCCTGCATTCAGATGTGAACTGTCTTGAAAGATAATTGTCAAGCATGTTGCCCACATTTAGTTACCCAGATCCTTGACAAGTTGTTCTTCACCTCTGAATCATGCATGAGTCAATGGCTTGTATGCCAAGAACATTCAGTCTTCTCTATGGGGAAACAGTAGACTTGCTGGTTTACACAACAAATTGAACTGGGAGGAAAGGCAAGGCAGTGTGTTTGTCCCAATGGTGGTAGTTAGTAAAGGTATGGAGATGGCACACAATGCAATGGCAAAATTCTCTGAGGCCAAATTTTCCAGAACCATTGACTGCTGGACAATTACAGGTAGCTGTTGGACTAAGTGCCTCTGTTGGCAGTGCCAAAGCCAAGGACTTTTTGATAATGTCCTCTGGGAAGGCAAAAAGGAGTACTTGTATCCAGTATGAACAAACCAGATCAGCCAAGGCCTTTTGTTGCTTTTCTTCAGACATAGACAAACATTGCTGATAATTCTCGGAATGCTCCTCTTAAATTTTTAAGAGACACTTTTCCTTTTCACATTCACTAGCTTTAACATAAATTCCTGACAATCTTTTTGAAGATAAGCATATTTAATTGTTGCTTCATATTTATACTGGTCTAGAAACTTCAGCAATAAGGTGAGACACTATCACACTATGCTTAGGGTATAAACTGTTTTGTTTTGTTTTTGCCAAGCTGCAAGGATTACTCACCATTCAAAGACTGCATAAATCTCAGAGTGCATTTCAATCTCTTGTGGGTACTGGATAAACATTCAGGGTGGTTCACACCAATCAATTGTGATGCAATTGGTACCTGTTGTACAGACACTTGTAACAGTGGTTCCAGGTGACATTAGTGACAATCCTCTGTTTTCTCACTCTATCCTTGTAGTGCTCCCTATTTTCCCAGGTATAAGAGCCCCGTGGCACAGAGTGGTAAAGCTGCAGTACTGCATTCCTAAGTTCTGCTCATGACCTGAGTTCGATCCTAGCGGAAGCTGGGTTCAGGTAGCTGGCTCCAGGTTAACTCAGCCTTTCATCCTTCCAAGGTCGGTAAAATGAGTACCCAGCTTGCTGGAGGGAAAGTGTAGATGACTGGGAAAGGCAATGGCAAACCACCCCGTAAAAAGTCTGCCGTGAAAATGTTGTGAAAGCAATGTCACCCCAGAGATGAAAACGACTGGTGCTTGCACACGGGACTACCTTTACCTCCCCCCCCCAGGTACTTATGTGGGGGTCTGCTACACTGTCATTGCCAGTCAACCATATGCACTAACAATATTCAGATATTGCATTAGCTGAGTTTATACAGCAATTGAAATTTTTGTAGTGGATTTTTTATAGGGGAATGAAAGGATAGATCTTCACTTTCCCTTTCACAAAATTTTATGTCCTGCAGCACCTCATCATAGTCTAAGATGTGGGGCAGTTTTTCTCAGTCCTTCCACTTGAGATCCTTTTAACTGGAGATGCTAGGGACTGATCCTGGCACTTTTAATATTTAACACACATGTTCTGACATTGAATGATCTGCTTGTCACTGTTTTGCCTTTCATTCCACTATCTTCTGTTTCATGACTCGTGCTTATCCTATAATGGTAAAGTCCAGGAAAAGCTCTGTCCCTCAATTCCACTGATATTAACTGTCCCCTAAAATGATCTGAATTGAGAAGACTTTCATTATGTAAATGGACCTTTCTTTTTTTCAGCATTTCATTGACTTTCAGGGACAACTTGCAAGATGTTCTTTCCTATAGAACAGAGAAAGACATAATTTTATGAATGGCTTATATGACAGTATCTCTGACCTATTTTCATATAATAGGACATCTATTATATGGACATCTATTCCCATTGTGTGGGTTTGAAGACTTACTGTATAATAATCTGCTTTCATAGCAGATGACTTACCTAACCTGATTAGTAAAAAACATATGGGCAGAAGGCTGATCTAATAAGCTATAAATAACAAGTATGTCATTGTTTGAGCTAAGCAGTGCATGGCCAGAATCTTACATTACAAGGATCACTGCTATTGAAAGACTCTATACACCAAGTCATGGTTTTCTTTTAGAGATCCTGGTCAAGCCCACA
This sequence comes from Heteronotia binoei, assembly GCF_032191835.1. NCBI lineage: Eukaryota > Metazoa > Chordata > Lepidosauria > Squamata > Gekkonidae > Heteronotia > Heteronotia binoei. The sequence goes on from NW_026800152.1 coordinate 122,490, forward strand.
TATTTTCCATTCTCATAGAGCACTGTGATTAGAAGCACTTGTAAACTGAAATGACAATCCTCAGACTAAGTGTACTGAGGCTGGGCCACATTTGGATATCCATGGGTTGGCTTGTGCATCCATGTGCATCATTTGATTACTCAGCATTTGATGACTCACAGCTAAATGTATGAACTGGCTCCCTTGAACAAATTGGATCCGGCCCAGTTCTTTCATTACCTCCTATGAAGGAGACAGGACAGTATGTGAAAAACCATACTAGCATCAAATGTCAGTTTGGGAAGCCAGAGGGAGTCTGATTTCCCCTATGTAATCCTGTCCTTCCCACATGATTTCTGTCCTGACATTACTTGAGTACTATGGGATGGAGATGCAAGAAATGGCAGCCCTATCACTCTTGTAACATTAAGATCAGATGTTGAGGTAATGTAAAAGTTCTGTCTGTGATGACGATCCGTGAGCGCTTATTCAGCCTTGCATATCACCATATCATACTAATGAGTAATCAACATGCATGTGTGAACTGGTGTAAAAAGCACAGCAATAATGGCTCTTTTCTTTCATTGTACATGAACAGTTCCTGGGATGATAAACATCAGAGTAGTAAATCATTCTGTGTATCCAATGAAGCTAAAAGGGTTTTTGTGGAAAGCTTCTTTGTGGAAAGGATCTCATCTCACAGAATTTCCCTTGTTCCAAATTTTATTTGCTTAGTGCAAGGGTACCTGTGGGTGCCATTATAGTACCTGTGGATGCCAGGACCATAGCCAGGAAAGGGCACCCTTTCCCATCCACTGCAAGTCTTGCCGCTTCTCAGAAACTTTCTGGGGTAGGCACAAAAGTCGGATGCTCTGAAAGAGGCCAAGTCTAGGCAGCCAACCCTAAACTTTAGAGAAGAAGAGACTGCACCTTGTGTGAGAGCAGGGGGTTTCCTTCCACCTCCCTCTCCCACCCCAGTACTTTGTAACCAACAGCTTCATCCATCCCCTCTCCCCAGTCCATTCCATGCCATTTCCTCTGGCTCCTGCTCCTCCACCTCCCTCCTCTCCACCTGCTGCTTTTGCTGCTGCAATGCACTGTGTCCTGCTCAGTTCTCCTAGCTCTGGCTGCCACTAATGGTGCTTTGCCAATTCAACCATGAAAAAAAGAAAAAAGCAGACTCCACCCCTGGAAGGCACCCTGGAAGTCAATGGGCAGTGCCCACACAGGCCTCCCTGTAGCTACAGGCCTGGTGGGTGCCATGGTGGCAACCAACACCATTCCTAGTTAGGGTTGCCAAGTCCAATTCAAGAAATATCTGGGGACTTGAGGACTTCCGGGATCGGAAAATGGCAACCTGGCTGCTTTCCTTAACGGGGCATGCTGGCACTTCTGTTCGGGGTAGTAAAAGGAAAATTAATGCCTTCTGCCTACTTTTCTCAGCTAGAGAATCGTCCAAGATATGCACAGATACTTTGAGGAGACTTACCTTGGCTGAAAGGGAGTTCTGGAGGGGGCTCTTTTGAGGCTTTGAGGGATCTCCAGAGAGAAGTTGCATATTCATCATCTGCAGAAGTTTCCAGAGTCATTTATTTGACTTAAGCTCAACAGGATTCGAATCTTCTTTTACAACTTTAAACATCTAATCTACAAAAGACTGGTGTCGATTTGGATAAACTACAAAAAAAAAGAGGTATCGATTGCTATCTCTTCACTCCAGGACTATTTAAAGCTAAACAAAATGAAATTAAAAGGTGGGAGTTGGATATAATGGAAGCTTGAGAGGAGGAGAAGAAAAGGGGCTAAATTTGAACTTTGTAAATCTAAGAGACAGTTCTAAAAGGAGAAAGGAATTTATTGGTTGAGGAAGTTGCCCCATCGTCATAGATCTGCAGCACTCACAGTCAACACAGGAAGTACATCAGACATCGCGAGATTTCTCTACCAGTGAAACGAGACTTGGTGGCAGAAAATAGGAAGTACCAGAGGAAGAAGAAGGAAGTAGAAGAAGTAATCAGCCTACTCTAGGATTACAGTATCAGAGAGAAACATCGGCGGCCATTGCTGGGAGGATAAAGTTTTAACAATGTTTTTAAAGTGACTGGGACAATAAAAATTGGTGGAGTTAATTGAACTGGCAATTTTAAAATAAGGACTATTGGACAGTGGTGAAGAAAATTTGAATTGGATAAAGGGGAAAGAAAGAAAAAAATTTAAACTGAAGCAAAAGTCGCGACCACCATTTGGGGGAAAATAAAAACTTTAAATATTAATATGTGAGCCTGGGAGGCTCAGAGGATGGCGAAATTGGGTTCATCTGAAAGGGCAAGCTTCACTTTATTAAACCTGATGGTCCAAATTTAATTTGGAGAGATGAAAATTTTTGATCTTTTTTTTAACATGTCAGATCCGAAGCAAATCCGTACTAGGTCTTCTTCAATGGAGAAAATGCAGACCCAGTTAGATGCAATGGAGGCCAGAATAATGAAAGGGGTGAAAGAAATGATAACTGCTTCTAAAAAAAATAAGAAAGGATATTGAGGACTCAAAAAAAAAAAGAATTAAAAAAATAGAGAATCTCAGAAATGAGACTGCTGTAATAACTAAAAAAGTACAAGAGGTGGAAGAGAGAGTGAAAACACATGATTCCACCTTGTTAAAATTACAAGAAAAGGTGATAATACATGACTGTAAGTTGATGGAGACACAGATTAGTTTGAGAGGTGTACCAGAGGATGAAGAATCTGATCTGAAAGACTATATAATAAAAATAATTGCAGAATTTTTGGAGGAAGATCCTGAAGGGAATAGAAATATGTATGATTATATGCATAGGGTGAATTCACTCTAGGCGAAAAAGAATAATTTGCCAAGAGATGTGGTGATTAGATTTATGACAAAAGAAATGGTGGGAAAAATCATAAACAAAAACTTTGAAAAGACATTGATAGTGGGAGGTAGTAGAATAAGAATTATGAAAGAGTTGCCAAGACAAGTGTTAACTGACAGGAATGCATACAAAAAACTGACAGAAAAACTACGTGACAACGGAACAAGATATAGATGGATAATACCTGAAGCTTTGAGTTTTGAACTTCAAGGGGAAAGGATTACAATTACAAGCACACATGAACTGCGTAGATTTTATGGAGAAAATAAAGAATTTGCACCATGATAGATTACAAATTGATATCTTGGAATGTAAATGGACTAAATTCACCACAAAAAAGAAGGGCAACATTTCAATGGTTAAAAAAAAATTGTAATATAGTTTGTTTACAAGAAGTGCACATTAGACAAAAGGATTATACATTTTTATGGAATAAGCAATTGGGACTAGAATTTTGTACATTGGCTGAACAGAAGAAGAGAGGAGTAATTTTTATATTAAAAAAGAATTAGACCCGAAATTGGTTTTTAAAGATAATGATGGAAGATATATAACAGTGGAAATTACATTAAATGCTAAAAAAAACTTTATTGTTGTGACTTTATGCTCCAAAAGGTGCAAAGGACATTTTTTTAAAAAAATATTATGCAACACTTGGATGAAGTGACTTATGAGCAAATTTTGTTGATGGGGAATTTTAATGGAACAATTCAGAATACACTAGATAGATCTGGGAAGAAAAAAATTGATAAAGAAGGGAAATTGCCAAAATCTTTTTTCAAGCTGGTCAAGCAAGAAAATTTGGAGGATATATGGAGAAAGTTCAATCCTGAAATAAGGGACTATACCTTTTTTTCAGCCAGACATAACTCTTTCTAGAATTGACATGTTGTGAGGTACCAAAGATTTGGGATTTATAACAAAGAAGATAGAGATTTCACCCAAAATAGGAGCTGATCATAACCCAATAATGTGGATTACAAAATTGTCTAAAAAGTCGAGAAGATGGAGAAAATAAAGAAATAGTGGCATCTCTAGAAAAGGAAACTAAAGCTTACTTCCAACTTAATGATAGAGAAGATATAGAATTTCAGATGGTATGGGATGCCTACAAGGCAGTAATAAGAGGAATATTAATAACATTGAATAACAAGGATAAGAGAGCAAAAGATAAACAGATGTTGGGCATTCAAAATGAAATTAAGAAAAAAGAAGGTGAATTAAGAAAAAGGTCAGGAAAAAAGAAAATTATAAGGGAGATTATAATATTGCAAACACAAATGAGACACTTAAATAAGGAAATGGAATGGAATTTGAAAAAAATTACAACAGAAATATTTTGAGGGAGCAAATAAACGTGGAAAGTATTTGGCCTGGCAATTGAAGAAAAAGAGAGAAAGTAAAATTATTAATAAAATTGTGGCTGATGGAAAAGAGATGGTAGATCAAGAAGGAATAAAGAGAGAATTTTTTAAGTATTATGCTAAACTATTTAAGGGTGTTAAAGTAAAGAAGGAAGAGATTGAAGCGTATTTGCAAAAGATCAAAATAGCACCCTTAACTGAATATATGGAGAAAGTTTTGAATGATCCAATTGAATTAATAGAAATAGAAGCAGCGATTAATGCGATGAAAGTTGGAAAGGCACCTGGACCAGATGGATATACGTCAAAAAATTTTAAAATTCTTAAAGAAGAATTAGTACCGAAACTTCAAAAACTAATGAATATAATTAAATGGGAAAATACCTAATTCATGGAAAAAAGCTGTAATTTCGTTAATTCCAAAGGAAGATAGAGATGTCACGAATATAAAGAATTATAGACCAATTTCATTACTAAATAATGACTATAAGATTTATACAAGAATCCTGGCAGAGCGGCTTAAACAATATTTAATAAATTTTACAAAGGAAGACCAAGCGGGTTTTCTCCCCAAAAGGCAAATAAGAGACAATATCAGAACTGTTGTAAATATTGTAGAATATTATGAAAGACATCCAGAGAAGGAAGTTGCATTATTCTTTGCGGATGCAGAGAAAGCTTTTGATAATTTGAACTGGGACTTTATGTTTGCAGTAATGGAAAAAATAAAGTTGGGGGAAAACTTTATAAGAATGATAAAGGCGATATATACTGAACAACGTGCAAGGTTATGTATAAATGCAGATCTTACAGATGAAATTATAATTAGCAAAGGTACAAGACAAGGCTGTCCGCTTTCCCCACTGTTGTTTATAATGATTCTTGAAATCTTGTTGATGCAAATACAAGATGATGAAGAAATAGAAGGAACGAGAATTAAAGGATTTGCTTATAAATACAGAGCATTTGCAGATGATATAATGTTTATAAATTTAAATCCTATACAAGTAACACCTTTGTTGTTGGCTAAAATACAAAATTTTGGAGAATTGGCGGGATTTTATGTGAATAAATGAAAATCAAAACTTTTATGTAAAAATATGCAAGTAAATAAACAAAAGGAGCTGCAGAGACTAACAGGATATGAAGTTACTTCTAAAGTGAAATATTTGGGTGTGGAAATAACAATGAAGAATATTGACTTGTTTAAAAATAATTATGAAAAGTTATGGCATAAAATGGATGAAGATATGATAAAGTGGAACAAGCTTAATTTGTCATTGCTTGGAAGAATAGCTGCAATTAAGATGAACATTTTGCTGAGAATAATATACTTATTCCAAACTATTCCGATTGTGAAAGACAGCAAACAGTTTAATAAATGGCAAAGGAAGATTTTAGAATTTGTATGGGATGGAAAGAAACCAAGGATCAAAATGAAAAGTTTTAATAGACGCTAAAGAAAGAGGAGGATTCCAATTACCAGATCTAAGACTATATCATGAAGCAGTTTGCTTAGTGTGGATAAAGGATTGGGTGACATTATCGAATAAAAAACTTTTAACGTTGGAAGGTTATGGAAATAAATTTGGTTGGCACGCTTATATGTACTATGGGAAGAAAAAGATGGATGGTCTTTTCTCTCACCGTTACATAAGAAATAATTTGCTAAGTATCTGGATGAAATATATGAAATATGGTGATGAGAGAAAACCACGATGGATAGCGCCAGCAGAAGTAAGAAGAAGAACAGCTGTTTCAGGAGAGGGAAAATGGATGTCATACAATCAACTATTAAAAATACAAAGCGGTAAAATAAAATTGAAATCTGCTGAGGAATTGAACTATAAATATGCTTGGTTTCAAATGCAACAAATAAAGAGTTTGGTGGAAAGTGATCTCAAAACTGATGGAATAAGACGAGAACAAACAGAAATGGAAAAAGTTCTGGTTGGAGATAATGAAAAATTAATCTCGAAAATTTATAAATTACTTTTAAAATGGTCTATGGAAGATGAAGTAGTGAAATCACAAATGATCAAGTGGGCAATTAATGTAAATAAAGAAATACAGATGGATACATGGGAATATTTGTGGAAGAACTCTATGAAACTCTCAACATGTCAGAGTATCAAAGAGAACTGTTTTAAGATGATGTACAGATGGTATATGACTCCTGAAAAGTTGGCAAAGATGAACAATGCCAGATAGATGTTGGAAATGTAAAAAACATGAAGGTTTTTTCTACCATATGTGGTGGACTTGTGAAAGAGCGAAAAAGTATTGGCAGATGATTCAACAAGAGATTTCTAAGATCTTGGGATACGAGTTTAACAAAGTTGCAGAGACTTTTCTGTTGGGATTACAAATGGAAAAATTTCCAAAAGAAGATAGAACTTTAATCTGGTACTTGCTCTCAGCTGCTAGAACATTGTATGTGCAGTTGTGGAAGCAAGAAAAAATACCAGAGAAATGGGATTGGATTGTAAAAGTTATGACATGGAGTGAAATGGACAAGTGAGACTATGATTTGGAAGTATTTAAGATGGAGTGAAAAAAGTGAAAAAAGTTCAGGTTATGTAAAAAAAGAATGGAAAATAAAAGGACATTGGACAATTTTTGATAATGATTACATATAAGAAGGAGGAGGACTTTAATTGTGGTCCTTAATAATTAAGGGTACCTTTAATGTTAATATTTTAAGTTTAGTACACCGGCGGGGGTCAAGTAACAGGGGGAGGGGTGGGTAGAAAGTAATATATGGGATAGAGGGGAAAAGTAGTTATTAATGATGTAAGAAACTGACTATACTACCATATGTTACTAATGTTTGAAATCAAGAAATATCTGGGGACTTTGGGGGTGGAGCCAGGAGACATTGGGTTGGAGCCAGGAACAAGAGTGTGACAAGCATAATTGAACTCCAAGAGAGTTCTGGCCATCACATTTAGAGGGACAGCACACCTTTTTAAATGTCTTCCTTCCATAGGAAATAATGAAGGATAGGGGAACCTTCTTTTGGGGCTCATAGAATTGGACCCCTGGTCCGATCGTTTTGAAACTTGGGGAGTACTTTGTGGAGAGGCACTAGATACTAAACTGAAAATTTGGTGCCTCTACCTCAAAAAACAGCTCCCCTAGAGCCTCCAAAACCTCCAGAACAATTCCCCATTATACCCTATGAGAATTGATTTCCACATAGGGAATAATGAAGTGTTCAGCAGAAGTTTCCCCTCCCTTTCTCTCCCCCACCACCCCATTTCTGGTGACTCTGAAGGGGGGTTGGCCTCTCTACTCACAAGTTGCTGCCAACTTCTTCACAGTAACACAGACACACCATCCCAAGATGAAGCCTTTCAATCGGAGACTGAAGCCTCTGGAGGTGCAAAGGCACATGGTCCTCTGGGGTGGGGCTTCCCCCCGCCTGCCAGCTGACTGGGGGTGGGAAGGAGTTTGGGAAAGCGGAAGAACCCCCGCTGGGACCTGGAGACTGGAAAACCTATTCCTAGTGCCTGCTAAGTGCTTTTAGAAAGTGGGTGGAATTAGGGAGGGCTTTTATCCAGCAAGGCTTCTGATTAAAAGGCAACCTGTTAAACAGATTTTCTATCTGAAATGTTGAAGGTTAGTATTAAGTTATATGTCTTCCTCCATGATATTTTGTAGTTGGCTCTGACTCCTCTGACAGCCATTTTGTGTTCGGCTGTACCACCAAGGGAGCCATTATGTGATTATACCCACTGCCTTGGGTCATAATTCAACAGGTGCCTGCAGAAAGGTGGGGAACCCCTGGCTTAGTGTATTTTTATCTTGTTTTCTTCCCTCCCCTCCCCCTGCCCAGGGGCAGAATGGCTTATAGAAAACCTCACAAGTATAATTTAAATAAATAAAAAGAAACAGAATGTATTGTAAAAAGAAACAGAAACCAAAAAGTGGACAAAACATCCAGTGATGGAGTGATGTCGACTGAATTAATTAATCAAGACCCAAATACTCAGTGTAGATTTTACAAGTTCGGAAGCCATCTTCCCATACTCTCCCTCCTGCAAATGAAATCTAATTTCTGCAATTAGCAGTGGGAAGTTTCCATCTCACTGGAGGTTATTAGATATAAGAGAACGTAGCTGTTTTTCCTTGGTGTCAGTCTTTCGCATCTATCAAAGATTAGAGCTTTAGCTCTCCTCATGTCTGTGTCAGCGTCTCTCTCACTTCCATTACCATATGAATCCATACCCGATGTGACTTTTCATTCAGTGCATACAGCACATTCAGCTTTCAAATAATGGTGATGGGTAGAGAATATCATAAAGTTACAGCTGATTTATGGAGACCCCATAGGTTTTTCAAGGCAAGAGACATTCAAAGGTAGTTTGCAATTGCCTGTTACTGGACACTGGATTTCCTTGGTGGTTTCCCATCCAAATACTAGCCAGGGCTGACACTGCTTATCTTCTGAAATCTGATTAGATTGGGCTAGTCTGGGTCACAATATCTCACAAGAAAATCAATGCGCAAATCAGTGTGCTTTGATTCCTTTTCTTTCTGGTGGAAGATGACAATTTGGTCATAAAGTTCCAAAAGGCTCCTGCTTCAGTGCCAATATTTAGAGTATTTAGAGTTCTCTCTGAGGACAACTGAGCACTGGCTAGCCGCCTGAAGTTTGTGGACACAGATCATGGAAGAGGGTTCATAAAGAAGGCTGGCTCATTGACAATATCTTGGTTGGAAGGTTGTTGATTGCTCCCTTTGTTTCAGATGTAATAGAAGTGACAGCCTGCTAAAAGTCTAGTTAATATAAATACTGCTGAAATGTACCCTAGGGGGATCTGTAGTACATTCTCTAGTGTTCAAGATTTATTTAATGTTTTCTCTTGAAGTTTAATCTGCCCCTTGTTTCGCTCTCTGATGTGTGTTAGTATGTCTTAGTATTTGCACTCTGAAGGCATCTCGCTGTTGTATTAGTGGACTTTTTTTTTTTTTGCAAAATCCTGTTGATATAAAAGTCATTGAAAGCAAACTCCAAAGTATGAATTGGTTATTTCTCAAAGTCTGCCAATACTAGATTCCATCACTATTATCTCTTTCTGCCTCTATACTGGAGGCAGTGATTCAGGAGACTGGCAGCATCTTTAATTCAAAGGTGTAATGTACTGGGAGACGAGACGTGGTGAAGGCATAGGTCTTTATTGGCTAGTACATCACACGCAACTGAGAACACGCGGCCGGGTCCGCTAATATATACATGCCTCCCGGAACATCCCCTTCGCTGGCCAGCCCAATCCTGGCCAGTCAAACTTCCCGCCCTTGGTCAGGATTGGCAGTGGCTTTTCCCGCGCTGCGCACGGCGACCCGAGGGTGGCTCGGGTCGCGCGGCGCTTGCGCTGAGTCCGATACACTACACTCCTCCCCTCCTAGTTTAAACTACATAGTCCTGTAGGTACGCTGGCGTCCTGCGTTCCCGTGTTGATCTCCTCGGGGTTGCCGTTGGTGTGGGGCCCGATCCCAACGTGGGTGGCGCCGTTTCTGGCTGTTGCCGGCCCGGGTCGGGTGCTGGCTCCGGTTCTGGTCCCGCGGCTGCCGGGGCCTCGTACGTGGGTAGCTCCTGTATTGGCGGGGCCCCTTCTGGCGGTTCCGTTGCTGGCGGTTCCCTACTCTCTGCCTCTTCTGCCTCCTCGGGTAGGGTGCGGCGGCGCAGCTGGTCGATGTGCCGCCTCAGCACCTGGCCTCCGGCGGTGGTTACCTCGTATGACCGGGAGCCTGTTACCCTCAGAACCCTTCCCGCCAACCACTCGGGGCCGCTTGCGAAGTTTTTCGCATACACTGGGTCGCCCGGAAAGAATCCTCTCACTGCTTCCCGGACCTCGGGGGACCCGCGGACATCCGGCGCCCGGTCCGGGTGTAGCCTATCAAGACGAGTGGTCAGTTTCCTCCCCATGAGCAGTTCTGCGGGGCTGAAACCGGTTACAGGGTTTGGGGTGATCCTGTTGTGGAACAGGAATGCTGAGAGGCGGTGGTCCCAATCCCCATGTACTATACGGCCAAGGGCCTCTTTGGTGGTCCGCACCATGCGCTCCGCCTGGCCGTTGGTGGCTGGATGGAATGGGGCGGACCTTATGTGCCTTATGAGGTACCGGTCGGTGAACTCCCGGAATTCCCGGGAGGTGAATGCCGTGCCGTTGTCCGTCACCAGGGTGTCAGGGATCCCGTGTGTGCAGAGGACCCTTCTGAGCGCCCTGACTGCTGCTGCGGTGGAGGTCGAGGCCACCGGGATTACCTCTAGCCATTTTGTATACGCGTCCACAAGTATAAAGAAGATCTGGCCCTGATACGGCCCCGCGAAATCCACATGGAGGCGGGACCACGGCCGCCCGTTCGACTCCCACCTGTGGACCGGGGCGGACGGCGGATTGGGTCTGGACTCCTGGCATGGTTGGCACCTTCTTACCCACCCCTCTATTTCCTCATCCATGCCCGGCCACCACACGTAGCTCCGGGCCAGGGCTTTCATTCTCACGATGCCCGGGTGGGTCTCGTGGAGATCCTCCAATACCTGTCTGCGCAGGGGGGGGGGCACCACCACCCGGCTCCCCCAGAGTATGCACCCCTTGTGTGTCGATAGCTCGTCCTTCCTGGACGCGAACGGCCGAAATGCTTCTTCCACCTTGCCCGAGGGCCACCCCCTTCCCACCCAGTCCCTGACCCGTGCGAGGATGCGGTCTCTCCCAGTCGCCCGAGCCACCTCGTCCGCGTGCAGTGGGCGCTCGGGGAGCGACTCAATGAGCATCACCCCGTGTGCCGGGGCGGGATCTGGGTCCGTTGTGGGTAGCGGCAGGCGGCTGAGGGCATCTGCGTGACCCATTGCTTTACCGGGGCGGTGTATCAGAGCGTAAGTGTATGAATTCAGGAACTGGTTCCACCTTAAAACCCTCTGAGACAGAATCTGGGGGGTCTGACGATCGGGGGCTAGGAGGCCGAGGAGCGGCTTGTGGTCAGTGGCGATGGTGAAACGCCTACCGTAGAGGTAGTCATTGAACTTTTGCACCCCCGCCACGATCGCCAGGGCCTCCTTATCGATCTGGGCGTAGTTCCGCTCGGCAGGGGACAGAGTCCGGGAGTAGTAAGCGATCGGCGCCTCTCTCCCGTCCGGGAGTTGGTGCCCTAAGACCGCTCCTACTCCGTAGGGGGAGGCGTCGCAAGCCAGGATCAGGGGTAGGTTTTCATCGTAGTGATGAAGTACCGCGTTAGAGACCAAGAGGTCTTTCACTGCCTGGAACGCCGCGGCTTGGCGTTTACCCCAGACCCACGGGGCCTGTTTATCTAACAAGCGGTGCAACGGTTCCGCCACGGCGGCTTTGTGTGGCAGGAATGCATGATAAAAGTTCAATAATCCTAAAAAACTCTGTAGTTCTGCCTTGCATTTGGGGGCAGGGGCCTGGACTATGGCCCTGGTCTTGTCCGCCGTCGGGTGAATTCCAGCCGCGTCCACGGCGAACCCCAGGAACTCCACTCGCGGAACACCCAACAAACATTTCTCCTTTTTGACTCGCAGCCCCGCCGCTTGGAACCGTCTGAGGACCTCTCGCAGGCGGCAGCTGAACTCTCCTTCGGTGGGGGCGGCGATTAAAACGTCGTCAAAGAAGGGTTGAACTCCGGGGATCCCTTTCAAGAGAGAGTCCATTATGCTCTGGAATATCCCCGGAGCTACACTGACCCCGAACTGCAGCCGTTTAACCCTGAACGCGCCCCTGTGGGTCACGATCGTCTGCGCCTCCGCTGTCTTAGCGTCGACCGGCAGTTGCTGGTATGCTTGTGCTAAGTCCAGCTTTCCAAAAACCCTCGCCCCGGCTAGTGCTGCTAGGACGTGGCTAACCACCGGGACTGGGTAGGGGTTGTCTTGCAGCGCCTTATTGATCGTGCACTTGTAGTCGGCGCAGATCCTAACCTCCCCGTTGGGTTTGACTGGCGTTACTATGGGGGTCTCCCATTCCGCATACGTTACAGGTTCTAGGACGCCCTGGGCTGTTAGGCGGTCCAGTTCTGCCTCTATTTTAGGCTTAAGGGCGAACGGGACGCGCCTCGCTTTAAGCCTTATGGGCCTGACCATTGGGTCTATCGGTAAGGTGATGGGCGGACCCTTGTAGCTCCCCAAGGACCCGTCGAAGACCTCGGGGAACTCCCGGCAGACCCCGTCGAAATTGCTGGCCTGCAATTGGTCCACCCCCACCAGCTGGATCCCCAGTGGATTGAACCACGCCAACCCGAGAAGTGTGGTCAGTTGGCGCTTGACCACTAGGATGTCTAGGGGTCCCCTAAAACCCCCTCTTTCTACATGCACCCGGGCCCACCCCACGATGTGTACTGGGTTCTTCTGAAAGTCCCTCAGTACGAAGTCCGCTGGCCTCGTTTGGATGCGGCGGCGGGGACATAGTTTCTTGAGGGTTTCCTCCGAAATGATAGAGATGGAGGAACCCGAGTCTACTTCCATGATGCAGGGGGCGCCCTCGATTAGGACCGACATTTTGACCTTGTCTGGGGCCGAGAGGGGCAAGTTCAATACCTGCAGACTGGTGGATGCCGTCGTGTGTGTGTCCAGGGAGTCGTGATGCGCTGACGGTTGGCGGCGGCTGTTCTTGGCCCGGCAAGCCCGGGCGATGTGGCCTGTCTTTCCGCAGCTGCGGCAGTCCAGGTTGCGGTACGGGCAGTCCCGTCGCTCGTGGGGGTCGCCGCAGCTGGCGCACCTGGAACCGGTGGTGGCGGTGGCCCTCTCCGTCGCTCGTTGTCTCGCGGGGGCCCGTGTGTCCGTTCTCTGAGGCCGCCGGAGCTGAAACGCTTCTTCCTCTGCTCGGTCTTCCAGCTCTGTTTCCCCTTGGTGGACTGCTTCGCCGCGTGGCTGGCCGAACGCCTTGGTGGCCCTCTCGAACGCCGTCGCCTCGTTGAAGGCTTGTTGTAGCGTGAGCTCCTCCTTAGCGAAGAGCTTCTGCTGCAGTCGTTCGTCTCGGAGGCCCCAGACGAAACGGTCCCTCAGGGCTTCGTCCCTTTTGTCAAAATTGCAGTTCCCGGCGATCTGTCGCAGGGCCGCCAGGTAGACCGCCGCTGTCTCCCCCGACTTTTGGTCCCTCTTGTGGAAGAGGAATCGGCGGGCGACGATGGACGGTTGGGGCGAAAAGTGGCCCGTGAGGAGTCTCACGACTTCCCGGTAGGTCCTCTCGGTCAGCTTAGCTGGAGCGGAGAGGCCTCTTGCGATCTCGAAAGTTTCTTCTCCACAGACGCTCAGCAGGACGTCTCTCTTCCTGTCGTCATCTTCGATCAGGTTCGCCCGCAGGTAGCACTCGACCCTTTCTGTGTAGGTCTCCCATCTCTCGGGGTGCTCCGGGTTGAATTCCGCAAGATGGCCCGTCGTTACTGTAGAGTTCGCCATGGTGGCGGCGGGCTGTGCGATCCTGCGGTCTCACGCCTTCCTCGTCTCCGGCCCGGTCAGGTTCCCCTCGGGGCGGCCGGACCTATCTAGATCCCATCCTCGTCGCCAGTGTAATGTACTGGGAGACGAGACGTGGTGAAGGCATAGGTCTTTATTGGCTAGTACATCACACGCAACTGAGAACACGCGGCCGGGTCCGCTAATATATACATGCCTCCCGGAACATCCCCTTCGCTGGCCAGCCCAATCCTGGCCAGTCAAACTTCCCGCCCTTGGTCAGGATTGGCAGTGGCTTTTCCCGCGCTGCGCACGGCGACCCGAGGGTGGCTCGGGTCGCGCGGCGCTTGCGCTGAGTCCGATACACTACAAAAGGACTGGGCTGCATGATGGTAGGAAAGGAGAGAACAAGCCCAATGTTCTTGAGAGCCAGCCTGTTAGAAAAAAGTTTTGCCAGATTAAGATTTTAAGTACCCTGATGAGTCAAACCAAGATCTCTCAATGATAAGCCAGTAGCCTCATGATTTGGAGTAGGAATGTGCAGAAACGCCCCCCCCCCCCAACCCTGGTATTTTTCAGTTTAGTTCTATTGGACGCCCCAAAAATTTAATATTTCTGAAAAATCCTAGATCCCAATACTGGTATGGTATTTAGATCCATGATTTTTCAGAAATCCTGAATTTTTTCATGTCCAACTGACCCAAGAAGGAAAATACCAATTTTTAGGAACCCAGCCTGACTCTGAGGCTGTCTTGGCATCTCGTGCAGTATCATGTAGAAGAAGAAGAGATTGGATTTATACTCTGACCTTCACTTGGAGTCTCAGAGCAGCTTACAATTTCCTTCCCTTCCTCTTTTCATAACAGACACCCTGCAAGGTAGATGTGACTGAGAGAGCTTTCACAGAAACTGGTCTTGAGGGAAGAGTTCTGAAAGAATTGTGACTGACCCAAGGTCACACCAACAGCTGCATGTGGAGGAGTAGGGAATCAGACCTGGTTCTCCAGATTAGCATCCATCACTCTTAACCACTGCTCCAAACTGACTCTATTGTACTCTGTTGTTTAAACCATGCAACAGGAGAAGCTGGCCCCAGGATCTACATGCAGTGGGAAGGCAAGAGAGGATCATTTACATATCCTGGCGGATCCCAGGCTGGCTCATCTTGCAGTTGAGTAAAAAAGAAAAAAAAGACTTTATTCTAACTCAGCAATCCCAGTAGCCAATCAGATTATCTAATCTGTATTAATCTTAAATAACAAGGTATTTTCCTGGTATTTTTCATCTTGGTTTATGCCGAATGCACACCCCTAACTTGAATTCAGTATGACAACAGTTGTCACTATTAATTTCTACCGGTGGAGAATTATTAGGCCTGGTTGTTAAGAATCTGTCATAGAATTCCTGGCCACTATTAGGAGGTACAGTATATATTTCAACAGCTAAGTGTATAATCCATCACAACATCTCCAGCATTTAGTAATATTACATGTGATAGCATAAACCAGGCAATGCTAATTAGAGGATCTGATCTCCAGCACTAAATAATTTCCAAACAACCTGCTATACTGTCATTTATTTGTGACTGTATTTAAGAAATACCACAGAGCCCCATGGCGCAAAGTGTTAAAGTTGCAGTACTGCAGTCCTAAAGTCCAGGTAGCCGGCTCGAGGTTGACTCAGCCTTCCCTCCTTTTGAGCTTTGTAAAATGAGTACCCAGCTTGCTTGGGGAAAGAGTAGATGACTGTCGAAGGGAATGGCTAACCACCCCATAAAAAGTCTGCTGTGAAAACATTGTGAAAGCAATGTCACCCCAGAGTTGGAAATGACTGGTGCTTGCACAGGGGACCTTTCCTTTCCTTAAGAAGTAGCATTCCAAACTTCCTCCACCTTCACATTCAGCACATGGTCTTTTAGCTGTCCCCAATTCTATGCCCAAGGTCTGTGTTATTTAAACACCAGGGTGAAGGGGGGGGGGATAACAACTTGGAAAAGAATGTGGCAGTGAGACAGACAGTTCGCATGACTTCTATGGGCTGATGATTCAGTGCTGAGGACATTCATTCGTCTTACACATTCAGGAGGACTTTCAGGACAGCTTGTGTAGGCAGGGCTGATTTGTCCTGACATGTTCATTATCTCTCATTCCCTAATGAAAAACTACCACCCACCTGGCAGTGCTGGTGCTGCATCTTACTTTTTCCGAGCTGCTTAAGAGGCTTGGCTAGCTTGGAAATAACCTCCTTCCAAAATAAGATTCCTCCAACAAAGCTTTACCTTAGATCAGTGTGTGATTGATTAAGTGTTTATATATAGCCCCACCTTACAAGCCAAGATTGGGAAACACCTTCCCTTAATGAAACACTGTCCTTACGTATTGAATCTCCCCTGGTGCGTAGCAGGGCAAGTAACCTGGGCATGCAGGCATCATTCTGTATCTGGGTATCTAAAATGAAACAGTTCTTTTCAAGGATTCGGTTTATGGGGAAAAGGTAAGACCTGACTAAATAGGTTTAGAGAGGAAGAGGTACTCATAAAACAGCTGTTATTTCATTTTTTTTCAGAAGAAAATGCTGACCTAAAGGTACAATTTGATATAAAGAAACTGTGCATTTCTCCTTCCCTGCACCCAGTTTCTTCCTGTTTGCCCTCAGTGTTGTGCTACACAAGGACTGTTTACTACCAAGGCATCCAGTTACATATTATTCACAAAGAAAACTCATTTCCTCTTTTATCTGGGAAAATTCACTGAAAACAAAGTTCTGTGACTTTCTGAAAATATACTTTTTAATCTATGTGTGATGAAATGCCTTACTCCTAAAATTTATCTCAAAGTTCACTATTGAATCTACATTCTGTACAAACTCAGAGGTTGTAATGTGTCACCTCTTTCCATCTCAGGGGCCATTTCTGAGGAAGACTTCGTTTACATACTCCAAGAAGAAGAGAAGGTGGCTGCAGTAATAGTGATAGCAGATGACTGGATAGGTAGTGTGGAGAAGTGATAACTAAACCAACTTACATCCAGATGGTATGCATGTGCTTCATATTGAAATATTTGTGACAGAATACTGGTTTTAGCCATGCTGAGAACTTCTCAAGAAACATAACTACAGTGATGTGTTGGAGTCAGTTTGAACCAGCTTGTGAGAGCTGACTGTTAAATTTTCAGGAATTTAGCGAGCTGGTTGAAGACTCATCAGGAGATCCAGGATGGTTCCAACCAAATGTCAGTGAGGAGGACTAGAATCAGCTCATTGTCATGAGTCAGCCAGGGCTCAGCGATAGTAAGGACTCCTCAGGAGAAGAGGACTCTGAAGGAGGAGTGGAGCCCTGCGCAGCCAGACTTGAGTTAACAGAAATTGACCAGTAGGAAAAATGAGCTCCAGGCTTGTTAGGATTCACAGCCAACAGCTGGTGCAGAACCACCAACACCCTCCAGCCCTGATTGACCAGGTGAACCTCCATTGGCCATTTCCAGCCCACCAGTGTCACCTTCACCCATAGAGCACTGCAGACAAAGGCTGAGAACAGAGCTACAGATAAGACAGACAGACAGAGCTGCCTCCTGGCCCTACACCTTAGGTATGGCACTATAAAACTAGCCAAGAGAGGCTTAACTAATTAATGCATGCCATTGTGTATGGTATAGCCAGGAGATCCAAAGATTATCTAGCAGCCTTAAGTTCTAACTCATTTAGCATTATGCACCACTAGGTGGTGACCTTCTTAGCCTTGCTCTCAAAATCCAGATTTTAAAATCATCAGCAAATTCATTTGATCCGCCTCCTTTCACTCCTTAAAGAACGTGCTCACTTGGGAATATGCTCTACACACATCCAAACAAATTGTGCTGCTAATAATCATAGGTGACTGGAATGCAAAAGTGAGAAACAAAGTAGAATAAAATATTCAGGAAAATTAATTAATTGCAAATACATTTTTCAGGCAATCAAAGAAATAGTTCTATATGTGGACACCTCCAGGTGTCCAATACAGAGATCATATAATAAGAAGTAGAAGATGGAGAAGCTCTAAAGGTATTATCAAGGAAGAATGTGCAAAGACTATGCCTATAGTCAAAAGAAATGAAAAGCCCTGATGGATGATCAATGAAATTCTTAATATTGCTAAAGAAAGGCAAGCCATAGCAGTAAAAAATTGACAGAAATAGAATCAGAAGTTTAAATGCAACAGTCTAGCAACTGGCATGCAAAGACAAAGGCATTTTCTAGACTGCAGCTGCCTTTCAGGTTTTCTTGAGTGTCATGGTAGTTCCAATGATTGCACCACTGGTGCAATCAGTTCACACTTACATTTTAGAGATCATTTTTTTAAAATTATTTATTTATTTATTATTACTTCATATTTGAATCCTGCTCTCTACATTGGTTACTGAAGCAAACAAGAATTTCAGAAGAAAATCAGCTTATGTTTCATAGATTACAGCAAAGCTTTTAACTGTGTGGATCATGAAAAGCTATGGTTGTTTTTTGAAGAAATAGGTGTACTACAGCATCTGATCGTTTTGATGATCGACCTATACTCTGGATGAGAGGCTACTGTTAGGAGAGCATATGGAGAAACAGAATGGTTTTGGATTGGCAAAGGTGTCAGACAAGGATGTATTTTATTTCCCTATCTGAATATGTAGAACATATAAAGAAAGTTGTATTACATATAGATGAAGGTGGGGTGGAAACTGGTGAAAGGAACATTAACAATTTGAGATATGCAGATCACCACATTAATGACAGAAAGTCTACTGGTGACGGTTAAAGTAGAAAATGCCAAAACAGGATTAGAGCTGAATATCAAGAGGACAAAAGTAATGACGGCTGAGGAATCATACAAATTTAAGGTTGATGATGAAGAAGTCAAAATTGTTTAAGATTTTTTATGCCTTGGCTCAATCATCCACCAAAAAAGATACTTCCAAGAAATCAAAAAGAGATTGAGACTGAAAAGATAGCCATGAAGGAGCTAAAAAAGATCCTTTTGGGTAGGGATGTGTTGCTAATGACCAAGATCAAGATAATTCATACTGTAGTATTGTCCATTACTATCTATGGGTGTGAAAATAGGACAATGAAGGAAACTGACAGGAAGAAAGTTGATTCATTTGAAATGTGGTATTGTAGGAAAGTGTTACAGACAGTGTTCCCTCTAAGCTGAGCTAGTGTGAGTTAGTTCACAGTTTTTTAGCCTCTGGCTCATACTTTTTTGTCTTAGCTCAGGCAGGCCTGGCCGCTCCACCCAAGCCTGCCTTCTACCTGTATGGCCCCTCTTTTCCCTATTGCTCTGGTGACCCCCACGCTCTCTGCCGCTGCTCTGGTGGCCCCGGATCTCCCCACCCCTACTCTGGTGGACCCCACTCTCCCCACCACTGCTCTGGCGGCCCCCCACATCATTTGTAGGTGTGTGACTCATTTTGGTGCCCCCAGGCCCCTCCACCTGAAATTCTATTCCCTGGGCCCCCCACCTAAAATTTTCTGGCTACAGGCCTGAGCTCAGGAAGGATAACCCCCAGAGCAAGCTAATTTATGCAGTAGCTCACAACTTTAATGCCAGTAGCTCATGAGGTAGAATTGTTGCTCACAAGAATTCACAGCTTAGAGGGAGCACCAATTACAAATACAATGGATCACCAATAAGACAAATAAATGAGTTCTAGAATCACACCTGAACTCTCCCTAGAAGCTCAGTGACTAAATTGAGACTATGGTACTTTGGTCACATTATGAGAAGACCAAAGTCACTGGAGAAAAAAATAGTGCTGGGAAAAGCTCAAGGCAGCAGGAAAAGAAGACCCAACATGTGATAGATTGACTCAGTCAAGGAAATCATGACCCTCAAAAGCATAGCTGTTAACAATGGAACAGCTTTTAAATCTATTCTATAACAATGAAGATGTTTTGGAAGTAATTCACACGGTCACCATAAATTGGAAGCAACTTAACAGCACTTAACACAAAAAAACCCACATTTTTGTCTCATTGTCACTTTACGTACAAATAATCTCAGGGATACATCTCTAAAGATATAATGTGTCTGTGAGACAGCTCTAACCATTTATACCTAAAGGATTCTGGCCAAATGACACAATTAAGCTGAAATATTTGTGACTGGATCTTTCAAGTGCGGAGGATTAATAGGCATTTTGTAGGTCCCCAATATGTATTGTGGTGGGGTGGAGAGAAGAGAGATTTAACTCTTCCATTCCTGCATAGGTTTCACTAGCTGATACTGATCAACATCACAGATGCCAGATGCCGTTCTTAACCTTAAAAGGGGGGAAATGGTGAACAAAAACTTTATATGCTAATGCCAGCACAGGATTGTTGGGTTTAATTGATAAAATCTTCCTGGGATAGAAGAGTTAAATTCTTTTTCCCATCACTGCCACCTACAAAGATCTGAATTAGGGCCTTACACAGCTAGTGTTTCTGTTTAAATACCTCTGAAAAGATTTGATCATGGATCTCCCAGAGTCATGTCTAGTTAGGCACAGCAGGAATGAGTTTGTTAAGTGTGCTGCATCATTTTTCTGTATACAGTTTTTAAATTAGATCGAACACCTGGCTTTTAAATCTATTCTATAACAATGGAACAGTTTAGCAGTATGAAACATTGCTGAACTTAAGATAGAAGAAATGTGGCATAATATTAAATGAGGAGTGAAAACTTCCATACAACCCCCCCCCCCCCCCCCCTATAAAAACCTGGGACTGTTTTAAATAGGAAAAATGGAAAGCTTCCTTGTCTGGACTTTTAGCATAGTAATAAAATTCCATTTTGGAATTCAGTCAGTATAATATGAAAGAATTTGTTTTTTAATATTCAGAAGAACCATACTTTAAAATGAAGGTATTATTACTACTGCTGTCATTTTTATTTATTAATCACCCCATCCCAGCTTGCAAAGGATGCACAGAAGAAGGCATGATGCCATTAAAGAAATACAAAATGTTAAAATTCAGCAGGGCTTTTTTTGTTTTTTTTAACAAGTTTTATTAATTTTTTTCTACGTACTACAAACAATAAGGGAAAGGGTTGTGGGGTACAGGATAGGACAAGAGCATTATAAGTTCTACATATAATTATCTTTTCTCTTAAAATCATCACCAGTAAGTCTTAATCATGTCATTATAAATTTTGCACACATTTCAATATTTAGTAAAACATCTCTATCTCAAGTTCAAATATTTCTTCTGGACCTCCAACATTTTTTCAGACAATATATGTTTTATTTCTGTTACAGACTTTATATTATAGAATCTAGGCATACTGGTCCTTAAAAATAATTCTATAATAAAGTATTACTTCTTTTCTCTAAGTCTAATAAACCATATTCTTATCTTGATCTTATTAACTCAATATATTTCTCATTTTAAACTATTTACTAAATGTCTTCAACAAGCTATGCACATTCCAAAAATCACCCCAGAAATATCTCAAATATATGGGTTTTTTTTTTCAATGAATCTATTACATACCTATCTCCCAATAAATTTAAACTTCCTCCACATTTAATTTTAGTACCTTTTATTATCAAGATTTCAATCCATCATTTATTTCTTAACCCTACAATTTTAATCCAAGTCTCTTCCCAATAATACCTCTAAGAATTCCAAACAGCACTGGAAAGTTGTATGCTACAATAAAAGAATATTTTACTGTATTGCATGCTACAATACAGTAAAATAAAAGAAATACGGTATACTGACTTTGCTACATATGTTTACTTAATTAATTCATTTGTACCCCATATTTCTCTCTAATGGAGACCCAAAGTGGTTTAAAGATTTCTCCTCCATTTTTTCCTCACAACAACCCTATGAGGTTGATTAGGCTGAGAAAGTGTGACACAGCACACACAACAAAGGTTCACATGGATTCAAACCTGGGTCTCTCAGATACTAGTCTAATTCTCTTACCCACTATACCACATGATAGCATATTTTATTTTAGATATCATGAATATATCAGCAGTGGGTGATTAGATTATATAGTACCACATTCTGCAGCTTATGTACACCAGTAATTGTATATACTCTTGTTTTGTATCCAGCTACCACAACCCTATTATAAACAAAGGGCTGTAGAAAGATATACCGTGATGAGCCACTGACAGCCAAAATGAATAATATTGACCTTGATAGACAAATAAGCAGACTAGAAAGCAGCATGGTATGTTCATGCCCTGAATTTCCTCTGGCCTGCACTATTGCTCTCTGTCAGCCCACATGTTTTGCATTTTAATAAACAGAGACTTCCTCCATATCTATATTTCTGCCATTTATTACAGATGTGCATATTCACATTATAATACAAAACAAGGAGAAATAGACGATGTCATCATGAGTCATGAAAAATTGTGGAATAGACTGATCCTGCATTGATTAATTTAGGCATTTCCCAGATTGCCTTAATGTTCCATTTCCATTCCTCTATGTTACTGGGGGGGGGGGGGGGAGGTTTCTTGTGTCCAGTCAATTTTGTTAACTTCCCCGTGCCATCCTGGTTTTTTCTCGTTTTCCTCCTGTTCTTTCCTAAACCAGTTTTTTCGGTACTTTTTTTTCCACTGTGGAATAAATTTGCAAGATAGCTTCTTGCTCTAAATAGGAACAGTATTTTCCATCTCATAGATTGCTGTTCGGGGGGGGGGGGGCGTTGAGAGGGTAATGGTGGATGCCCGATCCTGTGCCCCCGTCCGATCACCTAGCATTCCCGTTAAAATCCACTCTTCTCCATGGAAGTATAAACATCACCACATGAAAAAAACTGGGGGAAACCCTTCCCCTCGAAAACAACGACCACAGGCAAGTGCAAAAACACTTTCTAGCTTTGAGTCCTGTCCAATGGGGGAAAGGACCGCGGCAGCTGAGGGGAAGAAAATGGCATCAGAAACCACCAAAAAAAAGATGCCTCAGAAGAAGCAATTACTGCTTCTACCCTTCAGAATATGCTAAAAATGGCTTTACAAAACACAGAGAAGACAATTTTAGATAAGCTGGACTTTAAACTAAAAGAAATTTAGTTTAAACTAAACTTTAAACTAAAAGAAATCTCTGAACAAATTGTTTATCTCTCAACTGCAGTATTTTTTAAATTTAGATTTATCCCATTATTTGTCAAACGTAATTAAAGCCTACCCCTATCAGGATCTCTCCTTGTTGGAAAGCCTGAAGTTGTTCCAAGGGATCTTGTAAAAATTTCAGCTGATTATTATTATATACTGAACCAATTGTCCATGCTTTACCATCTAGTTTTCCTTTTATGAAATTAAATCTTCTTTGCTTGTCTTTCAGTTCTGCTTCTAGAATTGGGATAAAGGTGCCATTATTAAAAAAGCAAGTCTGGAACAAAAACTAAATCAAAAGGTGCAGTGGTTTCAGTACTTGCAATTATGTCATAGTTTAAGCTCAAGCTCTTACCAGAGATCTAACAACCTTAGAAACACTGTTATACTTAGGCAAAGAACATCAGATAGGGCTAACTAGTTTTTTATACACCTTACTAAATGCTTCTGAGGAAGAAGAAGCTATATTATACCAAAAGCATTGGTCTATAGACTTAAATAAAACAATATCCAAGGAGGAGTGGGACAACATATGGTCCTCCCCTGGCAACACCTCCAATATATTTATGATTAGATTTCAAATGTTTAAAATCACTGCACGATAGTATCTAACACCTTCCATGTTATATTGGTTAAAAGCCTCAAAAACTCCAGACTGCCCCAAACAATGGAGGCAAATGGCTACCTATTTTCACTTATGGTGGTCCAGTCTTTATATACAAGAATATTGGGAAATGATTGTAACTGAAATTAACACCATATTAAATATCCACTTACCCTTTAATCCTGAAGTGCTACTACTGGAAAATTGGATCCACTCAGGTGTAACTAAAAGAAAATGGGAAATTACGTCAATCTTATTAGCAATTGTAAGAACACTCTTGGCTTACAATTGGAAAACTTCTCACACAGTGTCATTAATCACTCAGAGGAACAAAATTTGGGATTATTTTATTCTTAGCAAACTTGCATACTCTAATAAAAATATGTCTCTGACTTTGTTTGAAAAGAAAATCATAGAGCAATGGTACCCAGTTGTTACTTACCTGATTGAACATAATATTTTACCTAGGAATGCTATGTATCAGAAGTTGATTGACTTTTGAAGTGCTGTATGTGTTATAATTATTATGGTTGTTCATTAAACAATTTACCCTATATATGTATCTTCTGTAAAAAAACAATAAAATTTGAATTAAAAAAAATAGGTTGCTGCTCAAACCCTCCCAGAAAGCGCTAGCTTGGACAGCATTTTTTTTTTAAAAAAAATTGCATGCCAACATTTCAATATGTCAATGTTGCAGGGCACCTGCGCTGAAACAAAAGTTCAGTCCAATTTGGAGGCCAAACACCAGCAACCAGTCATTGCCTTCCTTGCTATTCCTTCATTCATGCTCAAAAGCAGATTCTAGCATGTCCCTGGGCGCCATTTTCAAATACATATTGTGGTGCATGCAGCTATCCTGATAACATGTAGCTACCCTAAAACAGAGCTGTCCCACCAGGCTTTTACCTGAAGTAGCAGACATCTTATATGATTGGCACCTCCTGCTCAAGCTACCTGTTAAACTATTGGCATAAATCACTAGAAAAATGTTTGTTATCTGAAATCCCACTGATCACACATGATTTACTAAAACCTTAAGCAGACTCAAGATACACAATGCCATCTAAATGTTTTTGTACTGTTGTTTAATCAATGTAATTTTAGTTTTAAATATGGTGGTATGAATCCTTATGTTGTGACCTGTCCTGAGCCCATTTCATCAGGGAGGATGGGATAGAAATTGAATTAATTAATTAATTAATATGTAATTGAAAGAAACAAGCTGTGGTGAACTGTGTATTGAAGCAAGTCAGGGAAAGGAATTCCAAAACTTTTTGGGGGACCTAATGAGTGAGAACACTCAAACACAGGAAAAGAAACACATACACCAGGTACAGAAGAATATTCTCCCTTATGAGGTGGGACTCCCTCCTTCTGCAGTTACAGAGGGTAGATACAGGAAAATCCCCTATGAAGCTTATATATGCCCTTACTGTAATGACCTCATAGAGTCATTAGTTCATGTCTTTTATGATTGGAAGATGTACAGTAAGCATAGGGAATCCCTCCTGACTTCCATGATTAGTCCCCCTACTAGCAGTCAAAAAATATGCCAACTTAAAGAACTCCTGGAGGTCAAATATCCTGCAGTTACTCTTAAAATAGCTAAATTTGGTTGGTTCGCCTTTAGGACAAGAAAATTACTAGTAGCCTAAAATGCCGGAGTACATTTGTTTTAATGGCCATTTCCGTATATTTTTCAATTTTAATAATGTTATACTTTTATCATGTTTTACAGATAGTTCTTATGGATATGTATAGTTATCCCTTTTGTTTAAGATGTTGGTTTTTGCTATAAATTCTATCTATCTATCATAAACCAGGGGTGTGTTCAGACACTCCTTTAGTTCTGACATAGGCACGTTTCCCATTCGGATTTCCTGAGCACTTTCAGACTTCCACATCTGTTACTTGGCAGCAACTCGTAGTCATCCCAACTTGCCCCAGATTGATCTTGACACAAATTGACCCCAGAGAAAGTCCAGCCTTCCTGCTTGGTGCGGCATATAATCGGGTTATTTCTGTCTGAACAGCTCATCCGCAATGCAGCCGGTTTGCACTTCCCTCCAACTGCAACAGTTTCTGGCACCATTATTAAGCAACGAATTCATGCATGTGCATGACCACATAACCATTTAGCAAAGATTTGCATTTTTCCTGTCAATACGGGCTACACGGGAGCAGATTCTTTTTTAGAGGGACTGGAATATAATATCCCCATTATGTGGGATCTCCATGTGTCAACGTCAAGTCCCACTTCTCCCTGAAAGTAGTTTTCTGCTGATCGGCAGTTTGAATGCGTCTGGCTAGGCTTCTCTCCCTCCTCCCCTCATGAGGATCCCTTTCCACAACAAATGTTTTTCAACTGCACAAAATTCATTGCAACTACCTCAGGCTTTTTTTCCCCCTCAAACACACACACTAAAATTGTCATTCTCCAGGAAATACTCCGGCTTTCCCATTCACTCTCTTCCAAAAGTTTAACTGCATCCTTCAATTCACCCCGTAATAAAAGAGCATCATCCAGATTCAACTTTCTCTCTTTTAAAAAAAGTTTTAGAAAGGGCTGCTTTTCTTTCTTGGAAAGTGATCCTTCATTAACAGTAACACTAATAACAGGAGGGGGGAGGGTTGCAGGAGGCATGGAAAGCAAGAAAGCCCCAACCCCCTGGGGTCTGAACCCAAGTCCTTTTTTCTTGCCATCCATCTACAAATGTCTTGAATTCTAGAGCAACCATATTGACAAAGAGATTGCAAACACCCGCAGGAGGTCTGTTGTGTGTGTATGTCTGTGCATGTGTTGAGAGGGGGGGAAGAAAAAGGAAATTTGGGGATGCTGCTTTTAGCTGACAGTGCAATGTGCAATCCAACTAATGTTCCTAGGGAAGGAGGCAATCAGGATCTCTTCATTCCTCCCCCCACTCCAAATGTGTGCATGTGTTTGCTTCTCTCTTCACTCCAGGTTTTGCCGGAATTTGTTATTTCAAGCACATGCCCACAGGAAGAAGCGATACAGGTCTGCGATGTCTGATCATTCAAATACGGGACCAGTGTGGGCAGGCCCGTAGGCAAAAAATTCCAGTGGGGGGGGGAATTTGGATGGAGGGCCCCCCCTCTGGCAGCCCCCACTCTCTCCGCCGCCACTTTTCTTCCTGCAGCTTTGGTAGCCCCACTCCCCTCCATGTGGCACCTCCCCCTCCCTTCCACCCACCAACTTACTCACCCAAAAGCTGAGCAAAAGAGTAAAAAGCAGGCTCCTGGGACTCCTGCAAGGTGCCCCCCCACGCCCACTGATCACCTAATCGCAGGAAAAGCGCCCGAAGCCGGTGGTGACTACACCAACTTTCCAGCGGGCTCAGCAAGTTTAGCACTGGGGAGGCCAGCGCTGAACTTGCCCAGTGTGCCAGAAAGCTGATGTAGACCCCACCGGCTTTGGGTGCTTTTCCTGCAATCAGGTGATCAGCGGTGGCAGTGAGGGCACCTTGCAGGAGTCCCAGGAGCCTGCTTTTTACTCTTTCACTCCATTTTGGGGTAAGTGGGTGGGTGGGTGGGTGGGAGAGATGGAGGTGGAGAGAGCGGGGCCGGGGAAAGGAGGGGCCATAAGGAACAGAGGTGGGCTGGGAGGGGGGCCGTTCCCCCTCTGGCTACGGGCCTGAGTGTGGGACCGCTCTCTTTCGGGAGTGGTCGTCTGATTGGAAATGTGCCGATTCAAAATTGGGCAGTTCAAATTGGAGCGTAATGCATCCACTTTTAGTGTAACGCCTGACCGCACCCCAGGTACAACTTAGGTATGGTGTGGTGTGGTGGGTGGTGAATGTACCTGCACAAAAAATGGAAAAGTAATCCACAATGTGAATATGAACAAATGGAACACATGGGGGGGGGGGGGTGGAATGAAGAAAACATGTACATGTGTATTGATTGCATTGATAGTGTAATCATTAGAACTGATGACACCTGGAAGGCAACTGCAGTCTGGAGAACACACACAGAAAGAAATGACTAAGGTGTAGGAAAGGAAAGGTCCCCTGTGCAAGCACCAGTCGTTTCCGACTCTGGGGTGACGTTGCTTTCACAACGTTTTCACGGCAGACTTTTTCCGGGGTGGTTTGCCATTGCCTTCCCCAGGGTGTAGGGAAAGCCCCCTTTATAATACCGTTGCCAGCCCTGTAAGTCTCTGAAAAAATTCTACTCCTGTGATAAGACTGAATTCAATTATCAGAACTGTTTAGACAAGATCTTTATACAGCCATTTCCAGTGCTGCACCAGTTTTGTTCATAAATAAAGGGCATCTTTTTTTTTTTAGTGCTGACAACCTGAGGTTTCACATGAATATTTTATTTGCTCTGAGAAAGCTGTTATCCTGATTTGCTATAGATACATCCCTCTTTTTAAACAACATCTACACAATGGCATGCCATTTTGAATTGCTAAAGCTACAGCAAAGAGTTACACAGCTAACTGTCTATGGACATAATTAAAATAATATATGTGACTATTTAATGCAGGAATGTAGGTCACTGTAAGCCACATGCTCAAATGCTGCATAATTATAAGTGAAACCTTCGCAGTGAGTGTGGTGGCACTGTCACAATGCTTGCTAATAAGCATACTGTTTACTATAATGACAGCAGTGTAATTCATTCAGCCATTAACACTCTAATTTATTTTTCTTTATGACAAAAGAACCTCTGGGAAATGATGGTGTTTTTCAAAATCTGGTGATCAGGGAAGATACCTCAAAACAGGAAAATAAAATAAGGTGCAGTATATTCTAGCCATTCCGTTCAGCAATTAAATTAATATGTCCTGCACAATGATAAAGTCTCACCTGCTTAACTGTTATAAATGTTGCTCTGTAAATACCGTTGTGTGAACATGAACAAATTTAAAGAATTCTCATCCCTGTAGAAATGTTACTTACAGACTGGTTCTTGCTTGATGTCACAAAATACAGTTTTGAGTTACTAAGGGTGACCTGATAAAATTCAGAGTACATTATTGGCCTCTTTAATAGTTCTGCATATGAAGGAACTTGCTTTTCCCAAACCTGTATAATAAGTTTCAATAATGTTTGCTGAGCTAAATCAATGGCCCATCTAGCCTCATTTGCTTTACTTTAACCTTCCAAGGCCTCAGACCAGGGTTGTCACCTGAAGAACCCCAAAACAAGGAACATATTGTGACTCCATCTGAAAATGTCTTATTCATGCCACAAATCAATGGTACTTTACTAGATTATCCCATCTTTATAATGTGTAAACTTGCTTTTTGTACTTACAGAGTATCTCCTGTTTCCTCTGAGTTAGGGGTCCCAACCCTCCCGCCCTGGTGGGGGACCCCAGTTTTTCCAGCCTCTTCCCCTGCTCCCCCCCAAAAAGGAAGCGGGGGGAGGGGGGAAATGGCGCCAAGGAGCGCCCTCCGCTCACCATAGCTGCTCCTCCGGAGGAGGGAGGGAGGGAGCGAGGGCCGGGCAGCCGGGGGACAGCCCCGGCCTCTTTGTATTTGGGCGGGCGCCTGCACCAGCCGCGGCTCACTCAGTCCCTCGGCTCGCCTGCTGCCTCGCGCCGAAAAGCCCGCTCTCGCCCGCTTTCGCGCGGGAAGGAAGGATGCAGCCGCTGCAAGCCCTCTCCAGCGGGTCCCCCCTGCTAGTGCCGGCGGCGCTGCTCACGCTCTTGCCGGCGGCTCGGGGCTTGCTGGCTGAATGGCCCCAGCTGGTGTGGAAAGACCCGCTGTTGAGTCGCCGTGGGACATTGACTGTCTCCAGCCCGCCGGTCCAGAGGGCCGCCCAGACGGCCATCAACTTCTTCAACTACCAGCAGGGGTTGCCCAGCGCGCTGCAGGCGCCGGGGCATGTCAAGAAGGCTTCGGTGAAGGTAAGGACGGGCACAAGGCGCGTCCTTTCTGGCTCCAAAGATCCCTTGTTGGGAGAAAAACAACACCGCCAACCCTGGAAGTATATCAGGCCAGGGTAAATGCTTGCCCCGCTCCTTTCCCCGGATTTGGCACAGCGACCCTGCAAGGTTGATGGTCTGGCTGAGAGAACCGGACCTCCCCCCAAGGTCTCCCCAGTGAATCAAGTGGTGGTGAGCCAAAGGCTTTGTTAGTGGCAGTAAAAACAGGTTGGAGTCCTTGGTGCCGTTTCCCCCCCTCCCCCTAGCTCCACCCCAGTGTCTCCTGGCTCCACCCCCAAAGTCTCCTGGCTCCACCCCCAAAGTCCCCAGATATTTCTTGAATTGGACTTGGTAACCCTACTCTGAGTATTTGTTCAATAAAGAACTTTTTTAAAAAAGCAACAGAATGGAACAGGCACTGACCCAATCTCAGTGGTCATTTCCAGTCTTGTTTCTTCAGATTTTTTAACTGACAATTGAATCAGGGACTTTGTATATACAAGGTATGTGATTTATCATGAGATACTATTATCTAGAACAGGGTTTCCCAAACCCCCATGGCCCGGTTATTTTTACATTTCTCCTTCATGGTCCACTAAAAATTTGGGAGTGGAGCCAGGAGACAGGAAATGATGAACAAACATGCTTAAACCTGTTGCAATATTTTGTTTAGGAAAGGTAGGAGAATACTGGGATTTTGCAATGCAATTTTAAAAATAAAGCAAAGAAAAAGCACAAGGATCACACAGCAGAAAATTAAAAATATAAAATGCTCTCAGCCTGGAAAACATGAAATGGATGGAAGGAAGGAAGGAAGGAAGGAAGGAAGGAAGGAAGGAAGGAAGGAAGGAAGGAAGGAAGGAAGGAAGGAAGGAAGGAAGGAAGGAAGGAAGGAAGGAAGGAAGGAGAGAGACGGGGGAAAGAATGAGAGAGAGAGAGAGTCAAAGAAAGAGGCCCTTTCACAGAGCTGGGTCAAAACGGGATATGCTGCATGAAAAAAAAATCACAGATCCCCCATTTTAATTATAATTCAAGTGACTAGCAACAGCAGCAAAACTGAGCAAAACTGTAAAGTGCAGGGGTGTCAAACATGTGGCCCAGGGGCAGATCAGGTTCCTGAAGGGTTCCTATCAGGCCCCCGAGCAACTGGCTGTTGCCTGCTTCCTTCTCCCTCTCTCTTCTTCTGCATCATAGCTTGCTTTGCCAAGCTTCCTCAATTGCACAGGAGATACAGAGCAAAGCCTCTATCTTCTCCATTGGCTGAGGCTTCTTCCTTGGAGAGGAAGGGTGAAGGGAGAGCTTGCTTTGCCAGGCTCTTTCAATCGCACAGCAGAGCTACTGAGCCAAGGCTCTCTTCCTTCTATTGGCTGAGGCTCTTTAATTAAATAAATCTTTAATTGTGTTTGTCTGTGTCTTTTATAAAGTTTATATCTCTGCTACCTAATCTTAAATGGCCTGGCCCAACACACATGGCTTGGCCCAACATGGCACTGCCTGACAAGATCTCATGTATGTCTGATCTGGACCTCATAACAAATGAGTTTGACACCCCTGGTGTACTGTAAGGAAAGGGAGTCAGAGAATATTTCAGTCCTCTTGAAATTCTGTTTTTCAAATAGAAAATCTTCCACAGAATTTTGGTTCAGCCATAACCCATATATCCAAGACTCAACAGGGTCATAATTCTCACTCAAATGAAAGCTACTCTGATAAATAGATAATCTGATAATTGAAATATATACAGCAGGTACAGTGTTCAGTTCAGGAAAAATCATGGAGTAATATCTCAACAAGAAAGATATTTTTAAGGCACTCAGAGAATAGAAGATGTTATATTCTTGGCTTGGATCTAGAGAAATAGAGCTGCCAACACTATGCTGAGAAATTCCTGAAAATTTTATGGGCGTTTTTGGCTAAACATTAGGAAGACGTTCCTGGCAGAATGGTTCCTCAATGGAACAGGCTTCTTTGGGAGGTAGTGACTCTCCTTCTTTGGAGGTTTTTAAACAGAGGCTAGATGCCCACCTGACAACAATGCTGATCTTGTAAATTTAGGCAGATCATGAGAGGGAGGGCAAGATGGGTTGCATCAGTGCTTAGTTCTCATGGCTTTTTCATACATGCTGATTGCAACTTTGAGATCAGGAAGCAATTTTCTCCAAGCCATTTTGCCAGGGATCCTGGGTTTTATTTTGGTTTTTTGGCCATCTTCTTAGCCGCCCTGACTGAGCCTGCCTAGACGGGGAGGGCGGGATACAAATAAAATTTTATTATTATTATATTATTATGAAGCAGGGGTCATTGGGGTTGGGAGGTAGTTGTGAATTTCCTGCACTGTGCAGAGGGTTGGACTAGATGACCTGAAGGTCCCTTCTAACTCTATGATTCTATGATTTTATAATTCTTCCACAAAGATCCAAGCCCTTGCCTGATTCTCAGTGAAGTTCATATCTATTGTCCCAGTTCCAGGATTCTTATTATATGTGATAACAGAAATAGCAAAAGAAAGGAATGAAAAGAGCAGTGTAGCATTACAGTTATCTATAACATTAGCCATAAGCATAACTTTCTAAGGTTAATAATACTGAGAAATGTTGCTCAGCAACTTCCAGGTTCTACGACTTGAAGCATCTTCATGGGTGGCCAAGGAGTATGAAAACACATCTTGGTTTTTGCAGTTTACTCTTTCAATAAATAACAATAAAGCTACACACGTGAGACTTTCCAACATACAGCAAAGAAAAGATTAAAACTGAAGCTAAAAATTAAAGGAAGCTTCATTTATTACTGTATTTTGGGATTACAGAGGATTCACATGGCTCAGGTTTAAGAGGACTATCATCAGGCTAGAGTGCCAGTGTGGTTTAGCCAATTGGATTTAGAGTTATGCTTAGCAGATATAGATCCAAGTGGGTGGTCTTGGGCATCTATTTATAAACCTTAAGTTTAGCCTCCATCTTTAGAAATAGAAATCATAATGAACTGACCTACATGACAGGGCTAGTAGGCAAATTTCTGAGATTAAAAACTGACAAGTGCTTTGGACTCGAAGCTTAATCACTCTTGTGGTGTTCCTTGTATTGGTGCGAGGCTAATCAGTGTCCTATGCTAATTCAGCAAAGATTCAACAACTCACCAATGTCTAAGCAGATAAATGCAGAAATCACTTCAATCAGGGCTACAGAATCCATAACAACTGTGCAGCTACCCTCTAATCACATTAGCGCCAACATACAATTCATCTACCTACTATAATTACACATAATTACACAAACGTCCTGGCTGGCTTCTTAACTTCTTCCCCAGTAACAGCCTCATACATTCTTCACTTATAGAGATACCTGGCCAGAATGAAGACAATGAAAATAGTATTTGTCTAGGTATACCAGGATCGCTCTCTAGCCAAATCCTGGATTTACAAAGGAGCCACAGTTAAAATGACCTGTGGTTTCAGATTATGTCTGAACCAAACCTATGTGGACCAGGAAGCATAATAACTATGCTATTCATGGCTAAGAAGGCAAAGACTACAGTACAGTAGTCTAGGGCAGAAGGATTGCAGTAGGAAACAGATATTTGTGTTTGAATCTTGCTCCTAGGGGAGGCCACCATTTAACCCCAGCCCAAGCCATGCTTTATGACCAGTGTGCCATTCCAAATAAAAGTCTTAACTAGTTATGCTTAAATTGGCTCAGCTTGTGTCCAGTTCACTAGTCACAAGCAAATGTTCACTAGTCACAAGCAGAATCCAGATGTTTCCATTTCCACTGTTATGTTACTTTTTTTTTGGACAATTGGTGGTCACTCTCCTGCCTCTCATGTACTGCTGTCACTTCCAGTTTTAAAAGAAAAATAGTAAGTTTGGGACTGGGGAATTAACATTTTTTCCCTTAGTGTCTCTGTTGTACACCCACGTCCCCACCTAATCTGATAACCAGTCAATCACTTCTCCAGCAGAGGCCACTGACTGTGCAGGCACAGAAAGCAGGAAATACATTCTGCCCAATAGTATCCAATTGTGCAGGTGCACAGAGAGAGAAATTGCAGGTGATTATATGTTTTATATAAATTGGCAAGTCCTCACTGGCCATGACCCTGGGGAATGCTATGTCATTATAATCAAAGCCAAGCAGTTTCTATGCACATGCTGGGAGAAGTGAAAGTAACAGAACTGCCAGGTAGATCATCTAAGTGACAGAAGGTGGCTGGTTGCCAGATTGCATCAGCCTGGACAATGTCAGCATGACTCAGCAGCAAGCTGATTGGTTACCTGGGTGGATGGTGTGTATAAATGTACAAAGACACTTTACTATGTGTGGGATATGTATGGTGGAGTTGCAGCGGAGCATTCTGTCGGTTTGGAGAGTGGAGGTGTAAATAAATTGTATATAGTGGTTTTATCACTGCTGTGTGCAAGCCTTCATTCTTTGCGTCACTAAAGACCACCCTCACAAAGCACAGTCGCATCAACATGCTACCTCTTATACAATAAATTATATTATTTCATAGAATCATAGAGTTGGAAGGGACCTCTAGGGTCATCTAGTCCAACCCCCTGCACAATGCAGAAAACTCACAAACACCTCCCCCTAAATTCACAGGATCTTCATTGCTGTCAGATGGCCATCTAGCCTCTGTTTAAAAACCTCCAAGGAAGGAGAGCCCACCACCTCCCGAGAAAATCTGTTCCACTGAGGAATCGCTCTAACGGTCAGGAAGTTCTTCCTAATGTTGAGCCAGAAACTCCTTTGATTTAATTTCAACCCATTGGTTCTGGTCCTACCTTCCTGGGCCACAGAAAACAATTCCACACCATCCTCTATATGACAGCCCTTCAAGTACTTGAAGATGGTGATCATATCACCTCTCAGCCACCTCCTCTCCAGGCTAAACATCCCCAGCTCCTTCAGCCTTTCCTCATAGGACTTGGTCTCCAGACCCCTCACCATCTTCGTCACCCTCCTCTGGACCCGTTCCAGCTTGTCTATATCTTTCTTAAATTGTGGTGCCCAAAACTGAACACAATACTCTAGATGAGATCTTACCAGAGCAGAGAAAAGCGATACCATCACATCACGTGATTTGGACACTATACTTCTGTTGATACAGCCTGAAATTACATTTGCGTTTTTAGCCACTGCATCACACTGTTGACTCATGTTCAGCATATGATCCAATAAGACCCCTAGATCCTTTTCGTACATACTACTGCTAAGACAAGTCTCCCCCATTCTATAACCATGCATTGGATTTTTCCTACCTAAATGCAGAACTTTACATTTATCCCTGTTAAAATTCATTTTATTGGTTTTAGCCCAGTTTTCCAGCCTTTCAAGGTCATCCTGTATCCTGTTTCTGTCATATTCTGTCTTTTCTGTCTTCCTCCCAATTTAGTATCATCTGCAAATTTAATAAGCATTCCCTCTATCCCTTCATCCAAATCATTGATAAAGATGTTGAACAAAACAGGTCCCAGGACAGATCCCTGAGGCACTCCACTTGTCACTCCTCTCCAAAAGGATGAGGAACCATTCACAAGCACTCTTTGGGTGCGATCTGTCAACCAGTTACAGATCCACCTAACGGTAACAGGATCCAAACCATATTTTACCAACTTGTCAACAAGGATAGTATGTGGAACCTTATCAAAAACCTTACTAAAATCAAGATAAACGATGTCTACAGCATTCCCCCAATCCAGCAAGGTAGTCACTTTCTCATTCCCTCGATCACTTTCAGCATTCCCCCGATCCAGCAAGGCAGTTACTTTTATTTGGTTCTTGGCAAGCTGCAACCACTAAACATTTTCCTTTAAATGCATTACCCATGTCACTTCAATATTTTATTTCTATTAAAAGATTTAGAATCTAGGGCCTAAGGAGCAAAAGGTCACAAAGCATGGGCAGTTAGTAAAATTGCTCACATATTATCACTTGTAAGAGCCCCACCCCCTCAGCTTTCCAGGCAAGTATGTTTTGCACCAATTCTCTGGGACATCTAGTTTTAACAGAATGGGTGTAGAAGCAGCAGAAGATATGGACTAGCCCAGAAGAATTAGGTAGTGGTCCCCCCCCCCCCCTGCAGAAGCAAGTGTTAGAAGCTTTACACGAAAAACACCCGGGGATAGTGCGGATGAAGGCCCTGGCACGCAGTTACATATGGTGGCCGGGTATGGACGATGAGATAGAGGGGTGGGTGAGAAGGTGCCAACCCTGACAAGAGTCCTGGCCCAATCCGCCTAGCGCCCCCATCCACCGCTGGGAGTCCAACTGGAAGCAGTGGCCCCAGCTTCACTTAGATTTTGCGGGGCCATACCAGGGCCAAATATGCTTCATCTTGGTTGATGCATACACCAAGTGGTTAGAGGTGATCCCCGTAGCTTCCACCTCCACAGTGGCAGCGCTCCAAGCCTTGCGAAGGGTCTTTTGCACACACGGAATCCCCGATACCCTGGTCACGGACAATGGGACCGCTTTCACCTCCCAGGAATTCCGGGAGTTTTTGAATAGATATCTCATTCAGCAGATTCGGTCCGCCCCCTTCCATCTGGCCACCAACGGCCAAGCAGAGCGCATGGTGCGCACCACCAAAGAGGCCCTGGGTCATATCATACAGGGCGACTGGGACCACTGCCTGGCAGACTTCCTATTTAATAACAGGATCACCCCCAACCCCGTCACCGCGTCTAGCCCTGCCGAATTACTAATGGGGAGGAAATTGATCACGAGATTAGACAGGCTACATCCTGACAGGGCTACCGACTTCCGCAGTTCCCCCGACGTCAGGGAAGCTGCACGGGGATTCTTTCCAGGGGATCCGGTCTATGCAAAGAATTTCGCAAGTGGACCTGAGTGGGTTGCCAGCTGGGTGCTTCGGGTGACGGGATCCCGCTCATACGAGATCTCGTCCGAGGGGGGTCAGATCCTAAGGAGGCATATTGACCAGCTGTGCCGCCGCACCTTGCCGGAAGAACCAACAGTTATTGGGGAAGCGGCGAGCAGGGGAGAGGTAGCCACAACACCCCCGGAAGCGGCTCAGAGGGTGCCGATCCTGCCGACCACACAGGCAGACGAGCAACACAGCAGAGGGCACGACCCACCAAGAACAGAGGTTCCAGAACAGCAACAAGAGTCGGACCGCCCTCTGCCGGTGTCAAGTCCCCGAGAGGAAACCTCATTCCCGGTGGCCGCTCCAACGCCCCAAATAACCCCGAGGAGGTCAAGCAGGGAGCGCAGGGTGCCAGCTTACTTGAAGGACTATGTGTCTTGAACTAGGGGGGAGGAGTGTTATGTCTTGCAATGCAGTCCTGAAGTTACTGTGCAGCGATGCTACAGAGGTGACCAGAGGAAGTCCACTGGTTGCTCGATGTAGCGCACGAAACTACCCCGCCAATCAAGATCTGTGGCGGGAAGTTTAACTGGCCAGGATTAGATCTGGCCAGACTGAAGGTTGTTCCGGGGGTTTGCATATATAGCGGGACCCGGCCTGCATTTTGCTCTCTTGTGATGTACCACTAATAAAGTATGTTGCCTTCAACATTTCTCCTCACTCAGTACATTACATGTACCATAGGTTATAGTGACACTCTAGTATTTGAGCAAAAATTCTACAGTGGATAACATTTTTACCATAGAGGTTTTTTTCCAAATACCAGAGCATTGACCCGACATTGTGACATGATGATGTCACTTCCACTACACAAGTGATGTAGCTACATTGCCAGTGGCATTGTCTGGGCCTCCCTCCCACTCCTGGTGAGTCCCTCCATCCTTGACTGGTAGCCAGGAGGGGCCTGGCAACCCTATCACCAACAGTTAGAAAAAAAATGTCCTTCCCGTTTAATAGAAGCCTAATATATAGAAATGGGTAGCTGAAGCTTTTTAAGGCACACAAATAAATAACATCTCCTAATAAAATAATATCCTTTATTAATGGGATGGGACTTTTTCCCCAGACAGTTGGCAATCACAAGGATGGTCTAGTGCCTTATTAAAGTCTTCTAAGTCAGAGACAATGAATTTCAAATATTCACTAAGTATTGTATGAAGTTCTAGTTTTGTCTGTTTGGAATCTAATAGAATGGAAAAGTAAGGCTATATCACTTATCACCAAATCAGAAGTCCCACTTCAATATTGACACCCCCCCAAAGTCTACCAACTAAGGTCATCTCCAAATCAATAAGAATGGAAGGATCCCATTTACACAAGGAGTGGCACACACAAAGTGGCAAGTGTATCCCTTAGGGATGGTTTGAAACATAAAATCTTTAAATATTGCTGTATTAAATTTAAATGTCAAATGCAGATGGTTTTTGAAAAGTTTATATGCTTCCTTGTCATGTTCTAATAGAAGAAAAAGGGCATTGATACAATTTACAGGGCAAAGAAGGGCCCCCCTCAAATGTGCATTCAGCCATGGCCCTCTTACAGTCTTTCCAAGACTTAGCTCCCACATGGTTGAAGAAGCATGCATTGACAGCCTGTGGGGAAAGAGGCTGCCAAAGACATAGGGGAGACCAGCATCTTCCACTCTGACCGTGCACTTGCATTATTTACCACACGTTCCCAGCCACATGGGATTGCATCCAGGCTGCTGATTCTGATCAGGATCTGATTCACATGCTCATCTAGAACAGGTAGGTTTGAGTCCAGTGGCACCCTGGGGACCAGCATGTTGTTGGGAATACAAGCTTTTAAGAGTCAAATCTCCCTTCATCAGATACATGCCAATCTAGACAAGGAAAATAAAGGGTTCAGCTAAAGAAATTGTTTGCCATTTTATGCTTCTTTGAATACTAAACAAGCTATTAAACTGGATAACTTGCCTGAAAGTGGTAAACTCAATTAATAGCAGAGGCAGTTTACACAGCAATAAAGGAGAACGGACATTTCACCTTGCTTTGTAGGGTACACACTTGAGTAGAACGGATGTCAGCAAGTGAACCTGTGCGTTTAAGGAATGGTTGACTTGAATAGAGTGTTTCAAAATTGTCATCATGATACATTTTCCATTTCCTATTCAGTCCTTGTACTGATGCAATCGCCATTGTTTTCTAAGCATGTTATTTGCTTTCTCACCTTTTTCTCTACC
Source organism: Heteronotia binoei (assembly GCF_032191835.1). Taxonomy (NCBI): domain Eukaryota; kingdom Metazoa; phylum Chordata; class Lepidosauria; order Squamata; family Gekkonidae; genus Heteronotia; species Heteronotia binoei. The sequence goes on from NW_026800152.1 coordinate 160,811, forward strand.
TGGCTGCCTTTGGAATGGCCATGCACAAGGAAAATTGGCTACACAGAACAGTACTTGATGTTCTCATTAGAACAAACCAACAAATAAATAAAGGCTTGCCACCATCTAGCTACACCCTGCCTTGTTACATAATAGGCTGGGCAAGCAAATGCTGTGCTTAATCAGCATATACAAAAAGCCTTTTAAAAGATTGTTTTTAAACTCCAATTTATTGCAATTTCTTTTTTCTAAAAAAAATTAAATTACAAACATGTAACAGAAACCTAACTGACCATTTTCCCTTTCTCCTTCAAAGCAATCTAAAACAGAAATTGCCGAAAAGATACTAAAAATAGAGCTAATCAAATAAAAGAAAAATAAATCATATTTATTCGGAATGTAATTCCGCTGATGTGTTATTGGTGCAGCAAAATGGAGGAGTGTCCTGATAACACACACACAAGAGCACAGGAAAGGTTCCTTGATGACTAATGGTAGGTCATCTGAAAAGGTCTACTGGCTCCTTCAGTAAAGTGGATTTTCAGTTATCTGCAAATAATGGTCTTTGGAAAAGATCACAAGATCAAAATATTCTAAAGTATTAGCAGTAAGTATGTATCTGTGGAAAGCTATATACTGCACCAAAGCTGGCCAGATAAATTTTTTAAATGTTTTCAAAAGAACATATTTAATTAAGGAATATCAAGGAACTCTATTACTGTTTGGGTCCTCATTTGTTGCATGAATCCTTCAAGTTGCACTTCACAAGCTTGATATGGAATCATTACTGGAATGAGCCCATATCCAGCTGCATACACTGGAACACAACAGAGAGCATTTTGTGTTAATTGCCTTATCATAGGCTATTAATTAGCTATTGATAGGTTAAAGATTGGGATTAGAACTGTTTAGGCCAAAGGGAAGCAAATAAGCTTGCTTGCAGAGCAGTGTAAAAGGCGCTTCAAGTGATGCAAAATAAGTCTGTGGTATTGCGAAACGCTGTCCTTGCTTGGAAAGTCCCAAAGGGCCTAGGAAATGGGACTGTGGTTAGCTAGCTAGCAAACTGATGTTACAACATGCAGCTTGATGAAACAGAAGTATATGTAATGCAACCCGGGAGATAAATTCCTGGAGAATCCCAAAGAGAGTTGTTTACTAAACCAGAAAGCTGCGGTTTAGCTTGTGTTATGACTGCAAACAATGCTGCCATGTAATGTCATGTATGGAAAGTAGCGAAAAGACCCAAGTATGTCTTGCCTGTGTTGTGATGTGTTTCCAGTTTGCTTTGTTTTTGCTGATGTATAACTTTAAGCCGTATAAAACCCCATGTTCTGTCTTTAATCGGGGTCAGACCCACAGCTTTTGGCATGAGCCACATGGGCCTGATCCATGCGCATGTTACTTCAATAAAGAGAAAGCTGTTTTCCTGATTCTTCCATCTGTCACTGAACCAACCATCAATTGCCTACTGCAGGGGTTTCCTGCTACAATAACAAAACTGCAAGAACCCTGGCCTCGGGTGCTTCTTTCAGACTGCTGATTTTTCTGCTTTGTTAACTCTTGCTTGATATGCATGCATCTTTTAAAATCTGATATTTTCATACAGATGAAATGTCAGTATCCTAGTAGGTGGTACATCAAACAGTATGTGTGCATTACATATGATTTCTATGTTAAACAATGCCACTGTTATTCAACATGTGATATGTTTCTTCCCATTTGCACAGTGCATTTTGTCCATGCGTGTGCATGTTTTTATGCATTCAAATGCAAATAGTTATTAAAATAATCTGTTGATATTAGCTGCCAAATAAAGTTCTTCCACCAAGGCTTCATACAGTGCACATTGGTGAGGCACAGACCTTAACCAAAGTGGTTGTAGTTTAATTAAAGGCAATCTTCAGTCCATCAGTTGACCCTAGCTTTTCCATTGTTCAGACAGTTCTGATCTATTAAGGTAACACATAAACTCTGTGAACATCACCTATCAGAACAGGAACTGCTGAGATCCTTTCCCCACTTCTTACATTATCAAACAGCAGCTTATCTACTGTTTGGACTTTGCTGAAGTATAATTTATCACAGGAAGAAGTCCTGGCCCCCAGCAACAACATATCTCAGGCATAGCACATGTAACAGGGCTGTCGTGGTGATTGTTTGAATTGCTCCTACTTAGGAGGGAGAAAGTAGAGAGGGAGATACCAACAACTTGAATGAAACTATTTGTCGTTTTATAAAAGGGTTATAGCATGTGGAGGAAGGGTAGAAGGCTATGGCTCGGTTCCTAAAGTACTATTTGTATTTTACAAATTGTTTGCGATCCCTTTATTATTCATTCATTCATTCATTTGAACTAGAGTTACTTGACCATCAGCCAGTTTGGATTGTGCTTTGAACATTAGTTGCAATCAAGGAGTTGATTTTTTTAATGATCAATTCCACTTCCTGCCACACACTGCTGTATTCTCTCCAAATACAGTGCCCCACACCACAGCTTGGTTAACACGCAGCCTGATGGAAGTCAAAACAAAGTAAAATAATTATAAATAAAATTGTGCAGCAAAGTGAGAGGCATCCTTCCTTGCATTTTCTTTCTACTAGGCAGTCAATTGCATCATGAGCACAGATTGCTCTGATTGGTTGCATTCTTTTGCTCAAACAGCTAAATGTTAGCTAGCCCAGATAGTATGCAGTCATTTGAGGCATTTGCTGTGGAACCAATCAAATCTGGGGATTATTTCAACTTGATTGTGTCTTTCAAGCCAGATACCTTCAACCATCACATGTGAACATGGAGAAACTTATGGCATTTCCTAGTTTTAACCAAGATTCTCATGTTTTGCAGTATAAATAACTACTATGGTCATGACTGTCACTAATTCTGCAGTCCTCCTATCAATACTAAGATCATGTTGTAAGAGTGCTTTCTCACTTAGCACTAGAAGCACCATTGAGTCTACATGGTGCAGTTTTCTTGTGTGTTATATTCATATAAGGGAGAAAATAGAGAGACTTCTGGTTTCGGCGACACGCTTGTAGGTAGGGAGCTTGAGCGGTCGAGCGGGGGTGATAGCAGAGTCGGCTGCCTCCCGATCCCAGCTTGCTCCAAGCATCACAGTCCCGATCGCCATTTTTAAATGGCTCGAGGATTGACTGCCAGACTTTCCTAGTCCCTGCTTTGATTCAAGCAACTCTGCATTCTAGCTGACAAGCTGCATCTGACAAGCTGACAAGCTGCATCTTCACTATTATGATTGTGGGTTTACTCTCTTCTCTTTGCTGTTCCTTGAGGCATAGCTTTGGATAAATTTGGGGCAAAGATAGAGAAGAGGGGGGAACTCTCTCCTCTCTTTCAAGGCTTCTAAAAGTTTCTTCCTATCTTGGTGATCCTTAGGATTTCTGCATGAGAAGAATCACACTAATTCTTAAACTTAGAAGAGACTTGATGGCTGAACTTGACTGATTTGTCTTAACTTTTTTCTGGGAAAAGATTCAATTTTGGGAAAGTTATTTGCAAGCATATATGGATGTGAAGATTTGCAGAGGCTGCCAAGCTATTCGGCCTAGAAGTTAGTCTGAAGAAGACAGAAGTTCTCCACCAGCCTGCACCCCAGGAAGATTATCACCCTCCCTGCATCACTGTGGGTGAATCAGTTCTGAAGACAGTCCAGCAGTTCAGCTACCTGGGGTGCATCATCTCCTCAGATGCCAAGATCGACAAGGAGATTGACAACAGGCTGGCAAAGGCAAACCGTGCCTTTGGCCGACTGCACAAAAGAGTGTGGAGCAACAAGCATCTGAAAAAAGGCACAAAGATCAATGTTTACAAAGCGGTTGTGATGACAACCCTCATCTACGGCTCCGAATCGTGGGTTTTATACCGTCATCACCTGCGACTCCTTGAGCGCTTTCATCAGCGCTGCCTTCGCACCATCCTCAACATCCACTGGAGTGACTTTGTGACCAACACTGAAGTTCTCAAGCGGGCGGAGGTTACCAGCATCGAGGCACTGCTGTTGAAGACGCAGCTGTGCTGGGCAGGGCATATTTCTAGGATGGAAAACCACCGCCTTCCGAAGATTGCCCTGTATGGCGAACTCTCCACTGGCCATCGAAATAGAGGGGCACCAAAGAAGAGGTACAAGGACTCCTTGAAGAAATCCCTTGGCACCTGTCGCATCAACCATCACCAGTGGTCTGACCTAGCCTCAGATTGCAAAGCATGGAGGCACACCATCCACCAGGCTGTCTCTTCTTTTGAGAACGCACGCATAGCTGGTCTTGAGGACAAAAGGAGATTGAGGAAGAATCACACTGCTACAGCACCAACCCTAAATCAGACTTTTCCCTGCAGCCACTGTGGCCGGACCTGCCTGTCCTGCATTGGTCTTGTCAGCCACCAGCGAGCCTGCAGCAGACGTGGACTATTGCACCCTTCTTAAATCTTCGTTTGCGAAGCCAAGCCGAGAGAGAGATGGATGTGAAGGACAGTTGGCTTAAGAAACAATCTGAAGTTTAGGCTGCAGTGCTCTGAACAAATTCACATGAGCTCCAATCAGATTCTTGAATCCTAGTGGCATTGTATACTGGATTATAAAACATAACATGACTTTTGGTTGAAAGAAGAATACCTGTGCCAATTTCCAAAGTGGATTATAATTTTCTGATGGTGGATGTTATGGATATAACCCTTTAATTTTGCCTTTATTTTTCCCATGGTTTGAATACTTTGGATATGGTTTGAATATTTTTGGCTTTGGATATATTTTTCTACTTTTCCTCTTTCTACTCATCAAATTTGGAGTCTTTCTTACTTTAGCTATTACTTTTTTCCTTTTGGGGAGTGTCTGGTCCAACTTGTGTTTTCTTATCTTTTTTTTCTCTTGGACTATTTGTTTAATTTTTAATTTTGGATCTCACCTGTGGATTACAAATAGGACTTCAGCCCTGGATTACAGATTTATACCTTGAAGCAGTCGGATGATCCTGCAGTGACTTGGATTTCAATTAAGTTAACATTGGTAGAAGACTGGCTATAGTGAATTGTTTTTGTTTTAGTGAGTTGAATTGTTTTGGCTAAGTGATACAAAGGGTGTTGTTCTAAAAAACATCTGTTTACTACTAGTTTTATTATTGTTTTGGGTACAGCAAATTGTTGATAGAAACTAGAAGGCTGTTTGCTTTTAAAAAATCTTTCCATAACAACGACACTGCGGGGTAGAGATTAGCTTATCTGTTATAAACAGGAGTTCCAAAACAAACTCTGAAGAGGCAGCATACAGACCTGGTGATTGTGAGTGCATTTACTTTAATAAGAATGGAAAATAAAGCTGTGACTGGTTTTAAAGAAACGGTAAAAAAAATCGAGAAGGAAAACCACCAACTCCTTCACCCAGTTCTTCCTCTGGCCCAGGGAAGTTTACAACCATGCAGGGAGCTATGAAAAAGATGCAAAACACTCTACTAACTGCCATAGCACAGTTGACTACTAAAGTAGATAATATTGGAGAAAAGATGGCAGAGATCAAACAAGAGCTTTTGGAGAACAGCAAACAGACAGCAGAGACCAATAAAGCCTTAAAAGTATTAGATGCCCAGGTGACAGGTAATATACAAAAGGTGGAACAACTTGAAAAAGAACAAAACATACATGATTCCAGACTCTTGCAGTTGGAAATAGACAGAGCTGCCTATATGCTGAAGTTTCAAAACATACCAGAAGAGAAAACTGAAGATTTGCAGAAAATATTAAGTGAAGCCTTGACTGACATTCTACAGCTGACTCCTCAAAGGGTGGAAGAAAAGTTTGATCAAGTTAGACAAGTGCCATCAAGCTTCACAAGGTGGAACAAACTACCCAGTGAAGTCCACTTGAAGCTTACAAGAAAGAGGACCAGAGATGACATTTTGAAGCAAGCAAGAGACAAACCTATGATGATAGCTGGAAATATGGTGAAAATTTTAAGAGAGGTACCATGGCCGGTGAGACAAAAGAGGAGAGAATACCAAGCTTTAACAGGCTTCCTGAGAGAAAGAGAAATACCCTATACATGGCTAATGCCTGAAGGCCTTCTCTTTACCTATCAGGAGAATAGGTATAGGATAAATTCCATTTTCAAAGCCCAGAACTTTCTGGGCAGAGTGAAGGAAAAAGAGGGGAAGCAAAAGAAGGACGATGAAGAGGAAGAAGAAAGATCTGGTGAAGAGAATCTAAATGAATCACGGAGATTTTAACTAAAGACCAACATCTTTTGAAAAATAAGAAACTTGGTAGCTTATTCACAGCAACAGATATGAATAAAAAGAAAAGGGGAGTGGCAATATATATTAAGGATAAATTCAACCCACAACTGCAGTATGCCTCTGAAGATGGAAGAACCCTATTAGTGGAAATTACAGTGGATAACAAAAAAATCCTATTGGCAAATATTTATGCCCCGAATAATCAACAAGAGAAATTTTTTCAAGATTTACATCTTAAACTATCAAATTTGGAATATGCGGAATACTGTCTAATAGGAGATTTTAATGCAGTTTCTGATAGACAATTGGACAAAAAACCCACATAAACAGACTAAAAGTAAAAGTCTTCAATTGCCTATTAGTTTTTGGAAGCTAGCAGAAGAATTGGATTTGGTTGATATATGGAGAACAAGATACCCAAATTCTAAAGACTTTACCTGTTACTCTCCTAGTCACCAAACATGGGCAAGAATTGATATGTGCTGGCTTTTTACAAATTTGGTCAAAGATTTAGTTGAGACAGAAATTCAAACAAGAGTTATCTCAGACCATAGGCCTGTAATGATAAAGTTCAAAGGTACACGAATAAGAAGATCATGGAGGCTAAATACCTCAATTTTGAAAGATAAAGACTTTCTCAAAGAATCTAAAGTTGAAATGGAATCCTTTTTCAAACAGAACATAACGCAAGATGTAAAGATGCAAGTAGTTTGGGATACTGCTAAAGCATACTTTAGGGGCCTTGCAATTAGATATAGTGTCAAGAAAAAGAAAGAACTGAAAACTTTCAAAAACTAATGCCACAAGCTGGAGAAGCTGAAAAGAATTTAAAGAAACAACCAACAAGACATGAGTTCCAAAATAAGGTGAAAGAAATACAACACCAATTGAACTTGTTACTCATGGAGGAGATGGAGATAAAACTGAGGTGTACATAAGAACATAAGAGAAGCCATGTTAGATCAGGCCAATGGCCCATCCAGTCCAACACTCTGTGTCACACAGTGGCAAAATTTAGATAGATGATAGATAGATAGATAGATAGATAGATAGATAGATAGATAGATAGATAGATAGATAGATAGATAGATAGATAGATAGATAGATAGATACACACACACACACTGTGGCTAATAGCCACTGATGGACCTCTGCTCCATATTTTTATTTAAACCCCTCTTGAAGGTGGCTATGCTTGTGGCCGCCACCACCTCCTGTGGCAGTGAATTCCACATGTTAATCACCCTTTGCCAGACAAATTTTTTTTGAGCATGCCAATAAGCCTGGAAGGTGGTTGGCCTTTAGGATGAAAAAGAGAATGCCAAAAGAATAATATTGGTCTTGAAAGATGGGAATAATAAAGAGAAAGCTCAAAAACAAGAGATATGTCAAATTGTGGAACAGTACTGTAAAAAATTATATGAAGATAAGCAAGTTCACAAGACAGATTTAGAAGATTACATTAACCAAAATAATCTTAACAAATTTACAGAGGAATAGCAAAAAATTTTAAATGAACCAATAACAATAAGAGAACTTTGAAACATAATGGCTTCGCAAAAGAATGGCAAAGCCCTGGGCCCAGATGGACTGCCTGCGGAATTCTACAAAGCCTATGAGGAGTCTTTACTGTTACCATTTAAGCGTCCTTCCCTTATTCACTACACAAACTGCAAATAAAATGGAATCATAAAGGCCTGGAACAAATATATGAGTAGTGAAAAGATAAGGAAGAGCATCTTTAAAAGAAGAAAGACTAATAGCAAATGGTTGCCTAACAATAAAATTCAGTTTTCCCTCACTAGCATTCTGTCCTCCTAATTGTTGTCTGCCTACCTCCCTTTAAATTATTCTAAATTATCCAGATGAATGAAATTCATAAAAATAAATTTATCTAAAGAAGTCTGCTTGAAAGTGAAGTTTAAATATCTAAACATTTTAGAGATGTATGGGAGAATCTTCCCTCTTCTGGATGAGAAAACTGGATCAGAGAAACTTAAACTCTACCATGAAATATTAACAGACTTTAAATAATTAACAACCTACAGGTGGAATTTGATCATCTGCACCAATGTACACAACTGATTCCATTACCACATTTGATTCACTTGTCGCATTGGAAAATGATCTATCCACGTGCTCTATTTTGAAAATCTGTTTCTATTTATTAAAAGGGAATCCAGCAATGCCTCATGTCTTGTGTACATGCATATCCCTTTAGGGAAGGATGACTAACAATTACAAATTAATCGCAAACAACAAGTCAGATGCATGTCTGCATATTCCTGTAGATACATGTCTTTGCTTTTTTGACATTGAAAAGTCTATGCTTCCTGACTGCTAACTAGCCATCATGTTCCACTACAACAATAACCCGGGACTTTACCAATGGCCAATATAGAGAACTAGCATGCCGTAGAGGACAGGGTGTCAGACTAGGATCTAGGACAGGATTGTCAAACTCATTTGTTAGGAGGGCCAGATCTGACACAAATGTAGGGTTGCCAATGCAGCAGAAAAATAACGAGGTCCACACAGAATTTCTGGTATGAAGCAAGGCTTTACTGTGGTACTAAAGCAGAGTTCAGTTGGGCAACAGCCCAATGGAACTGAACTGAATCATTCTGCATTCACACAGTTTTCTTAGCAGGCCAGCAAGCACGCAGGCACACAGGCTTATCTGATTTCAACAATGCCGCCTTCGCCGAGTTCTTTCTGGTAATATTCCATGACATCATCATAAGAACATAAGAGAAGCCATGTTGGATCAGGCCAATGGCCCATCCAGTCCAACACTCTGTGTCACACAGTGGCAAAAAATTTTTATACACACACACACACTGTGGCTAATAGCCACTGATGGACCTCTGCTCCATATTTTTATCTAAACCCCTCTTGAAGGTGGCTATACTTGTATCATCCCTTCACTTATCTATTACACCAAGACTCCTCCATTTCCCTTATCTAGGCAGCCAGCTTTAGGCACACACCCACTGTGCTGTGGCCAGCCCTTTAACGAAAAAGTTTCATCAGACATTCTAATTTGGAGGCAAAGCATGCTCTTATCCAGTGTTATAATTATTATAGGGGTATTAATTAATTATTCAGGGGCTCTCCTTCAACAAGTCCAATTCAAGAAATATCTGGGGACTTTGGGGGTGGAGCCAGGAGACTCTGGGGGCAGAGCCAGGAGCAAGGGTGTGATAAGCATAATTGAACTCCAAGGGAGTTCTGGCCATCACATTTAAAGGGACAGCACACCTTTTTAAATGCCTTCCTTCCATAGGAAATAATGGATAGGGGCACCTTCTTTTGGGGCTCATAGAATTGAACCCCCTGGTCCGGTCATTTTGAAATTTGTTGGGTATTTTGGGGAGAGGCACTAGATGTTATACTGAAAATTTGGTGCCTCTACCTCAAAAAACAGCCCCCCCCAGAGCCCTCGATACCCGTGGATCAATTCCCCATTATTCTCTTGGGAATCATTCTCCACAGGGAATAATTGCCCAGTAGACCTTTCATTCCCCCCCCCCACCGCTTTCTGATGACCCTAAAGTGGGGGGGTGGGCTCCAAACCTGGGGATTGGCAACCCTCTCTCTCACACACACTCACACACTTACTAGGTCTGGTTCCTCCACAACAACATATGAAAAGAACAGGGGCTACGCTGCTCCCTTTCTCTCTCTCTCTCCCTCTCTTTCTCACACACACATTTAGTTGCTCTGAAACGAATGCAAAACAAGCCAAGGGACTGTGTTGCTGACCCTTCCCATGAAGTACTTCCTGCTCAACTTTAAAGGCACAGAGACACACACACATTTTGAAACCAACCTGTTTGCAGGTTTCTAAACCCACCCAAGATTTAGACCTGCTGCATGGTGGCTGTGGGGACGGGGCTTCCCCCACCGGCCAGCTGGCTGGGGGCGGGGGGAAGCCTGTAAAACCAGGGGATCCCCCGCTGGGACCTGGGGATTGGAGCCAGACCAAGAGTGTCATAAAATATAATGCCAGGTAGTAGAGATATAAACTTTATAGTGGACACAAACACAACTAAAGATTTTTTTAAGACTTAAAATACAAATATGCTTAAAACTTTTCCAACAGTTTTAAGTTGGAAAGGTGGGGTACTAGTGGAATTTAGCAATGCACATCAAGAAAAAGCACAAGGCTCTGACTGTGGAAACAATGAAATGGCACTGTAAGATTCTCCCCCACAGTCTACTCAGAATGGCAAAGCCTTTCCAGTATAATATCTCCCTTTGGCTGTGGGTTCCCACATTAGAATACTCACTAGATTAGGTCCAGTCAGGAGAGATGGCTGAAAGCATCAACCCTTGTTTGCAAGGACACAACTGCAGGAAGCATGCCTTTCAGGTAACTATAGGAAAGCTGATAATGTAACCATCTCCACTCCATTTGAAACCACTGCAGAATACAGACAAGGTTGCAAGGAAAATGTGGAATGGATCTTAAAATCCACCCCATATTTTCCTTGCAGCAGCCAGCAAAGAAAGGCAAGACGAGGGACTCAGCCTGCAAGCTTCAAAGGGTGTTTTAAAGAGCCTTTGAATTTCCCAGGCTGAAACTGAAAGAGACTCAGCCTGGGAGCTTCAAAGAGCCTGGAAACTGTAAGAGCCTGGGAGCTTCAAAGGGTAAGGCGTGGGGGGGGAGCCCTGTGGGCCTGATCAAAGCCTTGGGTGGTGTTTGACACCCCTGAGTAGGAGATGCAGGTCCAATCCCCATTCTACCACTGAAAAATTGTTGGGTACCCTTGAGTCAGTTAAACCTTCTCAGACTAATCTACTTCACAGGGTTGTTGGATATAATGAAAGAGAGGAGAACAGCTAATTTGTGTCCTCATTAGAGAGAAAAATGGGGTATAATGCAGTAAATAAAATAATATAGTATTTTACAGGAAACATGCATTCCTGTATGTAGTGTATCGAGATAACAATACTACGCAATAACATAAAACCAGCCAGCGCGACCCTGCGCGGAGCGACCGGGCTGTCCCCGGGCTGCTCAGCGCAGGGCACGAACTCCCAGCCAATCACCAGCTGTGGCGGGAAGTTCAACAGGCCAGGATTGGACTGGCCTGTCTGGAGGGAGGTTCCCGGAGTTGTACATAAGCGGGGCCCGGCCCGCGTGTTCTCTCTCTTGTAACGTGCCTCCATTAAAGCATGTTGCCCTACCAACGTCTCCTGTCTCAGTACGTTACAGTGGCGATGAAGGTGGGATGCTAGCCACGTCGGCTACATCGGAGACAGGGCAACCCACAGGCCACGACCGCCGCCGCCATCAGCATGGCTCACCAAAGCGGTACCACCGGTCACATCGAGACGTTCAACCCCGCGAATCCCGAGGCCTGGGAGTCCTACTCGGAACGGGTTGAATGCTACTTGAGGGCCAACCGGATCACAGAGGACAGCATGAAGAGGGACGTTCTCCTGAGCATCTGCGGGGCGGCCACCTTCAAGATCGCTAAAGGTCTCTCGGCCCCCGCCCGACTCACGGAGAAGTCCTACGAGGAGGTCGTCAGGCTCCTCACGGGCCATTTCTTGCCCCAACCTTCGCGGGTGGCCTGCCGGTTCCTCTTCCACAGGAGGGACCAAGCCACGGGAGAATCGGCCGCCGACTACCTGGCAGCCCTACGCCAGATCGCAGGCAGCTGCAACTTCCCCCACCTGGAGGAGACCCTGGCCGATCGGTTCACCTGGGGCCTTCGCGACGAAAGGCTCCAGCAGCGGCTCTTCGCGAAGGAAGACCTCACCCTCCAGAGCGCCTTCAGCAAAGCCGTGGCATTCGAGAGAACCTCGAAGACCTTCCCCAGAGCGAGGACCGACGCAGTCCACCACGAGGAGCTGGACCCCGACCGGCAGGACGAGGGAGAAGCGTTCCAGCTGCGCCGCCCAGCAGGGGCAACCAACCGCGCGCCGCAATGACCCCGAGCGGCCGAACGATCCCCAGCGACAGAGAGACCGCCGGCCACCAAATGCGCCAGCTGCGGCGACCCCCACGACAGAAGGGACTGCCAGTACCGGACCTGGGACTGCCGGGGCTGCGGAAAGACCGGCCACATTGCAAGGGCTTGCCGAGCTAAGCCCAACCGCCGGAGGCCGACCACGCACCACGAGTCGGCGGAGTTCCACTCCACAGCATCCACAACCCTACAGGTATTGAACTTGCCCCTCGCCACCCCCGACAAGATCAAAATGGCGGTCCTCATCGAAGGGAACCCCTGCCAAATGGAGGTGGACTCAGGTTCCTCCATTTCCATTATAGCAGAGGAGACCCTGAGGAAACTGTGCCCCCGCCAGCGGCTTCAACTAAGGCCGGCGGACTTTATACTCCGGGACTTTCAGAAGAATCCGGTGCAAATCGTGGGGTGGGCCCGAGTGCAAGTCGAGCGGGGGTCCTTCTACGGCCCGCTGGACATCCTGGTGGTAAAGCGCCAGCTTACCACCCTGCTAGGACTGGCGTGGTTCAAGATCTTGGGGATCCGCTTGGAGGGGGTGGGGCAAACCCTAACACCCAGGGGGTTCGGGGAGATATGTCAAGAGTTCCCAGACGTGTTTGACGGCTCCCTGGGGAGCTACAAAGGGCCGGCCATCTCCCTACCACTAGACCCGACGGTCAGGCCGATCCGGCTCAAGGCGAGGCGGGTCCCGTTCGCCTTGAAACCAAAAATAGAGGCCGAACTAGACCGCCTCACTGCCCAAGGGGTCCTGGAGCCGGTGGACTACGCCACCTGGGAGACTCCCGTCGTAACCCCGATCAAGCCAAACGGGGAGGTGCGGATCTGTGCCGACTATAAGTGCACAATAAATAAGGCACTGCAGGATAACCCCTACCCAGTGCCAGTGGTGAGCCACGTCTTGGCTGCCCTAGCGGGGTCTAAGATCTTCGGGAAGCTGGACCTGGCACAGGCCTACCAACAGCTCCCGGTAGATACTAAGACGGCAGAGGCCCAAACTATTGTGACACACAGGGGGGCCTTCCGAGTGCGGAGGCTACAGTTCGGGGTTAGCGTTGCTCCAGGGATTTTCCAAAGTATAATGGACGCTCTCCTGAAAGGGATCCCCGGAGTCCAACCGTTCTTCGATGACGTTTTAATCGCCGCCCCGGACTCCGAAGAATTCGGCAACCGCCTAAGAGAGGTGCTCCGCCGGTTCCGGGCAGCGGGTCTCAAGGTCAAGAGGGAGAAATGCTTGCTGGGGGTACCACGGGTGGAGTTCCTGGGTTTTGCCGTAGACGCAGCGGGAATCCACCCAACGGAGGAAAAGACCCGGGCCATCGTGCAAGCCCCGGCCCCCACCTGCAAAGCGGAGCTACAAAGCTTCTTGGGGGTGCTTAATTTTTACCATTCATTCCTTCCCCACAAGGCGGCCCTAGCAGAACCCCTACACCGGTTGCTGGACAAAAAAGCCCCTTGGGTTTGGGGCAAACAACAAGCCGCCGCGTTTCAGGCGGTCAAGGACGTCCTGGTGTCCAATGCGGTGCTCCACCATTTTGACGAGGGCCTCCCCGTCATCCTGGCTTGCGATGCATCGCCTTATGGGTTGGGAGCAGTCCTGGGGCAACAACTCCCGGACGGGAGGGAGGTACCGGTAGCATACTACTCCCGTATACTCACACCGGCCGAGCGCAATTACGCGCAGATAGACAAGGAGGCTCTGGCTATCGTGGCGGGGGTCCGCAAGTTCCATGATTATCTGTATGGGCGGAGGTTCACAATAGCTATGGACCATAAGCCGCTCTTAGGTCTGCTGGCCCCAGACCGCCAAACCCCCCCAAATATTTTCACAGCGCGTGTTGAGGTGGAACCAATTCCTCAACTCATACACGTACACACTGGTCCACCGGGCCGGCAAGGCTATGGGCCACGCGGACGCGCTCAGCCGCTTGCCTCTACCCGTCACAGAACCTGACCCAGCCCCCGCACACCTGGTCATGTTGGTCGAATCCCTCCCGGAACAGCCCCTCCACGCCGCGGAGGTCGCAAAGGCTACAGGGAGGAACAAAACACTGGCAAGGGTTCTCGACTGGGTGGTGAGGGGGTGGCCAGAAGGGAACATGGGGGAAGAGTTTAAGCCCTACAAAATGAGGAGAGAGGAGCTAGCAGCCCACAAAGGGTGCATCTTATGGGGAAGTAGGGTGGTGGTTCCCCCCCCCCCCGCTGCAGAAGCGAGTTCTGGAGTCACTCCACGAGACCCACCCCGGCATAGTCAGGATGAAGGCTCTAGCCAGGAGCTACGTCTGGTGGCCGGGGATGGATGAGGAGATCGAGAACTGGGTGCGGAGGTGCAGCGCATGTCAGGAGTCACGCCCCGAGCCACCAAGCGCCCCAGTCACACGGTGGGAAACCACTAGGAAACCTTGGTCCAGGCTCCACTTAGACTTTGCGGGGCCCTTCCAGGGACAGATCTTTCTGATCATGGTGGATGCCTACACCAAATGGCTGGAGGTCATTCCAGTAGTGTCCACTTCATCAGCAGCCGCAATACGGGCACTGTGCCGGGCCCTTAGCACCCATGGTATTCCGGACACTATTGTCACAGACAACGAGGCGGCTTTCACCTCTGGGGACTTTCAGGCATTCCTGCAGAGGTACCTGATTAGACACATAAGGTCCGCCCCGTTCCACCCGGCCACCAACGGACAGGCGGAGCGAATGGTCCGAACGACCAAGGAAGCCCTGGGCCGGATAGTGCAGGGTGACTGGGACCACAGACTAGCCGCCTTCCTGTTCGACAACCGGGTAACCCCCAACCCGGTCACGGGGGTGAGCCCGGCAGAACTCCTCATGGGGCGCAAACTCATCATGAGGCTAGACAGGCTACACCCCGACCGAGCCTCGGACATCCAAGGGTCCCCGGAGGTCCGGGAGGCAGCCCGAGGGTTCTTTGCGGGGGACCCCGTGTTTGCACGAAACTACGCCCAGGGACCCATGTGGGTGGCGGGTCGGGTGAGGCAGGTAATTGGGACCCGTCATTACGAGGTATCCACAGAGGGGGGCCAAACTCTTCGGCGGCACATCGACCAGCTGCGCCGCCGCACTCTACCGGAAGGGCCGATCGACGTGGAGGAGGAAGTACCCGGGGGAGAGCCGGCTAGGGGTCTGCCAGAGGCCACAACGCCAGCACCGACCCTGCCCGCCAGCGAACTCCCCGGACCAGCAGAGGCCGAGCGACCCACAGAGATCGACCAGCAACCCACAGCAGCCTCGGCCCCCGGAGAGACTCCCGCGGCCGAAGCAGCGCCGACACCACAGGCAGCTCCTAGACGATCCACCCGGGAGCGCCGACCTCCCGCCTACCTAAGAGACTATGTACAGCAACTAGGGGGGGGAGGGGTGTAGTGTATCGAGATAACGATACTATGCAATAACATAAAACCAGCCAGCGCGACCCTGCGCGGAGCGACCGGGCTGTCCCCGGGCTGCTCAGCGCAGGGCACGAACTCCCATCCAATCACCAGCTGTGGCAGGAAGTTCAACAGGCTAGGATTGGACTGGCCTGTCTGGAGGGAGGTTCCCGGAGTTGTATATAAGCGGGGCCCGGCCCGCGTGTTCTCTCTCTTGTAACGTGCCTCCATTAAAGCATGTTGCCCTACCAACGTCTCCTGTCTCAGTACGTTACACTGTATATGCATCTTAGTGAAGAATCAAAATCCCTGCAAGTTCACAACATTCATTTTGCTGTTGCTGGAAAATACAGAACCCATCTTCCCCAACATACCCATCCTTTACTAACAGGAAAGAGAGCAAAAGAAGCTGTGACAGGGGCACAGCTATTGGTAAGTGCCAGTGTCATAGCTGGTATCAAGCAACCCACACTGCTTTGTCATTCTGAAACATTTTTTTAAAAAAAATAAGTTCATTAAAGACTGTGCTCCCCTCACTTTCCCACCACTTTTCCCTCCAATGATTGCCCTGCCATTCAACAAAAGTGTCTCCCCGCCGTAATGTAAGTGTTTCTTACATTTAGTTCTGTCTGTAGCTCATTTTTTAGCACCAGATCATAAATTTCACAGTAAATTTTAAAATCCAGCATCAGCCACAACACTCACATAATAATGACCCTACACAGTTTATTCAAAACCCCACTGCACCACCTATTGGATGTTCCAAGGAAACCTGCACTAAAGTCAAGAAGTCTACAGAGAATGCAAGGTATGTGCATTTCAGAAAATATGAATGCCAGTTAATATAATACAACTGCCTTTGTGGAGGCCGTTGTACACTATTCCCTTTTGTGCAGGGCTACAGCCAGATAGGGCAAAAGGGTTCTCTGTTCCACATGAAACACTGCTGATTTCCTCCCTCCTAGTATTATTTAAGAAGAGCCCTTTCATTGGTGACATGGCGGTTTCCATTAAAGAATGAAAGCTTGTTTTTAGCTTAGGGAAATTTCTGGTTAAACAGTCCTTTTTTAGCAGCCAAGACTGAGTACAGCAGCAGGGTGTTTCAAAGTGGCTTCAAAGACAAATCTTATTTATATAAGGAAGGAACTCAGAATAAGCAGTCAAGAGCTTCTGAATGTAAAAGCAACTGTTATTTATCTTTAACATTTCTAATAATAACACTAAGAATGCACAGACCCTTGGTTTGGCAATAGTTTCTGTTGGCAATGAGGAAAATTGCCATTTTTGTTCATTTCTTTGAAGTCTTGTGAATCATAGAGTTTGAAGGGACTTCCACGGTCATCTTGTCCAACCCCTAGCACAATGCAGGAAGCTCACAAATACCTCCCCACACATGCACCCAGTGACACCTGCTCCTCGCCCAGAATATAATATATAGAAAGGTTGCCCATCCAGAAACATATGACTGATGTGGGCATATCCAGAATAAGATCCCAACACCCAGCAATAACAAGTCCTGTAATCACAAAATTTTGATTTAGGGAAAGAATGGTTGTGAACATGGATGCAATCAGTTCCACCCAATATCCATAACCTGATAAACACCAATAAGAGGCCTGCAAGATTTGACTTGCCACATAAAGTATGGAAGAGGGCCAATAGTATATGAATATACTTTGGCAGTTGAGCAGACCTGTTGTTTAAATGGGGCAAAATACCAGGGCACAAATGCAATTCTGCTGCAGCCATCCAAACTATTTTCCATCTGTCACAAGAATGTGAGCATTGTGTTTTCCAGGGAGATGTGGCAGAGCTCTTTGAACTCTCCCCAGCTGTGACTGAATGGATTGAAGAGCCAGATATTAGAATTTATGGGGATTGCCCAATTGGACTACATACCCATTGTATCAACTTGGTTATGCATTTCATATTACTATATGTTTCTTGTGTGTAACTGCTGTACGATAAATAAATAATAAATAAATATACATAAAGGAGCCTTGTGGCACAGAGTGGTAAAGCTGCAGTAGAATCATAGAGTTGGAAAGGACCTCCAGGGTCATCCAGTCCAACCCCCTGCACAATGCAGGAAATTCACAAATACCTCCCCGTAAATTCACAGGTACTTGAAGATAGTGATCATATACCTCTCAGCTGCCTCCTCTCCAGGCTAAACATGCCCAGCTCCTTCAACCTTTCCTCACAGGACTTGGTCTCCAGACCCCTCACCATCTTCGTCCCCCTCCTCTGGACTCGTTTCAGATTGTCTATATCCTTCCTAAAATGTGATGCCCAAAACTAAACACAATACTCCAGGTGAGGTCTTACCAGAGCAGAGTAAAGTGATACCATCACTTCACATGATCTGGACACTATACTTCTGTTGATACAGCCCAAAATGGCATTTGCCTTTTTAGCCACCACATCACACTGATGACTCATGTTCAGCGTATGATCCATTAAGACCCCTAGATCCTTTTTGCACGTACTACTGCTAAGACAAGTCTCCCCCATCCCATAACCATGCATTGGATTTTTCCAACCTAAATGCAGAACTTTACATTTATCCCTGTTAAAATTCATTTTATTGGTTTTAGCCCAGTTTTCCAGCCTGTCAAGATCATCCTGTATTCTGTTTCTGTCTTCTACTGTATTTGCAACCCCTCCCAATTTAGTATCACCAGCAAATTTAATAAGTATTCCCTCTATTCCTTCATCCAAATCATTTATAAAGATGTTGAACAAAACAGGTCCCAGGACAGATCCTTGAGGCACTCCACTTGTCACTCCACTCCAAGAGGATGAGGAACCATTCACATTGCAGTCCAAACTCTCTGCTCAGAACCTGAGTTTGATCCTGGAGGAAGCTGGGTTCAGGTAGCTGGCTCAAGGTTGACTCAGCCTTCCATCATTCCGAAGTCGGTAAAATGAGTACCCAGCTTGATGGGGGTAAAGTGCAGATGACTGGGGAAGGCAATGGCAAATCATTCCGTAAAAAGTCTGCCATGAAAATGTTGTGAAAGCAACGTCATCCCAGAGTCAGAAACAACTGGTGCTTGCACAGGGGACCTTTCCTTTACCTTTACCTTTAAATATACATAGAAAGGAAGGCTGGCTACAGCCCTACTTTTCCAGCTGTCTCCACATAGCAAGCCCTTCATGTGAACTTGAACCCAGCCCCACTGAATGGGTGCAAATTTAATAACCGAACTCAGAGCTGTGTTTGATGTCAATAGGATATACATGCATTTGAAATTATCCCCTTTATCTTTTTGTAGACCACATCTTTGTAGAGTAGTTGTACTACCAGTGGTACACAATACTGCCAAGTGACACAATATCAGCAATAGTGATGTTTCATCTCTGCCCAAAATGCTCAAATAAAACATGGAGTTAAGTGATTTGCACCATATAGGGTTGCCAAGTCCAATTCAAGAAATATCTGGGGTCTTTGGGGGTGGAGCCAGGAGCAAGGTTGTGACAAGCATAATTGAACTCCAAAGAGAGGTCTGGCCATCACATTTAAAGGGACTGCATACCTTTAAATGTCTTCCCTCCATTGGAAATAATGAAGAATAGGGGCACAATCTTTTTGAGACTTGGAGGGTATTTTGGGGAGAGGCACTGGATGCTATGCTGCAAATTTGGTGCTTCTACCTCAAAAAACAGCCTCACAGAGCCCCAGATATCCACAGATCAATTCTCAATGATACCCTCTGGGAATCAGTCTCCATAGGTAATAATGAAGTGCCCAGCAGAGATTTCCCTCCCCCCTCCTGCTACTTTCTGATGACCTTGAAGCAGGGGGAGGGCCTCAAACTGGGGGATCCCCTGCCCCACCTGGGGATTGGCAACCCTAGCACCATATATGCAACAAATTATTTATTAAATTTATACCCTGTTCCTTCTCAGAGAGCTATGTGGAGATACCTGTCTAAGCAGCCTAGAAGGCCAAACGTGCTTAGTTCCTGTAACACCAGTTTGCCACTGGGGGTATTTGGCCACATGAATGAATCCCTAGAAAGTCCACACATTGCCATATACCAGGCAGGACTGCATGGTGATAATGAATCACAGTCTATGATAAGAATGCAAGATTAAGAACTCAAAGCCAGCCAAACGCTATTGCTGTGCTCCATTGCTTGCGCACATAAGAAATGTACATTGGATACAGCTGCCAAGTCTGTGGCCTGTCCCCAAGGACCTTCTCTTGTGCAAAACCCATTAAAACAATCTGACGGTTGTACAGGGACACAGATGTGTTATCACACCACTCTCATTTATTTCAGAAGACAGTTCCTATGGACCAGGTCTTCATCTAACTCTTCTAAATCAAACTCGGATTGCCAATAGTTTATAAAATCAAACTGTCTACAAAAATACTTATTGCCTTCTTCTTCCCGCTTACACCCCCCCCCCCCGCCGCCTTTTGTAATGACTGCATTGTTCTCAGTCACATTTTTTTTGCCTGTGCTCATTTGTAGTTTTCCACATTTTTTAAACATCAAAAGTCTTGACCTTTTGTCCTGCATACTTGAATATCCTGCGGGTTCATAACGATGCAAAAGAGCTCTGAGTACATGAGGTTCATTTTTCTTTGCTTGGGAATGTCTTGAAGACATTGAACTACTGTGACATAAAATGTAGTTACTAAATAACAGAGATTTAAAGATTAGCACTGCCTAACCATAAGCCAAACGTGATCATATCTCCTCAGATGCAGAAGGAGTAAGGGTTGCATACTCTTAATAACTTAGACATTTTATTGAAAAGCAGGGACAAAACTCTCATAAATAAAATGACTAAAATAAACTTTCACATTCCCTAAGAAAAGGCATGGATACCCTATTTTGAATTAACAATATTTTTCACTCTTTTTATTCCATTTTAGCCCCCACCTAGAGCCATAGCCAGCAGGGGACACTGGAAGCGATGCCCCCTATAGAATCTGCAGCACCCCCACCCAATCTTCCCCATCCTTTCCTTTGTGGAAGATTGGCTGAGGTGCTGCAGATTCTATAGGGGCAATACTCTCAGTGCTTATCTGTTGGCTACAGCCCTGGCCCTATCATAAACTGCTCATTCTTTGATTTCAAGGTTCTTCAGGTATATGGGCTCAAAATCTGGTCCAAAGAAAAATGAAAAGGCTTACTATTGCAGCGCTGCTAACCCTGATCTAGCTTGAATATCCCTTATTTTAATATCTCAATTTTAAAAATAAAAATCACATTTTAAACAATAAAGTAACTCTTTGCAGAAAAGCTTTCTTCCTCCACTTCATCATAAGCATGGAAACAAGTTAGACTGAAGAATAAGAAGAAGATGATGATGATATTGGATTTATATCCCGCCCTCCACTCCAAAGAGTCTCAGAGCGGCTCACAATCTCCTTTACCTTCCTCCCCCACAACAGACACCCTGTGAAGTGGGTGGGGCTGGAGAGGGCTCTCACAGCAGCTGCCCTTTCAAGGACAACCTCTGCCAGGGCTATGGCTGACCCAAGGCCATGCTAGCAGGTGCAAGTGGAAGAGTGGGGAATCAAACCCGGTTCTCCCAGATAAGAGTCCGCACACTTAACCACTACTCCAAATTGGCTCTCTCTGACTGAACTAAATGCTGTCTAGGAATCATGTTCTAAATCCCAAATAAATAGGGGCACTCTGCATACATTCAGAGGAGCCCTGTGGTGCAGAGTGGTAAAGCTGCAGTACTGCAGTCCAAGTTCTGCTCATGACCTGAGTTCAGTCCTGGTGGAAGCTGGGTTCAGGTAGCCAGCTCAAGGTTGACTCAGCCTTCCATCCTTCCAAGGTCAGTTAAATGACTACCCAGTTTGCTGGGGGCAAAGTGTAGATGACTGGGGAAGGCAATGGCAAACCACCCCGTATAAAGTCTGCCTGAAAACATCATAATACGATGTCAACCCAGAGTCCGAAATGACTGGTGCTTGCACAGGGTACTACCTTTACCTTTTTTGCATACATTCAGAAGCACTCTATATTATTCCCAGGACTGAGATTCTGCATTAAAACCAGGTTCACCTTAAACCATCTAGATAGATAGACAGACAGACAGACAGACAGACAGACAGACAGACAGACAGACAGACAGACAGACAGACAGACAGACAGACAGACAGATAGATAGATAGATAGATAGATAGATAGATAGATAGATAGATAGATAGATAGATAGATAGATAGATAGATAGATAGATAGATAGATAATACTAGAATGGAAAAGGGGTGGGCCAGAAAGCACAGGAACTACTCAGAAAATCCCCATGGTCCTGCACAAATATCCAAAACAAGAGATCAAGTTGTACAGTCTTTTGCATACTCTGTCCCTCTTTTAGCTGCATTGTCTCACTGATCTATTTCTCTCTTGACCAAATATGCACATTCCTAGAGAACAGGCATGCACAGTTTGTGAAGATATACACCGTGGCTTAAAGAGACTGATTATGCTGAAAGCAAGGAAGGTATAGGATATATTTCTAGCTAGGGTATGTGTGACACTCCAATTCAATGAGCATTCTTCAGCCATTGTCTACCCCATTTTACTGCTAGGTCTTGGCCATAAGGAAGCAGGCATGAGTTGATTTTTCCTTGTGAAAGCAGGACTGCACTGAATGCTTATGTTTTTGGCATCTGTGCCAACAGCCATGGATACTTTCATTGGAGCAGAAACACCACCAGATCATCATGGTACAAGCTGTAAAACTTTTATAGAAATGAGATCATCCTATTTCCTACCATGTGGCAATGAAGTGTTGTTGATACCTTATTATGCATGCCCAGAGGGAGACAAGTGTAAAGCCAGGCAATCAGTAGCCTGCCCTCCCATGCACAGCAGGCTCAGGGCAAGTTAAAACATTCTTTGGACATACCAAAATTCAAGATAGAATATAATTTGTAAAAACAATTTCAATACAATATTAATACATACAATGTAAATATGCAAGAACCCTTAATAGGCACCAGCTAAACAATTTAATGAATTGGATGAAATGCCAGATTATGCATAGTTGCATCTTGAGACAGAACAAGAGAAGGAAACAGCTATGGTGGACTACAGATGCTGCTAAGGCAGAGCTAAGCAGAGCAGGGCAGGGGAGGTAATTGTAGATGGATTGTTGCCACCTCAACCATAGGCCTAGTGGAACAACTCTGTTTTACAGGCCCTGTGGAACAGGCGCCATTTTAAAGGTCAAGGTATATAATGGACACAGTCACACAAGAAATTTCGCCTGACCTAGGCATGCCTCCCCTCTGGATTTAATGTGCACAATCACACACACACATCTGCCCCCCAAGTCCCACCCATCCTTACTTCATTTTAGGATGGCCAGGGACCAGATTGAATAGCTACCTGGTACAGGGTGCATTTCCTGAATGGCTGGGGCCCACAGTGCACAGCAGCAGTCCAAATGCTCCTCTTGCACATGTGCAGCCTGTGCCTCTCCCGATAGCAGGGCAGGGGCTGTGTGATTGTTGTGGCACCATCAAAGAGAACCAGCTTTTTCAAAGCCAGGAGTCTGCCATGCCGTTCCCAGTGTAATCTCACCCAATGTCTATGACTACATCCAGGTTAGATTACTGTAATGTACTCTATGTGGGACTGCCTTTGAAAATGCTCCAAAAAATTGCAGCTGGTCTGAAATTTGGCAGAAATCTAGTTATTGTTGAAAGTAGAATACAGAACTCATATTATGCCAGTAGTGAGAGATCTGCAATGACTGCCCATTTATTTCCAAGCACAATTCAGAGTGATGGTTCTTACCTTTATAGCCCCAAAATTGTTGGAGCTGGGATACCTGAAGGACCATCTCCTCCCATATTACCCAGTCTGCCAATTAAGATCTGCCTCACAGCCCCTGCTCTCTGTGTCCTTGCCTTCTGAGGTGAGGGGGCTGGGGATCAGAAACAGGGCATTTTCAGTAGTGACACCTCACGTAGGAGGCTCCAAAACATTTCTGTTCACCCAGACTTTAATTAAGAGGTTCATCTTTTATCAGTATTTGTTGTTTTTGAAGCTGTTGTTTTAAGGTGCTCAATGATTTCTGCTTTTATGCTCTGCCTTTTTAAAATTCTGGATTTTTAATGTTAGGTTTTCATTAATAACTAGCAAAGTCTTCTTTGCTTTATTATGCCTTGTTTTGTAAGTCATCTTGGAAAAGTTCCCTGGAGAGTCAGCAAGGATACAAATTTTGTAAATACATATGTACATATAAACATGTGTACAGGGCTTTTTTTGTAGCAAGAACTCCTTTGCATACTAAGCAACACCTCCCCGATGTAGCCAATCCTCCTGGAGCTTATAGGGCTCTTAGTACAGGGTCTACTGTAAGCTCCAGGAGGATTGGCTACATCAGGGGTGTATGGCCTAATATGCAAAGGAGTGCTTGCTTTAAAAAACAAAACCCTGCGTA
Source organism: Heteronotia binoei (assembly GCF_032191835.1). Lineage (NCBI taxonomy): Eukaryota > Metazoa > Chordata > Lepidosauria > Squamata > Gekkonidae > Heteronotia > Heteronotia binoei. The sequence continues at coordinate 184,825 of NW_026800152.1, forward strand.
TGCATGTATTAAGCGCCATCAAGTTACTTCCAACTTACGGGTGATCCTATGACTCAGGTCTTGCAAACTGAAGGCCTTGGCTTCCTTTATGGAGTCAATCCATCTCATGTTAGGTCTTCCTCTTTTCCCGCTGCCTTTTCTTAGCATTATTGTCTTTTCCAGTGACTCCTGTCTTCTCATAATGTAACCAAAGTACAATATCCTCAGTTTAGTCACTAAAGCTCCAAGGGAGAGTTCAGGCTTGAGCTCAAGCTTGATTTGATCTAGAAATAAATAAATGTTAACTAAATATTCAAAAATGTATCACTATTGAAATAATTAAGGTGCTGTAATAAAAAAGGCCAACGCCATGTTGGGAATTATTAGGAAGGGAATTGAAAACAAATCAGCCAGTATCATAATTTCCCTGTATAAGTCGATGGTGCGGCCTCATTTGGAATACTGTGTACAATTCTGACCACCGCACCTCAAAAATGATATTATAGAATTGGAAAAAGTGCAGAAAAGGGCAACTACAATTATTGAAGAGTTGGAACACTTTTCCTATGAAGAAAGGTTAAAACGCTTGGGGCTCTTTAGCTTGGAGAAACATTGACTGAGGGGTGACATGATAGAGGTTTCCAACATTATGCATGGGATAGATAAGGTAGAGAAAGTAGTACTTTTCTCCTTTTCTCACAATATGAGAACTCGTGGACATTCAATGAAATTGCTGAGCAGTCGGGTTAGAACGGATAAAAGGAAGTACTTCCTCACCCAAAGGGTGATTAACTCATGGAATTCACTGCCACAGGAGGTGGTGGCAGGTACAAGCATAGACAGCTTCAAGAGAGGATTGGATAAGCATATGGAGCAGAGATCCATCAGTGGCTATTAGCCACAAAGTATTGTTGGAACTCTCTGTCTGGGGCAGTGATGCTCTGTATTCTTGGTGCTTGAGGGAGGGCACTGTGGGAGGGCTTCTAGTGTCCTAGCCCAACTAGTGGACCTCCTAAATCTTTCAGGGGTTACTGACTCTCTTTTAGCACAGTTCAACTATTGAGTTATCTTTCAGACAAGGTGAATAAAAAATTAAAATGAATTGTTTCAAGATCAATAGCTCCTTAACTTAACTAGTCTGAATCTAGCCTCACCAGAGCTGCTGCATTGCCCTCTTCCACCTTGGATACAGAGGAGTTAATTCATCACAAAATCCATCCCCTTTGCTTGAAAAGGGTGGGGGGAGTAGTGATTTGCTACACTTCAAATTCTGCAGCCAGGCTTTTGTGCTCAAACTTCTGCACTTGAAAGCTGTGCCAACTGTCTTGCTTCTAATTTAGTAGATGACAAGCTTAAGGCACTATTTTATTTACTTCACCCTTATGGAATGCTCTGCCTTTCTATCTGTGAAGAATACCTCAATAGACAAAAGCCAAGAGAGAGCAAAAGCTACCAGTGGAAACCGGAAGGATTATTTTCTATGTGCAATTTTTTTTCCAATGACAGCAGAAATTAGGTCGTATGATAACATGGCAAGCCACCTGAAGGACACGGGGGCATTTCTATGAGCAAACAAATGTTATGTAATCATTTCATTTCAGTGCTGAATAGCAGGCCTTAGCCTTTTAAATATTTACTTGGCTCAGTCTTGCAGTCATGTCCAGCTTCTGCTGTATTTTTCCATTCCTGTCTCTTGTTCATCATGTTTGCTGGTCCATTTCTGTATTTTTCTCTGAGATTTGGCCTGTAGAGCTATTAAACAGACTTTTCCATTCTGCAAGCTGGAGCTGACTATAAGCTAGGAAACATTATGTACATTGTTGCTTTTATCAAATTATGTACATCAGGGATCACCTTGCTTTTCAACCCCCAGCAAATGAAAAGTTAGAGCTGAAATAAATTATCTCCTAAAAATCATGTTCCAAGTTCTCCTCTGGGAATGTTGCTGTTAAATATTCTCTAGGAATTTTCTGAGTGCTTGCATAGTCTATGAATAATCTATGAATATTTGTCATCTCTATATAAAATCAATATAACCAATAATTTTGAAAAAAATTACTAGTCTGACCATTTATGATTTTATAATTGAAATCTATCAAAACAAAAAGTTAGCTACAAATGTCACACTCAAAATGCAAATCTGAATTTTTGTCTTGCAATTTATTAACAGCAGTAAATGATTGTCCTGTCCTGGAGGAGATGAGACTCCATCGGGGGCCCCCCCACACCCCACGGCTGAGACAGAACTCAGAACTCAGGCCCAGGCAAAGTGGCCTAGCCGCAGCTGCGGAAGGGAGAGGGCAGGAACACCGCCCGGCCGAGGGGGCAGGGGAGGCAGGAGCCCAGACGCAACCACAACACCCTAGCCCACTCGACTGCCACCTGAAGACCACGCCCCAGGGATCCCTTCCCCAGCGTCCCTGCTTATAAGTGAGGGCGGAGCTACCCGGGAGTGGGACCTGGGAAGAAGGGAGAGGGCCAGGAGAAGGATAAAAGCCCGCAAGGCTGAGAGGTCAGGGAGGAAGCAGGCTGCTGCGATAGACGGGTGGTCGAGACAGAGAGAGAGGGGAGCCCAAGCACAGCCAGGGAGGACACGAGCATAAACAGGTGAAGTAACCCAGCTCTGTCCTCCCGCATTCTGAGACCTCTGGGACGCCAGGCCCAAGCCAAGTCACCAGGAGAGCGACGGCCACAGCAGGGCACAGTGGGGGCCAGCAGGGGCATGACAATGATGAAACTGGAAATTTTAACAAGTTTAAATGTCTGAATATAAATGTCAGGTGATTGGGAGCTGATTTATATTGATTTGTTCCTCCCTCCTTTTTTTCTTCTTGGGCAAAAACACTGAATATAGCTGAAAACATATATTAGTTGGACTGTTCCCTGGAGATCAACTATTTCTGTTTGACCACAAGAATAATCAGAATTTGCCTCACACTTTTCTCTTAAGACACAGTTTATCAGAAATTTCCATTGCACAAGCTTCATCACAGTGAACAGTGTTCATGCAAGAGCACAACATTTGTAGCGTTGTACCATCAGAAACCATGGCATATCCCATAGGCACCATACAATGGGACAAGCCAAGCATCCTTCCACAGGTGTGGCTACCCCCTCCCCAACAGCAGTCAGACCCTTTCCCTGCATGTTAATCACCCTTTGAAGAAGTACTTCCTTTTATCTATTCTAACTCGACTGCTCAGCAATTATTCAAATGCCCATGAGTTCCTGTATTGTGAGAAAGGGAGAAAAGAACTTCTTTCTCTACCTTCTCCATCCCATGCATAATCTTGTAAACCTCTATCATGTCACCCCGCAGTTGACGTTTCTCCAAGCTAAAGAGCCCCAAGTGTTTTAACCCTTCTTCATAGGGAAAGTGTTCCAACCCTTTAATAATTCTAGTTGCCCTTTACTGCACTTTTTCCAATGCTATAATATCCTTTTTGAGGTGCGGTGACCAGAATTGTACACAGTTGTCAGGGCTCATGACAACAGTACTCCAAATGAGGCCACACCATTGATTTATACAGGGGCATTATGATACTGGCTGATTTGTTTTCAATTCCCTTCCTAATAATTCCCAGCATGGCATTGGCCTTTTTAATTGTGATTGCACACTGTCTTGATATTTTCAGTGAGTTATCTACCGTGACCCCAAGAACTCTCTCTTGGTCAGTCTTTGCCAGTTCACAACAATTGTATTTATAGCTAGGATTTTTGTCCCCAATGTGCATTACTTGGCCACATTGAACCTCAGCAACAATTTCTACAGCAACATGGTTTTCCTGGAAGTGACATCATGGCAATTGTGCCAACAGCGGTCCCCATGTCCTCACCCACCCAAGCTCTCAGGTGTTGCTGCACTTTAAGAAAAATTCAGAAGCATCCTGGTTTTGAGTGGCTTGCTATAATAAGGTGCCAAACTATCATTTCCCTCTCATGGATTGCTGCTTTGATGTGGCGAGAGGGCTTGCATGGTTCAGTGAGGCTGTGGGCTATGCCATGCAGGGCCACCCAAGATGGACAGGCCACAGCTGAGAACCCAGACAAAATGTGATCCACTGGAGAAGGAAATGACAACCAACTCCAGTATCCTTGCCAAAAAAATCTCATGGACAGTAACAAAAGGCTAAAAGATACGGCGCTGGAAGATGAGCCCTTCGGGTCAGAAGGTGCCCAATATGTTACTGGGGAAGAGCGGAGGGCAAGTCCAAGTAACCACAGAAAGAGTGAAGCAGCTGGGCCAAAGCCGAAAGGATGCTCAGCTGTGGATGTGTCTGATGTTGAAAGGAAAGTCCGATGCTGCAAAGAACAATACTGCATTGGAATGTGGAATGTAAGATCTAGAAATCAAGTAAAGCTGGATGTAGTCAAACAAGAGTGGCAAGACTGAACATCAACATCTTGAGAATCAGCGAACTTAAATGGACAGGAATGGACAAATTTAACTCAGAGAATCACTACATCTATTACTGTGGGCAAGAGTTCTGTAGAAGAAATGGTGTGGCCTTTATAGTTAACAAGAGAGTGAGGAAGGCAGTAATGGGATACAATCTCAAAAATGACAGAATGATCTTGGTCCGTATCCAAGGCAAACCATTCAATATCACACTAATCCAAGTCTGTGCCCCAACCATTGTTGCAGAAGAGGCTGAAGTGGAACAGTTCTATGAAGATCTACAACACCTTCTAGAACTAAAACCAAAAAAAGATGTCCTCCTCATCATAGGGGACTGGAATGCCAAAGTAGAAAGTCAAAAGGTAACTGGAACAACTGACAAGTTTGGCCTTGGAGAACAAAATGAAGCCAGGCAAAGGCTGATAGAGTTTGTCAAGAAAACAAGCTAGTCATAGCAAACACCCTCTTCCAACAACCTAAAAAATGACTTTACACATGGACATCACCTGATGGGCAACACAGAAATCAGATTGATTATATACTCTGCAGTCGAAGATGGAGAAGCTCCTTACAGTCAGCAAAAACTAGAGCTGGAGCTGTCATAAACAAGCCCTGGAGCTGACCGCAGCTCAGATCATGAGCTACTCATTGCAAAATTCAGGCTTAAACTGAAGAAAACTGGATGTAGTCAAACCTTTAGGCCATTCAGGTTTGACCTTGATCACATCCCTTATGAATATACAGTGTTGATAGAGTGCCTGAAGAACTATGGACGGAGGTTCGTGACATTGTACAGAAGGCAGCAATCAGCACCATCCCAAAGAAAAAGAAATGCAAGAAAGCAAAGTGGCTGTCTGATGAGGCTTTACAGATAGCAGAGGAAAGAAGGAAAGCGAAAGGCAAAGGTGAAAAGGAAGAATTCACTCAACTGAATGCAGATTTCCAGAGAACAGCAAGGAGAGATATGGAGACCTTCCTGAAGGAACAATGCAAAGCAATAGAGGCAAATAACAGAATGGGAAGGACAAGAGATCTCTTCAAGAAAATTGGAGAAATCAAGGGAAAGTTTCATGCAAAGATGGTCATGATAAAGGACAAAAATAGTAGGGACCTAACAGAAGCAGAAGAGATCAGGAAGAGGTAGCAAGAATACACAGAAGAATTATAGAAGAAAAATCTCAATGTCCTGGACAACCATGACAGTGAAATTACTGACCTTGAGCCAGACATCCTGGAGGGTGAAGTCAAATGGGACTTAGAAAGCATTGCTAACAACAAAGCGAGTGGAGATGACGGTATCCCAGTTGAGCTATTCAAAGTCCTAAAAGATGATGCTGTTAAAGTGATGCATACATAATGTCTGCAAATATGGAAAATGCAACAGTGGCCACAGGATTGGAAAAGATCAGTTTATATTCCAATCCCAAAGAAGGGTAATGCCAAGGAATGTTCAAACTATTGCACCATTGCACTCATTTCACATGCCAGCAAGGTCATGTTAAAGATCCTGCAAGCTAGGCTTCAGCAGTATATAGATCAGGAACTACCAGAAGTTCAAGCTGGGTTTCAGAGAGGTAGAGGAACTAGAGATCAAACTGCCAACGTTCGCTGGATTATGGAGAAAGCATGGGAGTATCAGAAAAACGTCTATTTCTGCTTCATTGACTACGCTAAAGCCTTTGATTGTGTGGATCACAACAAACTGTGGCAAAGAGATAGGAGTACCAGACCACCTCACTTGTCTCCTGAGAAACCTGTATAAGGGTCAAGAAGCAACTGTCAGAACGGGATATGGAACAACTGATTGGTTTAGAATAGGAAAAGGAATTTGACAAGGATGTATATTGTCACCCTGTTTATTTAATTTATATGCAGAGTACATCATGCGGAATGCTGGCCTGGATGAAGCACAAACTGGAATTAAGATTGCTGGGGAAAGCATCAACAACCTCAGATATGCAGATGACACCACTCTAATGGCAGAAAGTGAAGAGGACCTAAAGAACCTCTTGTTGAGGGTGAAAGAAGAGAGCACAAAAGTAGACTTGAAATTCAACATCAAAAAAACTAAGATCATGGCATCTGGCCCCGTCACACCTTGGCAAATAGTAGGGGAAGATATGGAAGTAGTGACAGACTTTACATTTCTGGGGTCCAAGATCACTGCAGATAGTGACTGTAGCCATGAAATTAAAAGATGTTTGCTTCTTGGAGGACAGCTATGGAAAACCTAGGCAATATAATAAAAAGTAGAGACATCACCCTGCCAACAAAAGTCCATATAGTCAAAGCTATGGTGTTCCCAGTAGCAATGTATGGCTGTGAGAGTTGGACCATAAGGAAGACTGAGCGCAGAAGAATAGATGCTTTTGAGCTGTGGTACTGGAGAAGAATCTTGAGAGTCCCTTGGACTGCAAGAAGATCAAATCAGTCAGTCCTAAGGGAAATCAACCTAGGCTGTTCCCTGGAAGATCAGATACTTTGGCCACCAAATGAGAAGGGAGCACTCACTGGAGAAGATCCTGATGCTGGGAAAGACAGAAGGCAAAAGAAGAAGGGAACGGCAAAAGATGAGATGGCTGGAAAGCATTACTGATGTAACTAACACGAATTTGAGCAGACTTTGGAAGATGGTGGAAGAGAGGGGGGCCCCGCATGACTTTGTCCATGGGGTCGCAAAAAGTCAGACTCGACTGTGTGACTGAACAATAACAAAAACTATCCTTTTGAGCTGACATGGGATTTGTAGGAAATTTATTTTAAATATAGTTGTTTCAAAGCAAAAAGAAAAGAAAGATAATAGTTTTAGTATAGTGTCCTTTTAGTGACTACTCTCTGCCCAGTCTTCCAACTGTTTTCTCCTTCTTTTTAGACTTTCTCCTGATATTTTTGTGTTTGTAGGTGTGTGCACACATGCATGTGAGTGAGTGAGTGTGTGTGTGTGCACCTGAAAGACATGGCGACCTCTGGTTACTAACTCCTACTGGGAGAGAGGTGGTGAATAAAGCCTGCCGCTGCCCTTCTGGTATTCCAAGGAGGAATCCCATCCAAGTACTTGCCAGAGTTGGCCCTGCTTAGCTTCTGAGATCTGATGAGATCAGGCTTGCCTGGGCTATCCAGGTCAGGGCCGAACCATTTTCTTCTAACCGTCTGTTGGCAGCTCATCTTCCCTCTTTTACTCTCCCACTCAATTTTATTGACTGTGCAAGTATAAACAAAGCTGCTGTAACAGCCAGCCTTTCTGCTTTCAGTTCTCAAAATGGAACAGGGATTTCAGGAAGGTGTCTGGGGAAAAGAACATCCATTTTACTGCTGGGAATTAAGTATTAGTGCTAGAAAACAGATGCTGTGCAGGACAAACACAGGCCCTTTTCACACTTACCATTCTAAACTGAAGGCAATTGTCAGTGGAGCATCATGGACTAATCCAGTACAGGAATGGGAGTTTCACACAGCAATTTTCCTTCCAGCATCTGTCTCTGAAGTGCTGTGCCATTTCACACGGTGCCGCTTTCCATTTCTCGTCCTTCTCCCCCCCCCCCGCCCCCCAATCTTTCTGAGAGGGTATTTTTTTAAAAAAACTTTCTGTTGGGAATGCTTTGGCACTGAAACAGGATAACAAAACAGCACCACAATTTGATTTATCTGGCAATTCAGTGCTATAGCACTTCCAATAGAATGTAAAAAAAAAAAAAAGGAAGATTGCGCACCTGGCAAAAAAAAGGGAGCAAAAACCCTGTCATTCCCAGAAGCATTATGGGGCATTTCACACAGTCTACCCTAGCAATTCCAACCCAGAAGAAGGGATTGAAAACAGGGGTAGAAGCAATCTTTATGAACAATGCCTCATGAACAATGCCTTCATGAACAAACGGGACAGCAGTGGGATTGTATGAAAAGGTAAAAGTATTCCGGTAGCAGCCAGTTACTAAAATGGGTCTGTCTGAAATGACAGAAGAAACCCGTTAGTGGCCAGTTAGCATATCAGAATACTTAGGCTGTCTGAAAAGGGACAGATGCTGTGGGGGACAAACATGGCTTCCACTAGCATGCTGTGCTTGCCAGGAACTTCTGAATTACCATTCTGGGAGATACTGCTGAGTCTTTGCTTGTTCAATGCTCAGTTCTTATGAAGCACTCTGTGTGCTCATAAAGGAACAGCGTGTGATACAAGAATTCAGCCCCCTCCCAGCCGAGCGGTCGATCGCCACTGAGGCTGGGGGCCGTTCATTGCCTCCCCGGTGGGATGGAGGCAGTTGGATCATTCCAGTAGCTGGTGGGGGCGAGGTGCAGCCTTAAAAGGCGGCCCCGCCCCCTATAACGCAGTTTTGTAAACTTCTCGGATGAAGCAGAGCAGCGTCTGCTTCGTCCTGAGCGTCGGGGCCTGGTCGGCCTGAAGAGATCAGCCGGGGAGTCTTCGGCGGTGGATCGAGCAGTGGCGCGTAGCTGGCTGCGATGTTTTGTTTGCCCCTGGGTCGTTTGGGCTCTGACGAGCTTGCAGAGCCCAGGGGTGGCGCAGCTGCGGCCCGTTTGGGTGGAGGCAGTGGCTGTTGGGCAGTTTGTGCAAGGAGGGTGAATTCAGGGTGGGGGGCCTTAGGGGTCTGTCAGAGCATCGTTAGGGCAGTAAGCAGCACGTCAGCCTCATAATATTAGGTTTGGAGTGGAGGCCTCGCAGGGGGCATTGCTCAGTGCCTTTTGGAGTGTGGGGTTCAAGAATATTACTAATAAGGGAAGGGGTTGGTGACCCACTCCCCCTCCCCCCCACAACAACACTCAGTGGCTTTTTTGGCTGGGTTTCTGCAGTACTGTGACATTAATATGGGACCAAAAAAGGGCCAAGGAAATACAAAGGGCAAACAGCCCGCTAAAAGACTCCCCAAGAGGCCTCCCCCTGACCAGCCCCCAGTGAACGAGGGTGAGGATGTTAGGACTCGGCAGGCTATCATTGAACAGTTGGCGGCCTTGGAGGAGGCCAGGGGGGTGGCCGTCCCCTCCCGGAGAGTCACGGGGATCATGGGTTCTGCGAGAGCGGCTACCATATCTTTCCAAAAGGAGGTGCTTGCTCAGGTTTCTGTTTTACAGGGTGCTGAAGCGGGTGGCGATGGTGCAAGGGAGGTTGTACTGCCTGGGGAGGAGCAGAAGGAGGAGCCCGATGTAGCAGTGGTTGCGCCGCCTGATTTTGCTGGTAAGTCACCTGCACAGCAGCAAGGGGTTGTCTGGCCATGGGGCCCTTGGGGTCCTAGTTTGGCTTCAGGTTCTGGGACGGTAGCGGGGCCTCAGGCTTTAGGGATTGGCTATTTGGGAGCCAGGTCGCCTGTCACCAGGCCAGCGTTTTCAAGTACGCCTTCCCCGCAAACGTGCAGTTCCGTTACGATGGCTGCAGGGGGTGGCGCCTGGGCGCCTTGGTATTCAGCCACAGTGGCGGGTGGTCAAGGCAGTGGTCCTGGGCCAAGTGGGCATGTGTCGGTGAGGGGTGTTCTACCTTGGGACTGGCAGCAGGCCCCTTCTATGTCTTCATCATGGTTCCCGCAACAGAGTGGGATTTGGGGGTTTCCATCTCACCTACCAGTCCCATATGGCATGGTGGATTTTCACACACTGCCATTTGGTGACCCCGCCATGCCTCTCGGCAACCATCTTACTGCTGCCACTAGGGACAAGATTTTGAAAGGTGAATACATTGACATGTTTAGCCTTTTATCTAGAGAGTTAGAAAAGAAGTCAAAGGATGAGCTGGATGAAAAAGATAAGGAGAAACTGAAACGGAGGAAGGTGGATAGGACCTGGTCGAATTGGCTCCCAGGTTTCCTTATTTATACCAGCGTTATAGCGAGGGCTCAGCCTTGGCATGCGGCCCCCATGTTCCAGTACTGTGATATTATATATAGGGCGTAAAACATTTTTACTGGAGGGGCGTGGCTTCAATATGATGAACAATTTCATATGGGGGCGGCAGTTAATCCTGGCCTTCCGTGGGACCAGATCAACCAGCAACTATGGCTGTAGCTTATGGCGCCTGCAAAGCCAAACGCCAGCGAAAGATCAGATAGCAGACACCTCGTTCAGAAAATAATGACTCCTACGGGCTCCCACGTGACCGCGGGGCAGTCAGTTCAGCCACGGCTGCTTTGCTGGGAGTTTACCTCCCAAGGCATGTGTGCCAGAAAGGCTTGTAGGTACAAGCATGAGTGTCCGCTCTGTGGAGGCCCCCATGCATTTACGGCCTGTAGCAGATCCAAATCAAGGGGAGCTAATAAACGGCCAGCCGGGGCAACATCCTGCAAAAGGGGCCCAGCCCCATTCAACTGAGGGTTCTTAAGGAGCTGTTGCGTGATTATCCACGTTTAAAGGATGCAAGGTATCTTTTGGAGGGGTTTTCTCACGGGTTTAGGATTCCATATCAGGGCGCACGGACCCCGTTTTCCTGTTCTAATTTGCATTCTGTTAAGGGTTTGGAGCACATCATGCGAGCAAAAATTAAGAAAGAGTGTGCGGAGGGCCGAGTGTTAGGCCCTTTCGTGTCCCCGCCTGTGCCAAATTTACGGGTGTCCCCCCTCGGGGTGGTGCCTAAAAAAGCAGCTGGCGAATTTAGGCTAATCCATCACTTTTCCTATCCCAGGGGGCAATCAGTGAATGATGCCATACTTGAGGAGCTTTGCTCGGTTAAATATATGTCTTTCGACTGGGCAGTGCTGATAGTGCGGCAGTGTAGGGTTGGTGCGGAGCTCGCTAAGTGCAATATTAAGTCCGCATTTCACTTACTCCCGGTGCACCCAGCAGACTTCGAATTGTTAGGTTTTGCTTTTGAAGGAAGTTTTTACATTGATAGAGCGCTCCCAATGGGATGTTCAGTCTCATGCGCAGCTTTCGAGCGTTTTAGCACCTTTCTGGAGTGGGCACTACGGGCCAGAACAGGGTTGTGAGACACGGCACATTATCTGGACAATTTCTTTTTTTGGGTCCCGCGGGTTCAGGGCAGTGTCTTTTTCTGTTAACGGCCTTTGAGGGGTTAGCTAAGGAGTTAGGTGTTCCACTCACTCATGAAAAAACGGAGGGCCCTGCTACGGTTTTGACTTTTTTAGAAATTGAGATCGATACTGTGCGCCAGTTTTCTAGGCTGCCAGAGGATAAGCGGGCAAGTCTCCTGGCATGAGTTAGGTCTGTATTGAATAAGCGTAAGGCCATGCTTTTGGAGTTGCAACAGTTAGTTGGTCATTTGAATTTCTCATGCAAAGTAGTCACCCCCGGTAGGGCTTTCTTAAGGCAATTTTGCGACGGAATGGTTTCCATTCGCTTGCCGCATCATTATATCAGGGTTACTGGGGAGATGCGCAGTGACCTTAGAGTTTGGGAGACATTTTTGATGGAATTCAATGGGATTTCTTTTTGGCGAAGTGACATGCTGCTGGAAGCTGAGCTACAGATTGTCTCAGACGCCACTGGTTCCACTGGTTTTGGGGTTTATTTTTGGGAGCACTGGTGTGCCGAGCAGTGGCCGCGTGAGTGGCTGGGTTCAGAGCTTTGTCGGAATTTGATGTTTTTGGAATTTTTTCCTATCGTGGTTGCCATTTTCCTTTGGGGCAAGGCTCTAGCTAATCACACGGTACATTTCTGGTGTGACAACATGGCTGTGGTATATGTTATTAACTGTTTGACATCTAAGTCCCCCCCAGTGATGAGGTTGGTCAGGGCATTCACTTTGTGTTGTCTTAAGTTAAATGTTCTTTTTTTGGCTAAGCATGTTCCTGGGATTTGTAACGGAGTGGCGGACGCCTTGTCTTGCCAACAGATGGAGTGTTTTCGTCAGTTAGCTCCAGAGGCCGACCCGTTTCCCGCATGCATCCCAACAGAATTGTGGCAGATTGGCGGGATGAAGTTAGCCGGGCAATCCGCCTCGCCATAGCGCCCAGCACCAAAAGGTCGTATGACCAGGTGGCTAGCCAGTTAGCAGCTTTTAGGGAGGGGGCCAGGTTACCGGAGGTCTGGCCCATGCCGGTTGAACAGCTGTTGCAATTTTGTGTTCGGCAGCAGGAGCGGGGCCTTTTGGTAAAATCTATCAGAGGACAGATGGCCGCTTTGTCTTTCTTGAGTAAGGCACGTGGTTATCCGGATGCGACTAAGGATTTTCATATCCAAAAAATGCTAGAGGGTTGGTCCTGCGAGAATGGCCCCTGTGTCGATGGTAGACAGCCTATTTCACCATCTATTTTATTGGGGCTTTGGGTCACATGGCAGGGGTTTGTGGCTCTGATTACAAGGAGGCGCTGTTCCATGCGGCCGCATTGATGGCCTTTTTCGGGGCCTTTAGAATGTCTGAGTTGGTGGCGCTTTCCCATAATGATACTTCTGCAAGGGCCCTGCAGTTGGGGGACTTAACATTATCAGGTGATCAGGTGGCGTTGCGTGTACGCAGGTCAAAGAGTGACCAGAAGCAACAAGGTAGCACGGTTACGATTGGGCCTTGTTCAGAGAAGGAGCTGTGCCCAGTTGCGGCCTTGGTGCATTACTTGGCTTTGCGCAGGGGGTCAGATGGCCCTCTTTTTCGCCACGCTGACACGTCACCCTTGACTAAGTACCAATTTTGGACCGTCACTAGCCAGGCATTAGTGGTGCTCAGTCTGGGCGGGGTAAGATTTGGCACTCACTCTTTCAGGATTGATGCCGCCTCTACAGCTGCAGCGATGGGTTACGGGGGTGAGGATATTCGTCGAGTGAGACATTGGAAGTCTAGGGCCTATCGGAAGGGGGGACTTCCGGGGAAGGAAAATGCCGAGCTGAGCTGTCTCTCGGAACGGGAGCAGGCTGAAAGTTTTGTTCGGGGTAGTGGAGGGCAAATCAAAGCCCACTGCCTACCTTTCTCAGTGAGGGAAAGGTCCAAGACTTGCACAGAAACTTTGAAAAGAGATTTACCTTGGCTGAAAAGAAGCCCTGAAGGGGGTTTCTTTGAGGAGTCTCGGGAAGTTTGCATAGTCAACGTCTGCAAGACTTTTCAGAGTCATTGATTTAACATAAGCTCGTCAGGATCCTAACCTTCTTGGACATTTTTAAACAACTAAAGCTTTGGAAGACCAGTGGAACTTGGATAAGTGAAAAAAAAGGTACAGAACTTCTCTTTTCACTCCGGAGCTATTTATAGCTTAAAGGGACATATTAAAGGTGGGGAAAACGAAAAAATATAAAGCTTGCAAGTAGAAGAAGGAAAGGGTGAAGTTTGGATTGTTTTAATGTAAAGGACAGAGCTAAAAACTGCTAAAAACTGAAAAGCAATCAATGTTTAGTCTACCTTGCGGTTTTTGGAAAAGAAAACAGCCACATCGCACTGGAATATACTGGAACAGACCTACAACACTTCTGAGCAAGACAGGAAGTACGTCAAGTATCGTGAGATCTTCATGAGAGTTGATGGTGACTGAGACAGGAAGCAGTAAAGAAAAAAAGCCTACTCTATACCATAGAGAAACATCGGCAGCCATTGCTGGGAGGTCCAATTTAAAACATTGTTTTTAAAAGATTTGGGACTTTAAAAATCGACAGAATCAACTGGGAAAGGGGTAAGAAGATAAGAACTATTGACTATATTATCTGTGGGCTCCTGGGGTGATTTTAAAAGGGGGAAATTTTTTTAAAAAAGGAGTAAAAATCACGGCCGCCATTTTGGAATTTTTAAAGACTTCTTTGTCAAATATCTTTACTTTGGGGGCTCAGAAACCAGCGAAATTGGGCTTGCTGGAAAGGGCAAGCCCTACTCTATTGAACCTGACTGTTAGATTTCAGATTGGTGAGGTCAAAAATTTCGTCATTTTTTAAAGGGGAAATTTTTTTAAAAAAATCTATATCTGGGCCTGGGAAGCTCAGAAGAAGACAGAATAAAGTTTAACTAAGAGAGAAAATTTAGATCTTTTGAATTTGGGAGCTAAACTTGTAATTTGTGAGACTGGAACTTCTGGTATTTTTATTTTTTCCATCCCTTTGTCTTTTTGCCTAAATGTCTGAACCCAGGCAGCCCCGAACAAGGGCTCTTTCATTAGAAAAAATGCAGGACCAAATGGAGGCTATGGAAGCCAGGATTATGAAGGGAGTTAAGAAAATGATGGAGGAAATGAAAGAAGAACTTGTCACAGTGATTAAAAATGAAGTAGAGGAGCTCAAAAATAAAATTGGAGAAACAGCTAAGAAAGTGCAGGAGGTGGAAGAGAAAGTTAAAATACATGATACCACCTTGCTGAAAGTTCAAGAAACAGTGATAATCCACGATTGCAAATTAATGGAAAATCAGATACGTTTGAGAGGAGTACCTGAAGAAGAGAATGGTGATTTGAAAGGATATATAATAAACATAATTGCAGAATTTTTAGACGAAGACCCTGATAAGACTAAAAGCATGTATGACCATATGTATAGAGTTAACTCGCTTTTTGCCAAAAAAAAAAACAATTTACCAAGAGATGTTGTGATAAGATTTATGACAAAAGAAATGGTGGGAAGGATCATGAAGAAAAATTTTGAGGAGTTACTGATAGTAAAAGGCAGCAGAGTGAGAATTATGAAGGAGCTGCCAAGACAAGTGATAAACAATAGGAGAACATACAAAAAGTTGACAGAAAAATTGAAAGATAATGGCACAAGGTACAGATGGATAATCCCCGAAGGTTTGAGCTTTGAACTTCAGGGGAAGAGAGTTACAATTACAAACGCCCGGGAGCTGAGGAAATTTTTTGAAGAAAATAAAGAATTTGCACCATGATGGATTACAAATTACTTTCTTGGAACGTTAATGGACTAAATTCACCACAAAAAAGAAGGGCAACTTTTCATTGGATCAAGAAGCAAAATTGTAATATAATTTGTTTGCAAGAAGTTCACATTAAACAAAAGGATTATAAATTTTTATGGAACAAACAATTGGGAATGGAATTTTTTTCGTTAGCTGAACAGAAGAAAAGGGGAGTAGTTTTTTATATTAAACAAGATCTGGAGCCAAAGTTAATATTTAAAGATAAAGATGGAAGATTCGTAGCAGTGGAGATAATACTAAATGGGAAAAAAACGTTGTTATTGGGGCTATATGCACCTAATGGTGCAAAGGATTTTTTTTTAAGGACATTATACAACAGTTAGATGAGTTGACTTATGATCAAATACTCTTAATGGGAGATTTTAATGGAACAGTCGAGAACTCACTGGATAGATCTGGAGGAAAAAAAAATGATGGGAAAGAAGGGAAATTGCCAAAATCTTTCTTTGAATTAGCTAAACAAGAAAATTTAGAAGATATTTGGAGAAAGTTTAACCCTGAAGTGCGGGACTATACTTTTTTCTCTGCAAGACATAAGACTTTTTCCAGAATTGATATGCTGTGGGGAACCAGAGACTTAGGCCTCATAACAAGGAAGATAGAGATTCTACCTAAAATTGGAGCGGATCATAACCCAATAATGTGGATTACAAAATTGCCCAAAAGACTGAGAAGATGGAGACTGAATGAAGATTTGCTACAGAGTAAAGAAACAGTGACTTTTCTAGGAAAAGAGACTAAGGAATTTTTTCAAGTGAATGACAAAGAAGATATTGATTTCCAGATGGTCTGGGATGCCTATAAAGCAGTAATGAGAGGGTTGTTGATTACTTTGAACAATAAAGATAAAAGGAAAAAAGAAAAACAATTATTGGACATTCAAAATGAAATAAAGAAAAAAGAAGGGGAGCTGAGAAAAAGACCAGGGAAAAAGAAAATTCTAAGGGAAATTTCAATATTACAAACTCAATTAAGACATTTGTTGAACAAAGAAGTGGAATGGAATTTGAAAAGGCTTCAGCAGAAATCGTTTGAAGGAGCAAATAAAACGGGGAAATATTTAGCGTGGCAATTGAAGAAAAAGAGAGAAAATAAAATAATCAGTAGAATTGTGGCAGATGAAAGAGAAGTAGTTACCCAAGAGGGAATAAAAAGAGAATTTTTTAAGTACTATGCTAAGTTGTTCAAAGGCGCTGAAGTAAAGAGAGAAAAGATAGATGAATATCTACAAAAATAAAAATTGAGCCCCTAACTGAAAATAAGAGAAAAGTTTTGAATGATCCAATCGAAAAAATAGAAATTGAAGCAGCAATCAATGCGATGAAAAATGATAAAGCTCCCGGGCCAGATGGATATACAGCTAAATATTTTAAAATTTTTAAAGATGAATTAACACCAAAATTGCAGAAACTGATGAATGTAATAAGAACCAAAGGGAACGTACCAAACACATGGAAAGAAGCTGTCATTTCTTTGATACCCAAAGAGGATAGAGATGTCACAAATGTGAAAAATTATAGACCAATTTCGCTTTTGAATAATGACTATAAAATATTTACAAGAATTCTGGCGGAACGACTTAAGCAATATTTGATAAATTTTATAAAGGAAGATCAAGCTGGTTTTCTTCCTAAAAGACAAATAAGAGATAATATTAGAACTGTTGTAAATATTGTAGAATATTATGAAAGACACCCAGAAAAAGAAGTAGCATTATTCTTTGCGGATGCAGAGAAAGCATTTGATAATTTAAATTGGGACTTTATGTTTGCAGTGATGGAAAAAATGAAGCTTGGAGAAAGTTTTATAAGAATGATAAAGGCAATATATTCTGAACAAAGGGCAAGGTTGTGCGTTAATGCAGATCTTACAGATGAAATGAAAATCAGCAAAGGTACTAGACAAGGCTGCCCGTTTTCACCATTGTTGTTTATAATGACTCTTGAAATTTTATTGAGGCAGATTCAAGAAGAAAAAGACTTAGAAGGGTTACAATTAAAAGGATATACCTATAAATATAGAGCATTTGCTGATGATATAATGTTTATAAATGAAAATCCCATACAAACTACACCTTTGTTATTAACAAGAATACAAGAGTTTGGGGAGTTGGCGGGACTCTATATAAATAAAGAAAAATCAAAAATTTTGTGCAAGAATATGCAGGTAAATAGACAACAAGAACTACAAAGACTAACGGGTTGTGAAATTACCTCTAAGGTAAAATACCTAGGGGTAGAGATAACAATGAAGAATATTGATTTGTTCAGGAACAACTATGAGAAGCTATGGCGCAGAATAGAAGAAGATATGTTAAAATGGAACAAGCTCAACTTGTCATTGTTTGGCAGAATAGCTGCAATAAAAATGAATATTCTATCAAGGATTATGTATTTGTTTCAAACTATTCCTATTGTGAAAGATGCTAAACAGTTTGATAAATGGCGAAGGAAAATTTCAGAATTTGTGTGGGCTGGGAAGAAACCAAGAATCAAAATGAAAATCTTGACAGATGCAAAAGAGAGAGGTGGATTCCAACTACCAGATTTGAAACTGTACCATGAAGCAGTTTGTTTAGTATGGATGAAAGAATGGATAACGTTGTTAAATAAAAAACTTTTAGTGTTGGAAGGTCATGGAAAAAAATTCGGCTGGCATGCATAATTGTATTACGGAAAAAAGAAGATGGATGGTCTTTTCTCTCACCATTATATAAGAAGCAGTCTATTAAATGTATGGATAAAGTATAATAAATATGGTGACGAGAGGATAACTTTGTGGATAGTGCCAGCTGAAGTGATAAAGTTAACGGCTAAAACAGCCAAAGAAAAACAGCTATTATACAACCAGTTGCTAAAAATACAAAGTGGGAAAATAGAACTGAAAACTGCAGAAGAGTTGAGTTACAAATATGATTGGTTTCAAATGCAACAAATAAAAAGTCTGGTGGAGAATGATATTAAAGCTGAAGGAATAAGGAAAGAGCAAACAGAAATGGAAAGAGTTCTGCTTGGAGATAATGAGAAATTAATTTCAAAAGTATACAAACTACTTTTACAATGGTCTACAGAAGATGAAGTAGTGAAATCGCAAATGATAAAATGGGCAATTAATGTAAACAAAGAAATAAAGATGGAATCTTGGGAATATCTATGGAAGAACTCTATGAAACTCGCAGCAGGTCATAGTATTAAAGAAAACTGTTTTAAGATGATGTATAGATGGTATATGACTCCAAAAAAATTAGCAAAGATGAATAACAAGATGCCAGATAGGTGTTGGAAATGTAAAAAACATGAAGGTTCTTTCTACCATATGTGGTGGACTTGTGAAAAGGCTAAAATGTTTTGGCAGATGATTCAGCAAGAGATTTCTAAGATTTTGGGATATGAATTTAATAAAGAGGCAGAGACTTTTTTGCTGGGATTACAAATGGAAAAATTTCCAAAAGAAGATAGAACTTTAATATGGTACTTGCTCTCAGCTGCTAGGACATTGTATGCGCAGCTGTGGAAGCAAGAAAAAATACCAGAAAAATGGGATTGGATTACAAAAGTTATGTCATGGAGTGAAATGGACAAATTAACAAGAAAATTAAGAGACTATGATTTGGAACTTTTTAAGTTGGACTGGAAAAAATTCAGAAGATACGTAGAGAAAGAGTGGAAAATAAAAGGACATTGGGCAATCTTTGATGAGGATTAAGACGTTTAAAATAAGAATAAGAATATAACCATTGGGGGGGGGTCTTTTTGTCTTTTCTTAATAGTTAAGGGTACCTTTAATACCTGTTTATTTTTTTTAAAAATAACACTGGCGGGGGTCAAGTAACGGAGGGAGGGGAGGGGAAAGTAAGATATGGGGTAGAAAAATTTTTCTTTTATTTTAAGTTCTTTATAAGTTGTAGATATAGTTCTGCTACCATATGTTACTAATAAAATTGTTTACCGGGAAGTCTAGGGCCTATCGAACTTATGTTTGGCCGTTGCGGCCTTGAGGCCGGAGTTCATGTTCACTAGATGTATCACCCCCCCTCCCCCTTCCCCACTTGGTTCCGGGCAACTGTTGGGTTAATTTTCAGTGGTTTGGATCAACAGTTTTAATGGATTTTCTCTTCTAGGTGCTGTGGCTGGCGTTGAAAGGAAAAGGATCCTGATATGAGTCCATAGTATTGTGTTTTGGGCGGCACATCAGGCCAGACGGATGCCGGTTGGTTCGCAGCTGGGCCTGAGCGACAGAGCCGTAATTGAGTGGCAGGGCCGCCGGGGCATGAGGTGGTCGGGGCTCCTGCCACTGCTGTTTGAGAGTGCTAGGCACCCTCCTCCACAGATCTTGGTGATACATCTGGGAGAGAATGACTTGGGCCTGATGAAGGGGAGGGCTCTTTCGATTCAGGCCCAGGCTGATATTGCCTTGATTGTGAAAAGGTGGCCGGGCGTCCTTGTCCTGTGGTCGGCCATGCTGCCGTGCCAGGTGTGACGGGCAGCTTGGGATCCCGTGGGTCTGGAGAGTGCCAGGATCAAGGCTAATAGGGCCGTGCATAAAGCCCTTGAAAGGGGGCTTGGGATTTATGTGCCTCATCCTTCCATTCAGGCCAATATTTTGGAGTTGTACAGGGATGACGGGGTTCATCTTTCAGTTAAGGGCAACGAGGCCTTTTTGGCCGACTTACGGCAAAGGTTGTTGCAAGTTTTTGAGGTTGGCTTGGGTACAGTGGCCTAAGCAGAGGCTTGGCACTGTTTGCGGCTGTTTTTGTTGGGAATATGCTGGGGATTGGTGAGCTCCCGTGGCACTGCACCATTTTGGTGAATGGCCTCCCTGGGTGACCATTAAGCTGAATGGCCCAAGGTCGGCTCTGGGGAGGCTGGGGATCCTGTCACATGGAGAGTGTCCACATTCTGGGCTGTACAGCTTTGGGGATAATGGAGCTTTGGTGAGCGGGATCATGTTGCTGGGCCGGCCGGGTCTGAGCCATTGGGTTGGCTCATACCCGGGGCTTTGGGGGCTCACCCATTTTCAAGTCAAGGAGGTGGTCTGGTTTGACCTGTGGCTTGATCTGTCCCCATGTTTTTTCCCCTTGCCATTAAGTTAATAAAGTGGCCCTTTATTCCACTTCTGTGTCTGTCTCATTATTCCGACGGGGGGGGGGGGGGGCAATGGCAAATTTGGACCTAGGACCCCTTGCTTCCAATACCTGCTAGGGCATTAAACTTTTCCTGTGGCCATAGGCAAGCTGCCATATCTCAAACATACCTATTTCCCTGGTTGGATAGGAGGAAAAAATGAGATAGCATGGCCTGCCTTAAGCTCATGATACATGACAGAAAAGAAATGTACATAAAAATGAGAGATTTGCATAAAACAGGGCTAGGAATTCAAACTCGCTGCCTGCCATTAAAAGAACTGCGAATATTCTGTGATTCCATATGACTACAAAAAAAGTACAGAAGGTACTAGTGAACATGCAAGTCAGTATACTAGTAATTTAAGTTTTAAAAAATAAAAGAACCTTTATTATATATGGTTCTGAAGACAAGTTTGAGAATGGAAGGGGTAGGATGACATTTCCAATGCCAAAATATATTTTATTTAGCTAAATCCATCCAATTTTTATCCCCTTTGAGGAATCACAAGAAGCAGAAAAATATAATTTAGACACATAAATGAAGAAATATACAATGCAACTCCAGAGCCTGCGCTGGTCCTGGGTCTGATCACAGGCTGTGAGCCGTGAGTTAAAAGCCAAGGATTAACAGCCCTTTGGCTTGGCCCTTCAGTCTGCACCAAAAGTTCATGCCTCTGGCCATGCCCTGACTGAATACCTGAAATAGAGGGAGAACAGAATCTCCATCCAAAACCCATTCGGCTGGCACAAATGTGTTCCTTCATGTTCTTACCAGACTTCAGTAAGATTTGTAACATTCAGAGATCACAGCTCCAATGCCCAGCATAGCTGCTTGCCCCTCCCTACAGCTAGCAGTAGCAGAATGGATTACATAAAATTAGCACAACTAGGCAAATTTGCTTAATCAGTATAGTTTATGTAGGTCACAGGTAGGGATGAGGCTGGATTTCAAAAGTATCATGTACTATATAAATATCCAGGGTTGTGTGTGTTTCAGACTAAAGAATCATACCAGATTAAGACTGTGACTAGGAATGATTCTGTTTCTTTCTGCTTTTGCATGTTGTCATCTATTTCAGTTTATCTCATAAATTTTGTTCATATTAGGTGTGTCATTTGAGGCCAAGACAGAGTTGCTAGGCCTCTTGCTGTGAGACCTACCACCAGCAATCCTCTCCTCCCACAGATACTGAGTGTGACAATGGGAGAAAAATAAAACAAAACATCATCATGCCAATAGCAGGACTTCACTTCAGGGGAAAACGTAGAAGTTGCATCAGTCCTCTCTAGGAATTGTCAGAAACTCTACAGTAAAGCAAATGTTACCATAGAGTTTGCTGCAATTCCTAGAAAGATGTGATGCAATTTCTGTTTTTCCCTGGAAGTGATGTCACACTGTCAACAATGGTGCTAGAGTTGCCAGTTTTGGGGCAAAACTATTGTTTGTAGCCAATTCTACCATAGAGTTTTGCCCAAAATCTACAGCATCACCATGCAACATTGATGACATCACTTTCGGATGATGTCATCATAATGCCATCAGACCAGCTGGGGGCAGGATTTTCCCCCACCAGCCACCTGGCCGGCAGCAGGGAAGCACCTCAGAAAAGCAAGGGTTCCCCCACACTGGCAGGGGTCTGACAACTCTAGATTGTGCCACCCATATCTCTGCCACCAATCAGCTGGATTCCTGCTGGTTTCCAAACCATGGCTGGCCATACTAGGCGAAGACTACGGGAGACCAATTTACAATAGCCAGCTGTAAATACTACAGAAATATTAGTGAAAGTTGGGACAAACCTGATACAATTCAAGCATGGCACACTAGTGGCAGGAAGTTGATCCCAAATAACTCATAAATTAACATCTGTCAACCTTCCTGTGCTAGGAAAAACAAAGTGATCAGATTGGTCCAGGCCTGGCCAGGAGGCAATCACAGCCCTTCAAATAATATGCTGCTTATTCTAAGTTCCTACAGGTAAGGATTAAAAACTGCTTACATTTAACTTCCATCACTAGAGTCATTTCGGAAAGAATACTAATGTGAAAACTGAACATTGTCCTTGATATGGATGACTGATGCCTATTGAAGCACAGATACTCTTCACACAAGAGTGAACTGAACCATGGCAGTAGGTTTACATTGCACGAAGGGCAAATGTAAGTTTGATATTATTTTTAAAACTTTTACACCAAACCAGACCAGTAGAACAGTACAAATGTCTAAGCTGAGAGAGGCATCAAATCTCTTTCATTAAGCTATTTATATAGCTGACAACCTCAAACAAAGTTAAACCAATAGTCTCTCAATTAAGGCAGCCAAGCACCTAGTCGGGATGAGCCCCCCTCATGAGTTTCAATTCTTCACTACCATTCCAAGTGGCAATAAGGGGATTAAAAATC
This sequence comes from Heteronotia binoei, assembly GCF_032191835.1. Lineage (NCBI taxonomy): Eukaryota > Metazoa > Chordata > Lepidosauria > Squamata > Gekkonidae > Heteronotia > Heteronotia binoei. Next base: position 207,526 of record NW_026800152.1, read on the forward strand.
AAAACAAATGCAAATAAACATTTTTTAAAAAACTCACCAGCATCACCAATCCCCTCAGTAAAATAATAGAGTTTGCTTAAGATTATTCCTAGAATCACACTAAGAACTGGCAGACTGCTTTTGCTAGCATTTAAACATACAGAAAAACAGTAATGGTGAGTAGCAACTTTATTTGTTGAGAACAGCCAAGACTGATCCACAGAATCATCAGCATATCTACATACAATAAAATTTCAAAGCCACAATAGGCTGATTTCAGTAGTACAGACACAATTAAAAAAAAAAAACTTAATCAGCTGCTTCCTTGTTAAACATGCTGAAGTGCAAAATTTGGCCACCTTTAAAGGTGGTCTGCATAGAACAATCTAAGAGGAGGAGAGAAATATAAAATTAATCAGGTCTGCCAGATTGGAGTTATGCATAGACACAATATATCCTTATTCAGGGTGCAAAACAATAGCATAAGACCATCTGTTTTGATTTGGCCCAATTTGGCAGGGGCAAATGTGTATCTTCCTTAAAAAAGAGCTGATGGTAAAGCATTAAACTGGGCCAAAGTGAAAGCTCTTCAGTATTCAGGGGATTCTAAAACATATAGGCTGATTCCGCATTTGGCATTTGCCTCCAGAGTTGTTCCATGCAGGTGTGATTTCCCGATTCTGTACTAGAGGATATCTCTCAGATTCAATTCCCAATCTGTTTCATGTGTTCTGATTCCGCATTACTGCTGCTCCCAGAGTTTCCCCCACAATCATAGCAATTTCCCCATTCCTCATAGGTTTCCCTTTTTTTTTTAACACGCGTGTGTGTTCACATTACAACACGATCGTCTTTGTTTGTGTTATAATGTAATGCCAGAGGCATAATACTGGCAATGTCACATGTTTACCTTTCGCCCTGCCATTGGCAGGTTATCTAAGCCCCGGGAAATCTGAGTTGGCGATCCACCATTTTTATCCACACACGCTGAATGTTAAGCACACAGTTTTCCATTAAAAACTATAACAAATTACAAAGATGCATGAAGGTGTGTGTGTGGGGGGGAGATTTATGCAGAGGGGTTAAGGGAGAAAGTTTCCCCAACCTATCAAAAATATAAACCTATAAACATAATCAAATTTCTGTTCCCGTTTGAAGCCATACGGGGGGGGGGGATCGATAAAGGTGGCAATCGCACATCTTTAAAGTAGTTCGTGTAACATCGCTATTTATTTAGTTGCATTGTAACGATCTTATTTGAAAGAAAATTATAATAGTCAGGAGTGATTTTAATCGGAGGGGGGAAGAAAGTAATCACAATGCAATGACATATTATCAAAATCACATGGAATACCATAAAGAATGAGGGTGGGTGGAAGCAAGGGATGTATTCAGTAAAAGAAAATCACGTTACATCATTATATATTTTTCGTGTTGTAAAGCAAAATGTGATTTGTTTAAAAAAATTACTTTATTTCAGGAAAATATTGGATAATTTTCAAAGGGAGTAAAATTAAGGAAGTATGACGAAATAGCTGGATGGAATCATGGGCGTGGAGTTATGTGGGTATCTTCTACTGATGCGAGAGGTTTGACAGCGCATTGGCATGAGTTCCGCACATAAATTTCGAGCCCCGAAACCGCATCAAAAATAAACTTGTCGCAAAATGATGATCTCCTAGATGCATGGTGACACCGCTTTAGAGGTGGGTCAAACTGCCGCTCTGGGTCAAGAGATGTGGAAACCAACATCTGCCCCGGGGAAAACAAAGCACCGAGGCCGGAGCAAAGACTAATGCGGAATCACCCTCATAGACAGTCTGCTGGAATAAACTTGAAGGACTATATTCTAGATTTGCTGTTTAATTGTATCTTTGGCTCCCATGAATTCAAGATAGCATATGGCCAGGGGCTAAACCCATAGAAATGTAATTTCTCCTTAATAGCTCTCACCTAGCGTGAGCAGAAATTATCTGAAAAAATTAATGAAGTTAGTCCAGAAGGGTTAACCTTTAATTTCAGTCAAAAGCTTATTGCTTGGTATCAGCCTCATGCTTCAAGCAATACTATCCCTGACTCTAATCTAAGATGGGCTTTGAGAGTACAGTGTGAGACTCCTGATATTGATATTTTTAAAAAATAAGATTCAGTTGCTTCCAGGGAATGGAAATCTTTGTATAAACGTAGCTGTGACTCATACACATGTTAGGGAATCACCTTGCCCTGGAAGATCTGCATTACATAAGGAATATGTTAGTTCCCTTTCATGAAAAGAAACTCAGGCTGCCATCAGAGACACCATTTAACTTGTCAGCTAGTTGCTCCTGTTTTTGTCCACTCTTACTTGAAATGCAGTTGCCCAATCAGACATCCTGACTGCAATCTGCTTCATGCCTGTACCATCATTGACCAATCAGGCAGCTCAGCCTTTGCACATGCGCATAAACAATTCTGCTGATTGGCTCACCCAGATAGGGACTATTTTCTAGGAGCGTGGACCAAACAATGATTGTGTGACAAAGCTCAACTTAAAAAAATAAACTCAAAAAAGTGTTTATGAATACTTCTCTTGTGGTGCGTAAGGCACCCATGGGCAACTGCTGCCTTTCGCCAACTATGTGGTTATGTGTGTATCACTAAAATTTTAAAAAATGGTGCCAAACTATGGTTGATGAGGATGGAAGTTGCAACAGCTTGATGACACTGGAGCAATCAGACTGGGAAAATCCATTCATAGCCCATCATCACGCCTTTAGGACCAGACTTTATGTGCTGTCAAATAAGTCTGGAACTGAGTTGGGGCAGGACAGTTTGCTCACAACTCACAGACCCTTCCCAGATGTTTCTTTCTGGACATGCACTTTAAATCTGACAGGCATCCATGGTTATGTTGGATATAAATGCATGTCTGACCAGAGCCACTGGGTGCCTGATATGGCTGTTTGTACTGTGTCAATAGAGTGGGCAGTCTAAGCTTTCTATGAACAAGCTGACTAAAAAACTACTCCCAGGTATTGAAAAACTTCACCTGCTTTATGTCATGGCCATCAATTTGTCTTCTATGTCTAACAACATTTTTTGCTAAAGACAAAGATTTTGTTCTTTTGAAAATGTATTGTTCATTGTTCCTTCAAAAGAAAATAATATCAAAACTGTTCATGGGTTTTATTCATTATTAAAATCTACTGGATTTAATAACCCTTTAATCTTAAGTGTAAATACAATCATTTGGCCAAAAGAATTGGTTAATATTTTGTATACTCTGCCTCTCACATGTATGAAAGCTACTTATCACCAGTCTTGTAACTAAATCCACGTGCTCTAAGTATAAATTATTAATAGTGAAAGTTAAGTTTACTCCATCAAGGCAGAAGTTTGTAGATCACCTTGCCCTGTAGATCAGTCAAGGAAATGCTAAGCATGATGACATCTTTATTCAACACCGTTATAAGTGAAAGGGGAAGAACATGGACGCAGGAATGCCATTATGTCAAACTTAATGTGAATGTGTGATCTTTGTGCTCAAGACCTTTGAGTTTATTCATGTGAGACATCTGATCCAACTCTTAAGTAAAAACCCATCCCATTCTCATGTAAACTTAAAGCATGATTTGTTTACACAAACCACAAACAAGAAATGTTTTGATTCTGTAAGGTGACCAATCTCTAATTTCATTGTTTATTCTATAAATATTTGTTTTTGTCTTTTAAAAGTATTCAGCAAATCTCACTCATTCAATACATAGTGGTAGCTTGTCTTATTTAAAATACGTCCATTATATTAATTATAAGCAGATCTCTGTAGAGATCATTTCCAGTCACGCCATGGAGTCAAATGTTTTGTCTGTTTGTCCACTGAATTCAATCAGACTACAATTCTTTCTTTAGTCATCAGAATACATGAATAATTATGGGATGGTGTTACAAACCATTGGGACTTAGCACATCACTTGAACTCAGGAAGTTATTTATCACCATAGTAATTACACCAAGCATTTTATCTATGCTGTGTGTGTGTGTGTGTGTGTGTGTTTGCTTGCTTGCTTGCTTGTTTGGATTTTTGACCACTCTTCTCTATTTATGTGGGGTTCAGGGTGGTTCACAACAATTTAAATACAATACAAAATAAAAACAAATTAAAATCTTTAATATTTATGTCATTTTGGAATCAAGCTTAAGATATTTTCAAAGTAGATGACCATTGTGCATTTGACTTAAGGTATGGATCTTGTTCAAGCTGGAAAGTCAAAAGTAGTCACATAGGAATTCTTTTTTTTACAAAAAATATCTATTTAATAACATTTTGAATACATTTTTCCTCTACCACCACTCCACAATAGCCCACTCACTGAAACAATTCAGTCCTTCAAGCAAATCTCCAAAAATATTTCAGCTCATGGTGGAGCTTTCCCAACAGTCTGCAGCCATGCTATATGGGTTCTCACCAGAATGGACTCGGCAATGCCTGCTGAAGTTGAACCTCTGCCAGAAGCTTTTCCCACAGTCTGCACACTTATATGGTTTCTCTTCTGTGTGAGTCCACTGGTGACAGTTGTGGCCCAAGCTGCAGATGAAGGTCTTCCCACACTCCGAGCATTTGTATGGCTTTTCTCTAGTGTGAATCCACTGATGAGCAAAACTGGAGCTGTGCAGAAAGCACTTCCAACACGCCAAGCCCTTTGGGGTTTTTTCCCTGTTGAATATTCGCTTGTATTTCATGGAACTCCTGCTGTGGTTAAAGCTTTTCTGACAAGCACCATAGGCAGTGTGTCTTATGCTGGTATGGATCCTCTGCTGGATTGTCATTCCTCCCAGATCTATGTAACCCCACCATAAGAAACAGATCCATCCATGATCTCCCCCAGGCAGGCTTCTTGCTGGAACTCAACTCTTGGCAGATCTGCAGGGGAATTTTCCTGATCATCACACTGTTTCTTCAATGTTTTCTATTGCTGTTCTGGGACTGATTTCTCTCTCTGTTTTACAGTCAACCATTCCTGGTCCAGAAGTCAGGCAACTCAATCATCTTCCTTCTTGAACTCAGCACACAGCTGGGGTTCAATACCCAGCGGACATTTCTTAAACTCACAGCAACCTCCCTTAACAGCATCATCACTTGTTTTTCCTGCCTCTCAGCCTCTTGTCACATCTGCAGGAACTCCTCAGCCAAGTCCACAGCTTGGGTGCAGTTCTCACAGCCCTGCTCCTTCACCCAGTTCTGGTCCTCCGGGAGCAGGATGGCCAGAAACTTCTTCAGGATGAACAGCTCCATGATCTGCTCCTTGGTGTGTCTCTTGACTTTTAGCCACCAACTGCAAAGCTCCTGAAGCCTGTGGTAAGTCTCTCTTGGCCCCTCAGCCTCTTAGTAGCAGAAATGGTGGAAGTGCTGCTGCAGTTTCTCCCAACAAATGTCTTTCCCCTTCACATGACCACCTTCACATTTGTGTAATCCTTTCTGTCTTTGGCTGGCAGCCTTTCGGAGACCCAGTCAGACTCACTGCTCAGTTCTGACAAGAGTTGACTCTCTCATTCTTCCCTGGGCCAACAGTAGGCTTTGGCTGCTTGCTTGAAGGAGGTTGTACAGAGAAATACCAAATGGTATCATAACCCAAAATTACTATACACACTCAAAAGATATATCACAATTTTTTAGTGATAATACCAAAGCAATACCAAATACAGACAATAGAAGAATCAAGACTCACAGTGAATATAAACAAGTATACAATGAAAGATATTCAACAAGTCCCTCCAGGGGTCACAAAGACTTTCCAAATCCACTGTGTTGATTCAAAAGGCTGAAATAATAAGTCCAATGGTCCCAAAGGATCCAGAACAGCTGGTCCCAACTACAAACCGTCAACTATTTACATGGTTTGCTTCAGGGGTCCTCATGTCTCCTTGGTCACAGATATAAGGTGTTTGTTGAAAAGGGACATAGGGGTTGGATGTGTGCTCCGGGCCTTCCCAGACAGACCCTTACCACAGTGGTGGCAGTCAGTAGAAGGCCCTTCCTAGCCTCCTGCTGTGTGACAGGGCTGTACACTTCTGAGCAGTTTGTCCACTTCATCAGGCTCCACACAATCCTCCCCACATCAATCCTCATTCTCCTCTTCACAGACCAGTGGGGGGTGGGCGGGCCTCTTTGGTGTCACCCCAATGCATGCAACCGCTTCTAGTGCAAAAACCAGTAGTGACAGCAGTAGTGACAAAGAGGATTCACCCAAAATCCAATTATTTATCCATAGAGGTTTGGATGAATTCTAGAGCATCACCCCAACCTGATGTCATTTCCAGTTTTGCACTTGCAGCGATAGTGCACATCAGTGTGATGCCCAGTTCCCACAGCCCAGCATCCTCCCAGCTAGCTCTACTTATAATCCCTAGCATCTCCAAGCAAAAGTATCACTCTGGTCTGAAACCTCAGAGAGCCCCTAACAAACAGTCAAAGCAGACATTAGTGCTTTGATGGGTCAGTGGCCTGATTCAGTATCAAGCAGCTTCATATAGAAAGTGAGGCAGCTACAGATTGCTGGGAAAATGTCACACCCTTTGGAAGTATGCAGGTACAGGTACATAATGATCCTTGACTTGTTTGTACTTGCACTTCACTGCACTAGCTTTTGCCCTGCTGTACTTTGACTCATGGTCTTACAAATAATTTAGTCAGTCAGAAAAGTAACAGGCTAGGAAATCCAAAGTGAGACACTAACTAGCAATGAGATGAGCCACCCTAGAGTTAGAAAATATCAGCTCACATTGTGTACAAAAAGAGGTTATGTTGGTGGGGAGTGAGGGAGCAGAGGATGTTGCCCAGTAAATAAATATGTCAAAAATATTGCTGTTTCTCTGGAGTTAAGGATATAAGAATTGTTTTCCTGGATCAGACAGTAAAGTTCTCCTTCCAACACCTAGCTGCCTTGGAAGAACATAAACAGAGCATGAAAGCAATGGCTATCCTATTTGTTTGTCCCTGGCACTTGGTTATCAAAATGCATTTTGCCTCTGGTTTTTTAAGTCTATGAGATCTGCTGTTAATATTAGGTACAAGCTCCCTTGTACTCGCAACATCCCATCAGGATTCAAAGAAGGGAACAGGAAAATGTATTTAAAATAAGAAAAACAAGCATTAATTTGTGTTCCTCTTCATATTTTTCTAAGGACTCAGATGTTCTGTTGTGGTAATGCTGCAATTTGGCTTCACTTCCCACAAATCAATATCAGATGCAGAGAAACAACCTGCTACATGGCCCTTTGTGGACTAAAATAGTGCAGAAACTAATCAGGAATTCGGCAGCAGGAAACAGGCCTTCCTATGACAGGAAGCAAAAGAGAGACTGCTGGAGACAGCCATCCAAAAGCAACCAATTGCCAAAAAAGACAAAATGGCTGTGCTGACTAATCCCATAGCAGGAAATCTTTGAATTATACATTCAATCTGCAGAGCAATTTAGCATGTCATCTGCTTCCTGACAACAGACACTTGGAATCACTTTATATGCATTTCAGCTCCCATAATCATGTGGAACCCACCATCCTCTATAGAAGCAAGATATCAAGGTCACAGAGTTTTTGGACTACTACCCTCAAAAATATTTGTAGCTCCTTTTCCTTAACTATTTTCAAAGTTCTCTTGTTTGCACTTTTCAGGTTTGAACCTCTTGTCTCTGCATCTGTGGCAGTGTTTGTTGAAGCCAAATAGAGAATCAAAGACTAAAACAAATATATTGATCAAGGAGGAAGAAGACTAGGCAAGTTCCATAATCATCCTTTTGTACTGTCAAGAAATAAACCAAGAAAGATGAGAACACCATGATTCAGAAACCCTTGGGGGGAAATTATTTATCGTAATAAAAAGAATCTGAAATGAGTAGAAAGTAAGCAAGACCATCACCTAATTTAGAAGTCCATAACAAATCTGAGTTTCAAAGTATCTTATACGTGTATGCAACCAAAATCTGAAAGCCTAGTTTATGTGATATATGACATTAGGTCCAGAGGATTAATAATAGTTTACGTTAATAAAGTTGCATACATATAATGTTGGTTGCATACTATGTATGTGGTTGTATACATATAACGCTGTATTGTCACCCCATTTATTGGCTTTCACCTGCTGTCAGTGGGGTAACATGTGATGCTATTTGATGATGTAATAATCTGATGTTTCTTTTTGGGAAAAAATATATTGGTAAAGAAATACAGATTTCCATCAGCCATGCATCTCAGTAATCCTCACAGTAGCATGTCAGGTAAACTGGTATATAATCTCCAGATTGACGATGGGGGCAAAAAATCATAGAATCATAGAGTTGGAAGGGACCTCTGGGGTCATCTAGTCCAACCCCCTGCACAATGCAGGAAACTCACAAACACCTCCCCCTATATTCACAGAATCTTCATCGCTGTCAGATGGCCATCTGGCATCTGTTTAAAAACCTCCAAGGAAGGAGAGCCTACCACCTCCTGAGGAAGCTTGTTCCACAGAAGAATGGCTCTAACTGTAAGGAAGTTCTTCCTAATGTTGAGCCAGAAACTCTTTTGATTTAATTTCAACCCATTGGTTCTGGTCCTACCTTCTGGGGCCGCAGAAAACAATTCCACACCATCCTCTATATGAAAGCCTTTCAAGGACTTGAAGATGGTGATCATATCACCTCTCAGCCGCCTCCTCTCCAGGCTAAACATCCCCAGCTCCTTCAACCTTTCCTCATAGGACTTGGTCTCCAGACCCCTCACCATCTTCATCACCCTCCTCTGGACCTGTTCCAGCTTTATATCCTTCCTAAAATGTGGTACCCAAAACTGAACACAATATTCCAGGTGAGATCTTACCAGAGCAAAGCGATACCATCACTTCACATGATTTGGACACTATACTTCTGTTGATACAGCCCAAAATGGCATTTGCCTTTTTAGCCACCACGTCACACTGTTGACTCATGCTCAGCATACGATCCACTAAGACCCCTAGATCCTTTTCGCACATACTACTACTAAGACAAGTCTCCCCCATCCCATAACCATGCATTGGATTTTTCCCACCTAAATGCAGAACTTTACGTTTATCCCTGTTAAAATTCACTTTATTGATTTTAGTCCAGTTTTCCAGCTTGTCAAGGTTATCCTGTATCCTGTTTCTGTCTTCTTCTGTGTTTGCAACCCCTCCCAATTTAGTATCATCAGCAAATTTAATAAGTATTCCCTCTATTCCTTCATCCAAATCATTTATAAAGATGTTGAACAAAACAGGTCCCAGGACAGATCCTTGAAGCACTCAAGAGAGAAAGCAGCATGTCTGGGGCCACCTTCTGAGTTCATGGATGTGATGAGATTTGATCAGGGACTTCCTTGCTCGTGATTCACATTCTTAGCTACTATCTTCTATATCCAGTCTCATGGTTAGTACATGATTCATATGATCAGGGTTGTGTTATGTTGCCTGCTAAAGATTGGTTATCCATTTGCTTCTAACCCAGCACCTACTGGGGGAGGAACATTCCCCCTTCAACTCCCACTGTATGGCAAGAGAAAAAATTATTTTATAAACCTCCTTCACTTTAACTCGATGGCCTCTGATGTTATCAGGGAAGCAGTTTTGCTTGTGATGGGTTCTTTATAACGTAAAGAAACTTTTGCTTACCTGGCACTTTGTCTGATGGCTTCCAGGCTGCAAAAACAGACAGTCAGTAAAGGTGTATCATAATACTAAAGCAGAAAACATATTTTGAATTTATGCTGTAGAAACAGTAGAAGTCTTGTATGCCACAACAAATATTCATTGTGTGACCCAGATATTTATGAAAACTGGATTGAGCCAGACATCATAAGAATTATAAGATCAAACTATCTGTTTGGAAACCTGGTTCCAAACAATTAATGCCTTGGAGAACTATTAGCAGGGCTCGATGGATATAACTAACCCTGTCAAGTTGTTCATTCTTAGTCAACAAACTAAAATAAATTGAAAAAATCCAACTATGTTGACTTCAGCACATAGAAGGGACTTCTGTGAATCAGTGCTTAATAGAACTATCACGGATCATTCACTCATATCATTGGCAGTGAACAACACTACAAGCCAAGGTGTAATGACTGCTACAATGACTGTGGAATCCTAAAAAGTGCCATGCCCTTCAATATCTATTGACTTTACAGGACATAATTCTGCTGGTGACAAATATCGGTCCCTACTCAGGATCTTCTTCCATATTAAAAGTTAGGACCATTATAAAAAGAATTGTTACTTTTATGTTTGATGCCATGAGTATGTAGTATTTTAAAATCTTCTGTGAGATCTTCTGTAAAACTGGGGGTTATCAGGGTTTCTACTGCTACTATTTAAATATGGCACTTTTTCATTTACAATATTGGAGACTTTGTGATTCTGAAACTATTTCTTCCTAATCTATTTTCCTGAGCAGCTTTTCACTTCTTCCCACGTAAGAGGAATACATCAAAGGTCACTGCCCTGCCATATATGCTTACTTGCTAGTCGCTTCCCTGCGATTCCAGTTCAACCAAGGCAAACTACTTCTGCTAGCTGCAGATAAAACTATTGTGAAGGGTGACTCTGCAGTTCTGTTTCCGAGCAGAAAGAACTCCCTTTTGTTGGATTTATTTTAAAATTTGCCTATAAGCACATTCCAGCTGATATAAACATAGCTCACCCTGCTGTAAAATTTACTCCCAGTTCTTTTCAGAGGCAGGAAAGAAGGTGAAAAGTGGCTAATAATTATATTGGCGGGGGGGGGGGGGGATATAGTCAGATTATTTGAATCTCTGGCTACGAAGTATAAATAAAGCCAATTAGATTCACACAACCACTTTGGGGGCACCTTTTCAATGAAAATATTAAGAACCTGAGTATCAAAGGATAGAAAATCCCTGAAAATTGCCTCCTTCCTCTTGAAACTGCCCTTCTGTTGTTGGAAACCAACTGTAGGATACAAACTGAGATCCTTTGTCTTACAAAATGTTCTCTTCCCCACTAATCTATAGCTGCCTGTATTTGGGCTATGCTCAGTTTGTCAGTAAAAGGCAAATTACATGTGCTTGCAGCATGAGAAGCCTGATTTCAACTACAGAAACTGAAGAGGGGTTGAAGAGTTAAAGCCATTCTTCTATGTGGCCCCAATCCAAATCACATATGTAATTTGACTTTTACAGAGTGCCCAAAGTTAGCGTTTCATAGGATATCTGCACTACAAATAGGTATTATTTTTATATTACTTTGATAAACATTGCTTTCTCCAAAGAATTCTGGGAATTCTATTTTGAAGCACTAGCTTCTGGGTTTAGGGTTGCCAATCCCCAGGTGGGGGCAGAGGATCCCCCGGTTTGGAGGCCCTCCCCCTGCTTCAAAGTCATCAGAAAGCGGGGGGAGGGGAGGGAAATGTCTGCTGGGAACTCATGATTCCCTATGGAGACTTATTCCCATAGAAAATAATGGAGACTTGATCCACGGGTATCTGGGGCTCTGGGGGCCCTGTTTTCTGAGGTAGAGGCACCAAATTTTCAGTATAGTATCCAGTGGCTCTCCCAAAAATACTCCCTAAGTTTCAAAAATATTGGACTAGGGGGTCCAATCTATGAGCCCCCAAAGTAGGTGCCCCTATCCTTCATTATTTCCTATGGAAGGAAGGCATTTAAAAGATGTGCAGACCCTTGAAATGTGATGGCCAAAACTCCCTTTGGAGTTCAATTATGCTTGTCACACCCTTGCTCCTGGCTCCACCCCAGTGTCTCCTGGCTCTACCCCCAAAGTCTCCTGGCTCCACCCCCAAAGTCCCCAGATATTTCTTGAATTGGACTTGGCAACCCTATCTGGGTTAGATTTCATAGTGAGTTAATTTATTTATTTATTTATTTGATTTATATCCTGCTCTCCCTATCGAAGCAGGCTCAGGGTGGCTTACAACATAAAATCCCACAAACGATTAAGTTAATAAGTATTAAAATTACACATTCAGTAATAAAACAGATATTCAATGATTAAAACAGTTAAAATAGAATATTGAGTTGGTGCTATTCCAGTGGCGATGGCCTTCTTCCACTTCTCTTAAAATTGGTAACTATATCAACATATTGTTCTTTTTCCAAAGGCTTATTAAAAACTGTAAACCTGCTGTGATTCACTGTAAACCTGCTGTGAAAGATTTCTGGGTTCTAACCCATACTGTCACAGAACAGTAGTTCTGGGATTTTTTGAGAAAAGTGATTTTATGCAAAGGAGCAATCCTAAAGAGTCTACTTAGAAGTAAATCTCATTGCATGCAATTGGGCTTACTCCCAAGAAAGTGTTTTTAGGATTTCAGCAAGCATGTCTGTAATGCAGGTATGCCCCACGGGAAAGTTTTGGGGATACCCCTTTTCAACTCCCCCTCCCCCGCACACCAACTTTTAGAAGGGGGAATGTTAATGGCATAAATCAGCATTGCTTGAAGATTTAAATATTTCAGGAAATATAAAGTATACTACATACTAAAATGCAGGCTATAGCTTTGGAAACATAACACCTATTTAATTGTTTTATAAAGCAATAAAAGTTTATCATCATTTGATAGCACCTGCAGTGAGTTAAGATTAGTAACTATATCAACATATTGTTCTTTTTCCAAAGGCTTATTAAAAACTTTGGCCTTTGGAACCTGTGCAGTACAGAGATTCACTGTAAACCTGCTGTGAAAGAAATTAATCTGATCATTATGATGGAAATTACAAGCAAGAATGCCTAGCCATAGTAGCTGGAAGTCTCCTTGATTATGCCATAACTATGTGTAGAAGTAATATAGCAGTACCAAGGCCTCCAGTATCCTTGACTTCAATATCCTTGACTTCTTGAAGTGAAGCCTGACCCAGCAGGTTTCTGCAGCATAAATGCCAGCTTTCTGTTGGCATTCAGTTCTGCACACAAAGATAACATTCACAGTATCACAGAAAGAAAGACAGCTGTCACTCCCTTTCTCCTTAGGTTAGGGATTATTAATGATGATGCCTTTTACCTCAAGCAAAGGAGCTCCAAGGGGAGATTACAATGTGAGACTGCAGAACTTGAATTAATTCACAAATTCAGAACTATGGAACACCCCCCTACACAGAGAGAGATAGGATCTTATCTCACTACAGATGCTAATTTTCTGCCCCTAAGCATTTCTCCCATCCACTAATCAAGCTGATTACATTTTGCATTGTACCTTTGCATCCTGACTGTCTTCTTTGCAACAGCCCTCCCACTTTCTGACCTGGGATATATAAAGGTTCAAGGATCTGAGAAAGAGGTGTTATAGCTTAGTGGCAGAGCATTTGCTTGGAACGTAGACGGTCCCAGTTTCAACCCCTGGCATCACTAGTTGAAAGGACCAGGTAAGAGGTGATGTGAAAGACCTCTGCCCAAACCCTGAAGAGCCACTGCAAGTCTGACTAGACAATACTGACTTTGTACCAATACTGACTTTATACCAATGGTATAAAGAAGTATTCTGGTAAAAAACAACATAAAGCAACTTCCTGTGTATCTCCATTAGAACGTATACCTGATGAGGGAGCTTTGACTCTTGAAAGCTGATACCACACACACACACCTCTCACGTGTTGAAGAACAATTTAAATCTAACTCTTCTACTGCAGACCAACACAGCTGCACTCTGAAACCCTGTTACCTCTAGTTGATGGGCAAACTGAAAGCCACTCTAAACATGAAGAGGTACTAACAAATAAAAGATAAGTATTAATAGAGAGTTACAACTATATTTCCCCTCTTTTCCCTGGATTCAGAGGCAGGCATATGGTGGTGTTATGTATATGGTTTTAATATGTGAGAGCTGTATGCTATGTGGTATAGAATGTAGAGTTCAGAGATATGTGTAATAGTGCTGAGACAACAGAGCCCAATGAAATGCAGAAAGAAAAGTGGAGTTTAACACCTAATGGGTTAGAAAAACCCACAGATAAAATTGTAATAAAAATATGTTGCAGTGCATCCTTCTCTCTTGAATTAAGGTAGAATAATGGTCCTCAGAATGATTTGAGTTGCACACCCCTCTGAGATGTTTGAACATGGCATGGAACCATAGGAATCCATGGTAACTCTACTTACTTCATAGTTTAAAAATATTTCTTGGTACAATGTCTTTAAAAATCACTTCAAATGATCTTTTTTAATTTGTATGGGTGGGGACAGAGGAAAAACCTTGTGGCCAAGTGAAGATATAAGATGCATTTCTATGGGTCATGAAAGCTTTCAGCATAGATGTTCTTTTCTAGTGACAATATTCTGCCATTGTCTAATTTGCTTGCCCCTTTCTTTCTTGTTCAGCATGAACTCACACACTTGATCTTAGCCAAAAGGCCGAGAAATTCTCTTTTTATTGCTGAACAAGGTTTGGGTCCAGTGAAGAAGATGTTGCCAGGATGGGCCAATTAGAGTCAAGATGCATAAGTAACTGAGCAGTAAATCTAGTTAAGACCCAGTTACTATTTGTAATAGCTGAGGAAATTCTGTTTCATTGTATCTGAAAAAGTGTGCTTGTACATGAAAGCTTATATCCAGCATAAAACTTTATTGATCTTAACTCAGTGCCACTGGACTCAAACTTTGTTCTGCTGCTTCAAGCCAACATGGCTACCCATAGGGCTTTTTGTTGTTGTTGTTTAGAAAAAGCCCAGCAGAAACTCATTTGCATCTTAGGCCACACCCCCAGAAACCAAGCCAGCCAGAACTGCGTTCCTGCTCAAAAAAAGCCCCAGTTACATACCCAAATCTATCTTTTATCGTTGTTAGTTTGTTGTTGTTTAACTCTATACTGATTTTATTGCTACCATAAGAATTTACTGCTGCTATTTCTGAGTTTTATCATTACCACTGGCTTGATGTTCATTTTACAGATGAGCTGGTTATTGAACCAGTTTGATATTTTTGTTATGGTATGGATTTTATGGTAGTCTTTTTTATCATGTATCTTGTATTTTAAAGCATTGTATGCTGCCTTTGCTATTCCTTAATGGAAAGGTGGAATACAAATCATCTTAGCTGCAACAATAGTAATTTCATGTCAATGTATTAAAGCATTAGACATTTTTTTAGAAAGTATGCAAAAGAAATATCCTATGCAAGACCTGTATATAAATCACAGTCATCCTGTAAATCTTTTAATAGCTAAGTTCATCATTTGTCTCCTACAGGTTAGAGTCACTTTTTCAATTATAAGAATAGCTTCCTCCCTATTTTTTTTAAATGTCTGCCTGGCAAGCCAGCACCACTGGATGTCTCTTCATTAGACTGCTGCTGTGCCCTCATCCTGTTTATTATAGGTCATTGAAGATTACCACTTATGCAGCATGACCAAGCAGGCCCTCCAAGGCCATCCAGGATGCATGACATTAACCTAGGCAGCCTTTTTGGGGCCAAACATCCATCCCTCATGGTGATCCTTCACACAGCATTAGAATTCCTTTTGTTTGCTTGTTTCTAAATCGGGGTGGCCAAACTGTGGCTCGGGAGCCACATGTGGCTCTTTCACACATATTGTGTGGCTCTCGAAGCTCCCACTGCCCCATTGGCCAGCTTAGAGAAGACAAGTTGGCGGCTTGAAGAATGCATTTAAAGTTAGAGTTGCTTTCTTTCCACCTCTCCCTCACCCCCCCCCCCCCATCTATTAGCCTTCCTTTCTTCCTTACAGCTCTCAAGCATCTGAGATTCATGTACTGCAGCTCTCAAACATTTGATGTTGATTCTATGTGGCTCTTACATTAAGCAAGTTTGGCCACCCCTGTTCTAAATCATCCATTTCCTCTCTCAGCCACAGCTGCTGTACATGGCCTATTATTATAACTATATGAACAAAAGAACCTCATTAGAAGCAATTAATCTTTGCAACCATTAGAAGCATCTCCAAGCTACCGGTGGACGGTGGTGCATCTATTTATTTTTTAAAAGGTAAAGGTAGTCCCCTGTGCAAGCACCAGTCATTTCCGACTCTGGGGTGACGTTATTTCACAACGTTTTCATGGCAGACTTTTTTTTACTGGATGGTTTGCCATTGCCTTCTCCAGTCATCTATACTTCCCTCCAGCAAGCTGGGTACTCATTTTACCGAGCTCGGAAGGATGGAAGGCTGAGTCAACCTGGAGTCAGCTACCTGAACCAACTTCTGCTGGGATTGAACTCAGGTTGTGACAGAGGGCTCCAACTGCAGTACTGCAGCTTTTACCACTCTGCGCCAAGGAGCTCTTTTTATTAGTCTAATGATAATTGGCTTTAAGCTTATAAGTTAAAATATTATCACTATGTTGAATGCTAAACTGATTAGCCTTTAGGTGGATAATGAAAGCCACACAGTGGGACCACATGCAGACAAAGTTGGGGGCCTTAGGGGACTTGGCAGGTGTACAGAAAAATATTACTTCTATAAATTTATCTGAGGGGGACCCAAAATGGTATGGACCGAAATATGCTCCAGATGAGATGAAATGCTGGGAGCCATTGAGAAAAATTAAATGAAAAATGGGGGGGCAGGGAGTCGGTCTGCTTAAGTCCCTGAGAACTTATAGAATCCTAGAAGTGGGATTTGGGGCAGTGTTCCCTCTAAGATGAGTTAGTGTGAGCTAGCTCACAGTTTTTCAGCCTCCAGCTAACACATTTTTGTCTTAGCTCAGGAAGGATGACCCCAGAGCACAATAATTTATGTAGTAGCTCACAACTTTAATGCCAGTAGCTCACAAAGTAGAATTTTTACTCACAAGACTGCAGCTTAGAGGGAACATTGATCTGGGGAGATAGGAATTTCCATATTGTTACCCATTAAATTCTGGTCAGACCCCCAGCTCACCTTTACTTGTTAAAGGATCTGCTCCCATAGTTTTTTGGCAGTGTTAATTAGTACCAGAGGGACTTTGGACCCAAAAGCAATATGGGGACAGGCCAGGACCCCTGGGAATCATCTTTCACACTCAAATTTCCCCCTGAAATGGGGGCTGGTTCTCTCTGCATTGTACTAGTCAGATTCAGAGTCCAAAACTTCCATTTCATAGCACTATCACACAGGCTAGGGCAATCACCCCAATGTGGCACTGATGGATACCTTAGTACCCACAGATGGGTTTCCTAGTGCCCATTTATTTCTTCCTCAAACCATCTCTTCCTTAAAGCAAAGATCCAATCCAGACTTTCCTCTGTGTCTTCAAAGCAGGAGAATCCAGAAACAACTGACTTTATAGCTGAAGATACTTGGCTTGCAACTTCTCAAATTTTATGATTGGTCCAATAGCCTATGATAACCATTTTCTGACTGGCCCCAGCCCTCCATGGCAGCCATTTTGTGGTGGTACCCATTTACTGTTCTCAGAATTCTAAAAGTGCTCACAGGCTCAGCAAGGATTGGAAATTCGTTAGGGGTTGACTGCAGAGGCAGCTCTGAACCTTTCGACAGAATGCAGTTGGGCTCAAAATCTGAAAATTGTTTTTGTGCAGTATTTTACTAATGCAGAGAAAGCAGTACACCATTAAAATGCCACATAAAACAAATCTACCTGTGTGTTTGTAAGATCATATTGAGGCTGTTTTTACCTGTTGTTTTATCTGTGCACATAGTGGTATTTTATCTGTGCACTCTTGCTCATCAGTAATGCAGAGGCAGAGAGGGAAGAGGTATATAAACTGAGGTGACTGAAATTGGTGGCACACACCAATTTCAGAATTAATTTTGAAATTCTGCTGCTGAAGCAGATATTAAGCGTGGAAAAGGCCGTGCAGAATGAATTAATAAAAGAATTGAATGGGGAAAGCCACTAAATTTAAAATCCAGATTATTCAGTAGCACAATCCTGGCTCATTAGAATGTCACACAGAAAGTTACAAATAAAAAATGACTGTCAGCTGTAGTGCTGTCAGCAGCTGTTACAAAGTCTGTGATCCATTTAAAAAGCTAGGCCAGCAGATGATGGATTCCTTTAAATTGCCACTACTTATATCTCACATACTGCTCAAAAATCAAGCTCATATTCAGCAGATTATTTACAAGGGTTCATTTGGCATGTGTTCATTTGTGGAAATTCTCAACATATGGCTATTTAGGAGAGCAAAGCTTTCTCTGCCGACCTTTACTTTGTTGCTGTGCCAGCATGATGAGGTCATGCCATCCCCAAGGCATAAAAAGGGGAGTGTTGTGCTATTTCTTGGAATTGCTTTAGGCATTCTCTACAAATCTGTAAATTAGGCCTGATGATGGCCAAACAGGAACAGGTTATGTTTTAGGCTACCATCACGAGGCCACACAGTGCACCACCACAATGGGGCTTCCCTCCTTGTCTTCCTGCGAACCTCTAACTCCAGATTTGAGGCTTGAGGGAGATGGGCAGACTGCACAGAATCTTTGGTGTGAGGGAAACCAACAATGGTTTATCTACTCAGGGCAGTAGCTTCTTTCTGCAGAACTGGGTAAGGCAGTCCTGAAGCTGTATCAAAGTGATGATTACAATAAAATACAATTTCAATATGGATCACAACTTCATTGAGGAGTAGTGTAAGAATGCCTTCTATAGAGGAGAAGAAAAGATGTATGGCAGTCAGAATTAATCACAAATAGAACAGCAATAGAAAGAATAGCTTACTTCTTGGTGTAGTATAGACTGTTTATGCCATATGGTTTATACAAACCTGGCACTTTTGAACTCAATTAATTTTTTAGGGAAAGGAATATGTTTCGCTTTCTCACACCTAAATCAATGGAGCTTGAACATCCTTAACTCTGTCAGGATCTTACCAAAAAAAAACTCCAAGCCACTGTATAGTTCAATTACTTATAGACTAAGCACTGGATACTATGGTCTAGGTCGCATATCAGAATGCTGCAATCTATTAGGAAATAATCACAGCAAATAAGGTTGAACAAATCTAGATATTTCGGCATCTACATAAAGGAAACCTCTAGGTTTTTATACCAGAAAATATAACTACTGAGTAACAAATATGCACAGCAATGTGTAGAAAGTATAATGGAATTATTTATTTATTTATTTTATGATTTATAGCCTGCCCTTCCCAGCAAGTGGCTCAGGGCGGCTCACAACATAGAATCTCACATAAATAAGGTTTAAGCATATACACAGTTAAAATAATTAAAAACATTTAAAACATTTAGGACTGAATTGTTTATAATCCATGGCCAAATTTATGGCTGAATGGTAAATGGATCCCCCAATGGGACAAAAAGCACTTTCCCAGGTGCATGGGAAGGCACGAACCTCTTATTCCCATACAACAGACATGGTATAAATCAGGCCCCTGCATTCCTGAAAACTGAGTTCCTCTTAGGGAATTTGTAGTTTCTGGTCTGATTTAAAGTTCTCATGGAAGACTCAATCATGACCTATTTAATTGGAAGTGAGATCAGATCTGATCCTGCAGGTGATGAGCCTGGAATAAAGCAACAGTTTTTCCTAAATATTTCAATGTCCAGAATAATCCAGTGCAGCATCGCCAACATTGCAGAAAGTAGAGAATCCATTGTTTATCGCTATGAGCATCTCAGCATCCATGAAGTGGTGGCTATGGTTGAATCTATAAATGTGAAATTGGTGTGTTACAGAACTGAGAGTGTTTCAATAACAAAAGTGTTGCAGCTATGTGAATAGCCCATCAGAATGAGATGCTAGCATCACACCAACAAGGGTGTATTAGATAATCATCCTGCCAAGGCTGTTAAGATGATGAAATGGGATCACCCACAAGTATGCAACCATGAGTTCCTTGGAGAATGGGCAAGACACAAATGTAATAAGGAAAGGATCTTTCAGATGTTACAGTCCATGCATACTGAGAGGTCAACAACCACCTGTAGATCTTCCTGATATGCACTGTCAAAACATTGTCTGAAAGGGTCAATGGGTGAATTTTCAGCTTCTCTACACATGAACCCTGGAAAAAATCAACATTTCATGTAAAATGAGAAGCAAAGAATAAGCAAAAATAGAACTGGTTCTTCAAAACCAATATAATCTGTACACATGTAAATGAACAAAATCTATAACAGACAAAATATTCTTATTTGTCTAGGAAGATGTCTGCACCCCCAGCACAGAAAGAAACCACATGGTCTCCAGAGGAAGAAACCAGTAGCAATACTCCAGGGAGCGGGGGACGAATGCCAATGCCACCAGGGCATCCCTCACTCAGTGCAAGAGGGAGACAGGCATGCCCTTTCTCTTCTGAGCTGCAGCAAAGTGCAGAGGAAGCAGACTGCAGTGGTGAGGAGCACTATCAGCAGCTGGTGTGCTGGCAGGGAAGGGAGGCTGGAGGGTAGGCCAGCAGCCCCACCCAATGCTGAGGTAAGGCAGGAGGGTGGGGCCAGAGCGAAGGTCCCCCACTGGTTGTGAGGGATGTCCATTACATGAATCCTACCAGGGGAGGGGGGACTGGAGAGCCTAGTGGCATCCTGCCCCGAGGGGGAGGACTTAAGCAGCAGGCATGGGCAGGCCACAGAGGAAGAGTGAGGACAAGACCCAGAGATGCAGGGAGAAAGACTGGGCTACCACAAGAAGAAGAGAGGGAACAGGGTGCTTGTAAACCCCCCTACCTGACACCATTATAAACTATATAGACTATGAAAAACCAAACATCTTTCCATGTGTTGTCTTTATCAGTACTACCTTTACAACATTTTATAAATACAACAGTTCTTTTATAAAAGGTATGCAATTTGTGCAGATTATATTAGTTTCAAAGAGTGCATGAGTAAAAATGTTGTGTTCAGTTTTGGGCACCAATATTTAAGATGAATATAGACAAGCTGGAATGTGTCCAGAGAAGGGCAATGGTGAGGGGTCTGGAGACCACGTGCTATGAGGAAAGGCTGAAGGAGCTGGGTATGTTTAGCCTGGAGAGGAAATCACTGAGAAGTGATATAATTACCATTTTCAAGTAATAATAATAATAATATATTTTTTATTTATACCCCACCCTCCCCGCCAAGGCAGGCTCAAGGCGGCTTACAAGGCATGATATAGAATATCATGGTATAACAATAAAACAAATTAATACAATCAGGGCTGCCATATACTTACAGGGCTGTCATATAGAGGATGATGCTGAGTTGTTTTCTGTTGCCCCAGAAGGTCAGACTAGAACCAATTAAATCAAAAGAGGTTTTAGCTAAACAGGAGAAGGAGGAGGAAGAAGAAGACCGCAGATTTATACCCCACCCTTCTCTCTGAATCAGATGTCTCAGGGCTTACAATCTCCTTTATCTTCTTCCCCAAAAACAGACACCCTGTGAGGTAGGTGGGGCTGAGATAGTTCAAACAGAAGCTGCCCTTTCAAGGACAACTCTTTTGAGTGCTATGGCTGACCCAAGGCCATTCCAGCAGCTGCAAGTGGAAGAGTAGGGAATCAAACCCAGATCTCCCAGATAAGAGCCCTCACAGTTAACCACTACAACAGACTTCCTCAGGAGGCGGTGGGCTCTCCTTCCTTGGAGATTTTTAAACAGAGGTTAGATGGACAGCAATACTGACCCTATGAATTTAGGGGGAGGTATTTGTGAGTTTTTTGCATTGTGCCAGGGATTGGATGACCCTGGAGGTACCTTCCAGTTCTATAATACTATTATTATAGGATTTGATATTTTTTTACTTATGTCTTTGTTGCCTAATTTTTTCTGGCTTAGTTTGCTATGTGTGTTGGTTGCAGGTTTACTTTCCTTCACTTTTGGTAGCATGCATAGAGGCTGTGCACACATTTAAAAAATCCATAACTTGTCCCTCTTAGCAGGGGTCATTTTGTAGAAAAATAGGTGGTGGAGCTCATTCAGGGATTGTTATGCAATTGCACCTACTATTCAATGGACAAGGAGGTGGAACTCTCAGAAGGAGGAGGTGGAACTCTCAGAAAGGTTCAGGAGCTGTGCTCCTATGAGCTCCCACTGAATCCGAGGTCTGTGTATTAGGAAGGTAACATGTAGTGTACACTACCAATATATGTGGTTGGCAGGCTCTTGTTATGCAGGTCTAAAAAGATCTGACAGTCCTTTTAGAAATGCAACCCTTTCTAAAAGACCTGAAATTGATACAAAATTCCTACTATTGCCATTTGTGGGCTTGTGTTGCACCTAATGCTTCTGATTGGATTTCCCATGTACCTAAAATAAGCATGCATCTCTCACTAAGGCTGTCTTTCGATTTTTGCTTTGCTCTTAGAACCTCATTCTTTTTTTCTGTACACTTCCATATGGTGCCCTTGACATCATAGTGCCATTGTTCTCTCATTCCTCTACCCCCAGGGGAACATCATTAATCAATAAAACAAAGTAGACAAGTTTCACCTTTAAGAACAACTTTTATTCAGAATGTAAGCTTTCGTATGCTCTAAGCAGACTTTATCAGACAAACATAGAATGGCAAACAGTCCCAAATACAGAGAGAGTGGACAGTGAATTGGTATGTAGAGTCATGGAAATGTTTTAAGCAGGTTAAAAGACTCACAAATTGGGGTCTGTGTTTGTTTGTTAGTGTTGTTAACTGGGCTGAAACAACAGTGGAGGATGATAAACAGCAGATTGATGTCATAGGTGTGAAATGCCATAAATCTGGGTATCATTCTGGCTTTGTTAGTTCTGGGTTTAAATAGAGGGCATTAGTTTCTCAAGCAGTTATAACATCATTCTAGTTTGTCATTAGAAAAAAAGAATACATTAAAATATAGTGGAAGATGGGTTAGTATATGTAATGAAATAAACAGCCCATATCCCTTATTTGAGTATGTCAATAAAAAAAAATTCCATT
Organism: Heteronotia binoei; assembly: GCF_032191835.1. Taxonomy (NCBI): domain Eukaryota; kingdom Metazoa; phylum Chordata; class Lepidosauria; order Squamata; family Gekkonidae; genus Heteronotia; species Heteronotia binoei. Next base: position 230,281 of record NW_026800152.1, read on the forward strand.
ATTCTGATACACTGGTCTAAAAGAGAAATACATTGGAATACTGTGGAAGTATAGCTATACTCAGTGGGAGTTGGTTTAGCATATGTAATGAGAGAAAAAAACAATATCCCTGTTCAGTCCTGGGAAGTTTCATAATAATTTGTAATTCAGCAATTAATAATAATAATAATAATAATAATAAAATTTTATTTATACCCTGCCCTCCCCACCGATGTAGGCTCAGGGCGGCTTACAGAGTGTGGCAAAAGCCATATTAAACAATAAAACAATTATACATTCAGTACCATTTAAAATTACCATTAAATTACATAATATAAAAATCTAAAATCAATCTAAAATAATCTTATCTTATTGCTAACTCAATTGTTGATGTTAGTGATGGCATGGTGTTCATTTCAGGTTTCATCTTGGAAGGCTAGCCGGAAGAGGGCGGTTTTGCACGCCCTACGGAATTGGCTAATATCCCGTAGGGCCCGCACCTCTTCCAGCAGCTGGTTCCACCATTGGGGTGCTTTTATAGAGAAGGCCTGTTCTCTGGTTATTTTTAGTTTGGCCTCCTTTGGCCCAGGTACTTTCAGAAGGTTTTGTGAGCTGGATCGCAGTGCTCTCTGGGGAACATATGGAGAGAGGCGGTCCCTAAGGTAAACAGGTCCTCGGCCATATAGGGCTTTAAAGGTAATAACCAGCACCTTGTAACGAACTCGGTAAATAACTGGCAGCCAATGCAGTTCCCGCAGCCCAGCTCGCACATGTTCCCACCGAGGTAGGCCCAATAGCAGTCTGGCTGCTGCATTCTGCACTAGCTGCAGCTTCCGGGTTCGGCACAGGGGCAGCCCCATGTAGAGGGCATTACAGTAGTCTAGCCTCGAGGTGACCGTTGCATGGATCACTGTTGCCAGGTCATTGCGCTCCAGGAAGGGAGCCAACTGCCTCGCCCGCCTGAGGTGAAAAAGGCGGATTTGGCAGTGGCTGCTATCTGGGCCTCCATTGTCAAGGAAGACTCCAGTAGCACTCCCAAGCTCCTGACCCTGCGCACTGGTATCAGTGACGCACCGTCAAAAGCTGGAAGGGAGATCCCTCCCTCCGGACGACCACGCCCTAGGCAAAGGACCTCTGTCTTCGCTAGATTCAGTTTCAGCCCACTCGACCTGATCCAGTCTGCCACGGCTTGCAGTGCCCGGTCCAGGTTTATAGGAACATCGGCAGCCCAGCCGTCCATCAATAGATAGAGCTGGGTGTCATCCGCGTACTGGTGACAACCCAGCCCATATCTCCGGGCAATCTGGGCAAGGGGGCGCATGTAGATGTTAAATAACATCAGGGAGAGAACTGCTCCCTGAGGCACCCCACAGTTGAGTGAGTGTCTCTGGGACAGCTCCCCCCCAATTGCCACCCTTTGTCCCCGACCCTCCAGGAAAGAGGAAAGCCATTGCAAGGCTAGCCCCTGAATCCCTGCGTCGGCGAGGCGGCGGGCCAGCAGCCGGTGGTCGACCATATCGAACGCGGCCGAAAGGTCTAACAACAGCAATACTGCCACACCGCCTCGGTCCAGGTGTCGCCGGAGATCATCCATGAGGGTGACCAGAACCGTCTCTGTCCCATGGCCCGGGCGGAAGCCGGACTGGAATGGATCCAAAGTGGAAGCGTCATCCAGGAAGCTCTGTAACTGCAACGCCACAGCCCTCTCTATAACCTTGCCCAAAAAGGGCAAGTTTGAGACTGGCCGGTAGTGAGCCAATTCGGCCGGGTCCGATGTAGCTTTTTTCAGGAGGGGGCGGACCACTGCCTATTTCAGAGGGGTTGGAAAAGAACCCTCCAAAAGAGATCTATTTATGATGTCCCGTATAGGACATCTCAGCTCCTCCTGGCAAGCTTTAATTAGCCAGGAGGGGCACGGGTCCAGATCACAAGTTGTTGGGCGTGCAGTAGAGAGGATCCTGTCAACCTCCTCTAGGTCGAGCGGGTCGAAACGGTCCAGGATCATACCAGAAGACAGGCATGGAGCCTCAAGTTCACATACTGTATCTAATATGGCGGGGCAGTCACGGCGGAGCGACTGGACTTTGTCTGCAAAAAATTTCGCGAATGCCTCACAGCCTATCTCTAATTCCTTAACATTTGGTTTGCCTTGTGGCAATGTAGTAAGGTTCCGAATTATCTTAAATAATTGTGCCGGGCGCGAATTTGCAGACGCAATCTTAGCCGCAAAGTATGTTTTCTTTGTGGCTTTGACTGCCATCTCATAGGACCTCATAAACTCTCTATAAGATGCTCTAGCCGCTTCGTCATGAGTACGCCACCATTGCCTCTCTAGCCGTCTGAGGCCTTGTTTCAGCTGGCATAGTTCCGGGGTATACCACGGCGCCAGCCTAGTCCGGGGTCGCAGAGGGCGCCGGGGTGCGATCTCGTCAATGGCTGTGGAAAGCCGGCTATGCCAGGTCTCGACCAGGTCATTGAGGGAATCGCCAGAGGGCCAGGGATCCCGCAGAGCCATTTGGAACCGTTCCGGGTCCATCTGGCTTCGCGGGCGAGCCATAATGTGCTCGTCGCCTAGACAGGTTTGGCGTGGAGCGTCCACACGAGCCCTAAGAGCGAGGTGGTCCGACCATGGCACCGCTTTTGCGATTATATCGTCCACCATAACCCCGGCCGCAAAGATCAGGTCTAACGTGTGCCCGGCCTGATGTGTGGGAGATGTAACAAATTGAGGGAGCCCTAGCGTCGCCGTGGAAGACACTAGGTCCGTCGCCAGACTAGAGGCCGGGTCATCCGCATGGACGTTGAAGTCACCCAGGATCACCAGCCTTGGGTGCTCCAACGCCCAGCCTGCCACAGCCTCGAGCAGGAACGGTAAGGCGCTGGCTGGTGCGCTAGGCGAACGGTACACCAGCCAGATCGCCAACCCCCCTCCAACTTCCCACGCCAGACCGGCACATTCAATACCTTCTATCTTTGGGGCCGGGAGCGCCCTAAAGGAGTAAGCCTCTCGTATGAACAATGCCACTCCTCCCCCCCGCCCGCTAGTCTGTGATTGGTGAAAGACTGAGTAACCCGGGGGAGCTGTTTGTGAGAGGGCCACCGTATCTCCCTCTCGAACCCAGGTCTCAGTCACGCAAGCCAGGTCCACGTCCTGCTCGAGTAAGAACTCTCGGAGGACAGAGGTCTTGTTGTTAATGGACCTGGCATTGCATAACACCAATGACGGAGGCAGGTACTCCAAACTGGCCCCACTACCTGTCACCGTTGGGATGGGATACAAACAGGAAGGTGGTCGAGCGCTGACTGGTCTCAGCCCCCTTCCCCTATATTGTCGCCTGTTCCCACCACCATACCTCCCCCTCCCCAGGAGCACTGGAATCCCTGGGCCAATCATCTCCGCTGGTGGGACCGTTGTCATAGCCACCGCCTCTAATGCCGGCTAGCACTACCCCCAAATCTCCCTCTAATCTACTCCACCCACTAGCTCCCAGTTTCAAATCAACCCGCTTAAGCCCAACCCAATCTCCCCTTGTACATTAATTGGTAAGACACATAGGTTAAATCAGTGGCAATTTATGCAGTTTGTTCTGGGGCTATTTTTCCTGAGCTAAGACAAAAACGTGTTATCTCACACTAACTCAGCTTAGAGGGAATACTGGTCATGGTACATGTTGGCACCAACGATGTGGAGAAATGCAGTTGTGAGGTCCTGAAGGAAAAATTTAGGCTGCTAGGCAGGAAACTCAATGCCAGAACCTCCAAGGTAGCCTTCTCAGAAGTGATACCTGTTCCACACACAGGGCCAGAGAGACAGGCACAAATTAGGAGTCTCAATGCATGGATGAGACAGTGGTGTAGGGAGGAAGGGTTTATGTTTGTTAGGCACTAGGATGCTTTTTGGAACAAGTGGGAACTGTACAAAAGAGACAGTCTCCACTTGTCCCAAGAAGGAACTGGCACTTAAAATCAAAAAGGTGGCAGAGCAGTTTTTAAACTGAATCTTAGGGGAAAAGAGACAGGAGATTAAATGTCCCTGGTTTGGGATAGTTTACCTCAAAGAGATGAAGGGGTAGCTGTTACTTTTCTACAGGGCAATAAATTAGAGTTGTCCACTGAGATGGTGACAAACAGTATGGACTGCCTGGCAAGGTCTCGAGGCAGCTAGAGGAAGGTTGTGGGCCTAATGTGCCTGGGAAATTATAGATGCTTATATACAAATGCTAAAAGTGTCCGAGGGAGGGGGGTTTGAATGCTTAGTGTTTGGGGGAAACAAAGACATTGTGGGCATTTCAGAAACTTGGTGGGATGAGGAAAATCAGTGGGACATGATGATTTCTGAATATAAATTATATCGGAAGGATAGGGCAGGAAGGGTTTGAAGTGCGGTGGCACTATATGTCAGAGAGGGTATACAGTCCAGTAAGAATGAAAAGGTAAGAGAATTAGATTTGCTCCTGGAATGCTATAGGTTGAAAAGTGGGCCAAAAGGAAGCTTAACTCTGAGCGTTTGCTATCGCCCACCAGATCAAAAGATAGAGGATGATTATAAAATGACACAAGAATTAAATATAGCAGCTAGACAAAATACCTGTGTCATAATAGGTGATTTTAACCACCCACACATTGATTGGGTCAATATGTGTTCAAGTCGGGAGAAAGAGATTGCATTTCTAGACATTCTCAATTACTGTGCTATGGAGCAGATGATCACAGAACCTACCAGGGAAGAAGTAATCCTGGACTTGGTCCTAAGTAATGCCCAAGACCTGATAAGAGATGTAAAAGTGATTGTACCACTTGGGAACAGTGACCATAATGTTACAGAGTTCAACATTTGTATAAATAGGGAGTTGCCCAAAAAGACCAACACAACCACTTTTAACTTTAAAAGAGGTAACTTATCTGAGATTAGGGGGCATGTGAAGAGGAAACTAAAAGGAATGGTAAAAAGGAGACTATTTAAAACTAAAGTCCTAGAAACTTAGATAAAATATATACCACGGGTTAGGAAAGGCACAAATAGGCATTAAAAAAAGGCCTTCATGGTTAACAAACAAAAAGGTAAGAAGGATTCCTTTAAGTGGTGGAAAGTTAGTCCCAGCGAGGTTAATAAAAGGGAACACAGGTTGCAGCAAATAAAATGCAGATATGTGATTAGGCAGGCAAAAAGGGACTATGAGGAGCATATTGCAAAAAACATAAAGACCAACAATGATTTTTTTTTTTCCAAATACATTAGAAGCAGGAGACCAGCCAGAGAGGCATTAGGGTCCTTGGATGACAAAGGAGTAAAAGGATTACTAAAGGACAATAGGGGAATGGCTGAGAATCTGAATGCATTATTTTGCCTCTGCCTTCACTGTGGAAGATGAGAAATGACGATTGAGGTGACAAGAGAGAAGGTGCTACGACTGATAGTTTAAAAACTGATAACTCACCAGGCCCAGATGGCATAATTCAAGAGTTCTGAAAGAACTAAAATGTGAACTTGTGGATCTTCTGACAAAAATATGTACTCTCTTTAAAATCTGCCTCCATTCCTGAGAACTGGAAGGTAGCTAATGTCACCCCCATCTTTTAAAAGGGTTTCAGAGGAGAACCGGAATATTACAGGCCAGTCAGTCTGACATCAATACCGGTTAAATTGGTGGAAACTGTTATTAAAGAGAGAATTAGTAGGCACATTGATGAACAAAAGCTATTGAGGAAGACTCAGCATGGGTTCTGTAAGAGAAGGTCTTGTCTCATGAACGTGTTAGTGTTCTTTGAGGGGGTGAAAAAACGTGGACAAGGGGGGTCCACCAGATATTGTTTACCTTAACTTTCAGAAAGTTTTTGACTAAAGTTCCTCATCAAAGGCTCCAAAGTAAGCTCAATAGTCATGGGGTAAAAGGACAAGTCCTCTCATGGATCAAAAACTAGCTAATTAATAGAAAACAGAGAGTGAGTATAAACAGGCAATTTTCACAGTGAAAGGTGGTGAGCAGTAGGGTACCACAGGGCTCAGTACTAGGTCTGGTGCTTTTTAACTTGTTCATTAATAATTGAAAGCTGGGAGTAAGCAGTGAAGTGGCTAAGTTTGTGGATGGCACTAAATTGTTCAGGGTGGTGAGAACCAGGAAGGATTGTGAGGCACTCCAAAAGGATCTGTCAAAGATGGGTGAGTGGGCATCAATATAACAAATGAGGTTCAACGTGGACAAGTGGAAAGTAATGCACTTTGGGGCCAAAAATCCTAACTATAAATACACTTTGATGGAGTCCAAACTGGCAGAGACTGACCAAGAGAGAGATCTTGCAACTGCAATAAAAAGGCCAACACTATGCTAGAGATTATTAGGAAGGGAATTGAAAACAAATCAGCCAGTATCATAATGCCCCTGTATAAATTGATGGTGCAGCCTCATTTGGAATATCGTGTACATTTCTGGTCACCAAACCTCAAAAAAGATATTATAGCATTGGAAAAAGTGTAGAAAAGGGCAACTAGAATGATTAAAGAGTTGAAACACTTTCCCTATGAAGAAAGGTTAGCATGCTTGGAGTTCTTTAGCTTGGAGAAACAACAACTGAGGGATGACATGATAGAGATTTACAAGATTATGCATGGGATAGAGAAGGTAGAGAAAGAAGTATCCCTCCCCCCCTTTCTCACAATACAAGAACTCATGGACACTCAGTGAAATTGCTAAGCAATTGGGTTAGAACAGATAAATGGAAGTACTTCTTAACCCAAAGGGTGATGAACACATGGAGTTCACTGCCACAGGAGGTGGTGGCAGCTACAAGCATAGACAGCTTCAAGAGGTGATTGGATAAACATATGGAGCAGAGGTCCATCAGTGGTTATTAGCCACAAAGTATGGATGGAACTCCCTTTCTGGGGCAAGTGATGCTCTGTAGTCTTGGTGCTTGTGGGGGGAGTGAAACAGTGGAAGGGCTTCTAGTGTCCTGGCCTCACTGGTGGATCTCCTGATGGCACCTGGTTTTTTAGCCACGGTGTGACAGAGTGTTGGACTAGATGGGCCATTGGCCTGATGCAAAATGGCTTCTCTTATGTTCTTATGCTCAAATTTTGGCAATCTTGTGTAGGTAGGAAACAGGGTCAGCATGCTCATTCCCTGTAATGCTTTTTCTTTTCAGCCAGAATGTAGTGGGTTTTTTAAATTTATTTTTATTTATGTCTTGCCTTTCCCCTGTGGTGGACTCAGGGCTTCGATAAATGTTTTAAGGCCCCACAGGATTCATCATTTTTTTTGCTAAAGCATGGCTAAACATTCAGAATCTCACACTACATTTTTAACTCCTGGGTAACTTATTAACCTGTTAGAAGAAAGCTTTTATGTTGGAAGTCAGCTGGTTGGTTTTAAGTTGATCTGAGTTGCTAGCACGAGGCAGAAAACTGACCAAATGGAAATGATGTAACTGCATTGCTGGTGACACTCTAACCCAGGAGTGTCGAACTCATTTATTATGAGGGCCAGGCCATGTGTGTCATAAAATGTAAAGCCAGGTAGCACAGATATAAATTTTATAAAGGGCACAGACAAACACAATTAAAGATTTTTTTAAAATTTAAAATAAGATGTGCTTATTTTAAGAGCCAGTTTGATGTAGTGGTTAAGTGTGTGGACTCTTATCTGGGAAAACCGGGTTTGATTCCCCGCTCCTCCACTTACACGCGCTGGAATGGCCTTGGGTTAGTCGTAGCTCTGGCAGAGGTTGTCCTTGAAAGGGCAGCTGCTTTGAGAACCCTCTCAGCCCCACCCACCTCATAGGGTGTCTGTTGTTAGGGGAGAAGATATAGGAGATTGTGAGCCGCTCTGAGTCTCTGATTCAGAGAGAAGGGTGGGGTATAAATCTGCAATTCTTCTTCTTCTTAAAACATTAGCATACTTGCAATGTTTTGTTGCAATGTGTCAGTTATCAGTCTCTGATAACTGACACCTCTTGCTTTGAATTATTGCATCAAAAATTGGAGGCAATGTCTGAGCTTTAGTAATCTTGAGTATGCTGTTCAAGTGTTGTTCAGGTATGCATCTGTAAGTTGCAAACCTACTTTTGATTTATTGACATTCATCACAAAAATCTCATGGTCAATGCTTTGATCCTAAGATCCAGAGGAAAACATGAAATGGCTGGGCCTTGTGAACTTTTGTTCATGTGATGGGGGTTTTTGTACTTCATGTGATGGGGGTTTTGCCACTCCAGGCTGTCCCTCACCTGCACCCCCCCCATGGGGGTTGAAGCGAGGTCATGCTGCTTCTTTTGTCCGCCCAGGTCTCAGGCGGGCGAAAGGGGACATGGGGCTGTTCTGCCAGGCTCCCAGGCTATCTCCCCTGCAAGGGGAGGCAGCCAGGAGCAAGGCAGCACTGCATCTTTTCTCTGCCTGAGTCTTGGGTGGGCAAAAGGGGCAGCAGGACTGTTCTGCCTTGCTCATCTGAGATTGGCTAGGAAGCTGGGCTCAGAGGAGAGCACGTACTGGCATGACCTGGGAAGCTGATAGTGGCAGTGTGGGTGGAGGGGGCACCCTATGGCACCCTGTAGGCAAGGTGGCACCTCAGGCAGCACCTAACTCACCTACTCCCACATGCCAGCCATGGGTCAAGAGCATGTGAAGGCACCATAGCACAGACTGAGGGCTATGTGTTTGTTTACAAAACTGTAGTCTTCCCTAGAAAAATTACTGCAGCTCCTATGAGACAGTTCAGGAACAGCAAGACAAGCTAGCCTACTATCTGGGAAGTCTACATTCAAAATCCCCAATCAATCAATGGAAATCAAAGAAAATGTGCTGGGTAAACTTTGTCTGGACACAAACTCTTAATATAATCCTGGCTTGTTGTTATTCCTTTTCTAAACAGTTTGCATGCTTTGCTGTTGAGAAAGACTGGATCATGATAGCATGAATAAAGGGGGAGGCAAACTCAGTTGCACCCACAACAAATCCAACAAAACACACACACATACACTCTGTCTCTCTGAAGCAAGGCAAAATCTCATACCTTGACTAAAGCATTGCTGGTCTTACAGCTGCTTTCTTTCTATCTCACAGGAGAGAAAGAAAAAATGGCGAATGAAAGAAACAGGCAAGGGAGAAGGAAGCAGACAATGGCTACTTGGTGGGCCTGATTGGAGCCCTTTGGGGGCTGGATCAGGCCTGTGGGCCATATGTTTGATACCCCTGCTCTAACATTTGGCCAAAACTCTATGATTTAACCATACTGTTTTGACAATGTCAGAACATCACTAGTGATGCAATGATGTATGTTCTGGTCACGCTGTAAGTGCTGCTATTGCATTGGGATGCAGACAATCACCCACTCCATTCTCCCCCTCTATTTTTTTTCTCCCACCCCTCAAAATTGCCTGATAGATTAATACATACAGGGAATCTGGCTGAACAGCCTATCACCTGCAGCAGTATGACTCATTTCATGGATAAAGCTAAAAGTTTAAGCATGCTTTTTTTTCTTCCCTAAAACACTGTAGGTCTGAGTTTATAGTCAAACAATATCAGGTGAATCTCAAAAATTTTTCCATCAGACTGTCAAAATACTTTGATCAGGTCTAATGATAATAAAAAAGCATCACATTTTATGAGTCTACAGTAACACTATACAGGAAAAACAAAGCAAAAAGATAAACGTGCATCGTGTGTTGAGTTCATGGTTAAAGTTCAAGCTTCAATAAATGTTTTAAAGTGCCACAGGATTCGTCATTCTTTTTGTTAAAGTATGGCTAAACATTCCAGAATCTCACACTACATTTTCAGCTCTTGAGAAACTTATTCACCTGATAACTGGCTGTGAAACTAAAAAAAGACATTAAATATTTCTTTTACAATAGCATAATAAGAGTCTTCTTTATGTTCTCAGCAACCTATACTGTGCCAAAAGAAAAAAAGCAGAGTCCTTTTTTTTCTTTTTTTGCTTATACCAGATATATAAAGATACTTCACTGATCTGAGTGTTCAAGGGGATATCAAAACTGCAACAGCACTTCTTCCATAGATAGAAGCTGAAATTTTGTAAGCACTCTAAACAATCTTGAGTCTATAAAATTGAAAAATAGGATATTTGTATATCTAATAGTCAAAACTCTGGACATGAAATGTTCTTCAAAATAAGACAAGCCATGTGCAAGTGGAGTGCCTGTACAGGGGAGTATGCAAGAGACAAATATATGATGTACATTTGTACACAGTGTTGCTGCCTATCAGTATTTTTCTGAAGAATAAGGAGGGTGCTGTTCGGGGGTGGGAACAGCTTGAAGACTGATAAGCTGCAGATAAGCACCTTCATTGTACTCAGCTGTTTTCCTCAGTATTGTAATCTATGAAAGGCATCAGCAAATCCATAAAACTCCAGTCAGTGTAACAAGTGTAACATCATGTTCAGACTAGAAAGGCTCAAAAAGACAGGAAATGCAGTGTACCTACAGCTGACAAATATCAGTTTCATTTGCACATATATAAATCAAATTAACTCACACAGAGATATGAAATTGATAATACGGCCTCTAGAATTTTTGCACCTGGATACAAATCTTTCATTACTGCCTACCAGGTTTTCCAATAAAATCAACAGTGCACGGTCGATTGTCATTATGCATCTGTGACAGCATGTGTGAGTGATGTTTAACAGAGGGGTCCCAAATCATTCATTAATATGTACTGCTCAAAGAACTCTTGCATAAGATAAACTACTGATGGTAATCGGAAACCATAACTCAAAGTTCCTTTTCTAGGTCCCTCTGAGTCTCACTTTTTGCCTTTAAAACGGATCCAATCTAAATTTTGAAGAGCAGTATTACGGGTCCCAAATTGTGTCTCAAATTCTATGATTCGATTAGAAACAGGGATGGTGAAAATAACTGCCAGAATAACTCTTTCCTCATTAAACCTTTGGTTTAAGATATATAAAAACTCTTGCGGTCTTGCACCATTAATTTTGCAAGATGATTTTCAATCAAGCTGGCTTAAAGAAGTCCAAACTACGTTAGCTCAGCTCAGACTTTCCCCTGATACAGTTTTTCATTTGGGCCATGATACAGCTAGACAGCTTTTTAAGCAGAGAGTGGAAGACAGAGAACGTCAGATTGACATCTCTAAATCACCAGACTTCATTGTTGCCTCCCAAAGACATTACCTTCTTCAACCGTCCCCTTATCTATATAGCCTTGAGAATGCCAATCAGAGAAGGGCCTTTTCTCTTGCAATCAGTAGTGGTCGAGGGTAGATATAATAAAATCCCTCAAGCTGAGAGAGTTTGTCCCTGTAATGTTGGTGCAATAGAGACAACAATACATGTTTTACTTCATTGCCTGATATATAATGATATTCGTTTGACATTTATTTCTCCAATATTATCAAAAGGTTCCAAAATCTCCGTCGAAGAGATTGTTAATAAATTTCTTTCTCATGAGAACCTGGAGATTAGTAAAAAAAATTGCAAAATTCCATACTCAAGCAATGAAATTGCACTCCATTTATGTTTCTCAAGGAACTGTGGGAAGCTGAGGGAAAAGAAAGTGAGAGCATCCCAGTGATGTTTGCACTGTCCTCGGAGCCAAGGACAGCACAAACACTGCCCCAGCTTCTTACTCCTCCCTTGGTCTGTGTGTACAGACCCAGGGAAGAGAAAGCAAGGGCATTCCCATGATGTTTGCACCAACACTGCTCCCTCCCTTTCTCCTCCTTGGGTCTGTGTGCACAGACTCAGGAAGGAGAAAGCGAGAGCATCCCAGTGGTGTTTGTGCCTTCCTTGAAGCTGAGGATGGCTCAAACACTGCCCCCCCCTTCTCCTCCCTGGGTCTGTGCACACAGGCCCAGGGAGAAGAAAGTGACAACGTCCCAGAGGCATTTGTGCTGCCCCACCCTTTTTTTTTTCTTTGGGACTGTGCACATCTGGTGCCTCTCCACACACACACGCACACAACAAAAACACTCAAAGAAGGTGCCCCCATCCTCCATTATTTCCAATGAAGGGAAGGCATTTAAAAGGAGTGAAGAGCCTTTAAATGTGACAGCCAGAACTCCTTTCAGAGTTCAACTGAGCTTGTTACAACCTTGTTCCTGGCTCCACCCCAAAGATCTCCCCCCCTCATGCCTCTCAAAATCACCTTGGAGTACAAAAGCAGGAAAAGGATCTCCCTCATGCCTCTTGGCATCTCGGAGAGGCATGGGCTGCCAGGGTAACCTCTTCTCTGGGGTCAGGCCACAGTGGCAGCCCTATTTATTTATTTATTGGATTTATATCCCACCCTCCCCACCGAAGCAGGCTCTCTCCATTCTATCCTATGGGCTTATATGATAAAATGGACTCAATTCAGGGAGGGCGCAAGTAGTTAGCCTTGCCTAGGGTGCCAGTTTTGGTCCAGCCCTTATCCCAGCTCCCACCTGGATGTTGGCATTCCTAATTTGTCAAGATGTCTGAATGCAGGCACCTCAACAAAATGAAAATTGTTTGCCCACCACAAGCAGTGTGTTGAGTTGTGCTTATGCAGCTGCATGTAAAAATTTTGCGCACTCCCCTATTGAAAAGAGTGCTACCAAAGATTCTGAGATTTCCAAAGACCAGAGGCTCTGAGCAGAGTATATTTAGAAGGGGGAGTAAACTGGAAAAGATTGAGAAACATAGGGTTTGCTATTTAACTAGACAAGGTCACCGTGAGGGGAAGTGCAATTACTGTCCAGGGATGTGTCTGATATGAATAGGATTGTCATAGCTCAAATCCCTAAATGTGAGCAGTATAAAATTGATTTATGAACCTAGTCACCTCAGAAAACATAATCACAGTTAGCTATCCAAGGTAATTTCCATTGTGTTTTGTTTTTTTCTCCCGTCTCTGATGTACAATGAACCACATGGCAACTAGGTGTACATTGCCCTGGTTTTCCTGCCTATGTATTCAAGGAAATCCCTGGCTGTGTGTGGGTGTTTAAGTCCACACAGATACAGGACATTGCAGAACTTGATTAAGAAATCCCCTCAGTAAATCTTTCCTTCTTTTGCATTTAAGGTACTTTCCTGCGTTCCTAATTATTGTGATGAATGGCAAATACAGGAAGCTCTTGTGCAAATATGCCCTTACTGCAGACCAAGAATAAGGCTCATTGTGAAGAAAAATAAGCTATAGGTGAGGACCCACCATCACTGAAGCTCAGCATTCCTTTTTTGCTGCTTTTTCCTATCATATTCAGCATTGCAGCATTTAGCATCAGTGTGAGTTTGTGGCATGATCCAGGGTTTTTTCCTGTCTTGGTTGTGTTATGGTATTCCATAGAGTATGCACCTCAAGGTGGCTGTTTTCTGTAGGGGAACTGATCTGACTTCAGCTTTCCATCTCTTCCCCCTCCCTGCGACCTCTACCCAGGAAAAGTACAGTATTTCTCCACAGTGTGGACCAAAGCAGGAGGGAAGTGACCTCGGAAGGGTACAATGACACAGAGTCCACACTGCAAATCAGCTGTTTTCTCTGGGGAACCGATCTCTGTCATCTGGAGAGCAGCTGTAATTCTGAGTGATACTCAGATCTCACCTGGAGATTGGCACCAATAGTTTCCTGGGAAGTGTGGCTGGTTTGGAGGATGGAGTCTATGGCATTGTACCTATCTGAGGCCCCACCTTACCTCAAACCCAACCATCTACATGCTCCACCCCTCAAATCTCTAGGAATTTCCCAACTTGGAGTTGGCAACCCTATCTCCTTTTCAGAAGGAGTAGCAAGCAGGCAGGCATAGGGTAGCCAACTTCCAGGTGGAATAGAATACAATCCGAGAGAGGTCACTATAATGGATAACACAACAAAAAATACAAGCTAGTGACCAATTGGCACAAGAAGCCTCCTACTGAGCTGTAGCTGATGTGAAATTGCTGTTGGAGATGCTCTGCATCCCCTTTTTTAAAAATTATGTAAAGAATCTATCTAATTGAATCAATATTGGTCGCAGGTCTGATGAAGACTGGAAAGAAACAAGTACTTAATTGATTGGCTTGTCCCCACACTACTTTGGGACTTGAATGTACATGTTTTGGACATTTGGACTGGTTTCTATATATTTCTTAGTAAATTGGTCACTAGCTTGTATTTTTTGTTGTGTTAACCTCCAGGTGGAGCCTGAAGATCTCCTGGGATCACAGCTGAACTCCAGACAACAGATCTCTCTCCCCCTGGAGAAAATAGCTGCTTTGGAGGGTGGACTCTATGGCATTCTATTCAGCTGAGGTCTCTCCCTTTACTGACAGAAGCAACCTTGGCTGGCTATCAGCTTCCCCAGCAACCCAGTCCTAATCTGAGGCTAAGGGGAGAATGGAGGGAGGGAGCGAAAGGAAAATGGCGGCCACCATGGCCCCTGAGGAAATGCTCCTGGTGGGGTCAGGCCTTGCTGCCTAGTCGCATTATCAAATGCCACAGAGAGTGGGTAGGCAACAGCAAGTGAGAGAGAGGAGTAGCCCTAGCCAATGGCATGCAAGTTCTCTTGTGTAGCAGTTGATGGGCCAATCACTGATGGAATACACACCATAGCCAGTGGAAACAATGGATTTGGCCAATTTCATTAGGAAATTATTATTGATGATTATGTCAATGACGACAGTTACACAGGGATTTCATAATGGGGTATTGTTCAGGTTTTACATGAACGCCCCTTTATATGTTATGAAGAAGATCAATGGAATCTGCATACACATTGCATTATTGGAACTATACCCAAATCACACATAATAAAATGTAATTCTGTATTGTTTTAATGTTTTGTTTAAGCCAGTTCTGAATGAGGTTAACAGACTCACAACCAAACCAAACCTGGGCTCACTTTGAGCAGCAATGTTCAGTTCCTGTAACTATAGCTAGGTAGCTTTAACAGTAGCTATGGTCAAATCTTTGACCGTTTTTGCACACAGCTTACCATGGGGTCACATTCCTGTTCTCTCCGCTACGCAAAAGCCGCAGCACTTCCTGTAACTCCGGCGCTGATAATGGGAAATCCAACAGACACTGCGGAGAGAACAGGAACGTGACCCCATGGTAAGCTGTGTGCGAAAACGGTCTTTATCTTTTGGGAGGTGGGGTTTACTTCATGTGTTGCAACAGAATATGGATCCCTATGTACCAGCCACTAGGCACTTTCCGTAATAAGGTAAACATGGATCAATTTTATCAGTAAGCTATTCACATAAAGCTTGCAGAGGAAAAGTGTGTGTGAAAAAGAACTTGCCTAATTCATACATAATAACTTGAGGTGTTACCCCACAGTACTCAGGGTCCTTAACAGAGATTAGATCTGAGAGCTCACATATGCAAATTCTGGATACTGTCACTTAGGTGCAACTGCTTGCTGGTTATCTGAGCTTTCATTTTAGAAATATCTAAATCTTTACTCAGTTCCGACAAAATTTCACATCACTGGGTAGGCTAGTGATGAGCATGCTTTCATCATATCAGCAATGAAGCTTTCGTCATATCACCACAAGTTGATCCTTGTGAATTAAAGACTAATGGGGAGTATTATTGTAATATGCAAGGTTTGAGGCAGGTCTCAAAGCCCCATGGTGAAAGTGATCATACTGTACATTATTGCAGTATTTTTAACGGAATGTCAAGAACAAGATGCACTCTGGGTAGCCCATCTAGATTGCACTCTAAGCACCTCCACCACATTCAATAAAGTGCAAAATCAAAGCTTAAGTAAAAGGTGGCCGGAATTGTTTTGAGGCATAAGTGACAGGCACAAATTAGCATGTGTAGCCACAAAATGTAAAGAGCTCTTTCAATGTTGATCTGTTCCAGAGGGCCATTTATACAGTGATTATGTAGAGTTATATTTTCAATGTTATGATGAGGTTAGTGAAAACTTTCAAAATTGGATTTGTGCTGATGTAAATGGCAGTTACAGAAAGCTCATCATCGCTCATTTCGTCCCACTGAGTCCCAGCTGTGGTCAGTAAAGAGCTGGAGCCAACAAATGTACTCAACATGTACTTTGTTGCACAGAGATCACAAGAAGGTCAAGGGATTGCCTCAGCAGGAGAAACTCAGACTGAACAGGGAGGGAAAAGGTTTACTGTAAACAGAGTTATGAAAGAATTACATAAGTCTCACAATGGTACAACATTCCATGCTTTGATTGCACAGGGTGATGTTAAAAGCATATGAAGGGGCCTTCTACTAAATCAGACATTGATCCACCTAGCCAACTGCTAACTACACTTGAGTGGCATTCACCAGTCTGTTAAAGGTCTTAAGGAAATGTTGATCCCAGACCTATTACCTGTCCTATCACTGAGCTGCAGTCATTGCCACAGCACCTAGTTACAAATAACATAGTGAACCAGCATCAAATTTAGTAAAGGGCAAATATATGATATTGTGACCTTTTTTCTTTTCTTTTTTTGAAACCTGAAAGATCAAGCTCAGCTCATTCTAGTTTCCTTGGAACAGATTCCTTGTTTTTCCTGAGATGGCCAAGTTCTCTGGAATGTGGCAACAATCAGGGTATGGACCCTATTCCAGTGCTTCCTGGTAGGAGCTCCTTCAACCATTATGACTTCCCCATTCACTTCAGTAGAATAGGCAGCTCTGCACTGATGTGGAGAAAACAGGTAATAAAAGTAGTCACAGAATTTACTTCTGTGAGACCCAGGACTTCATCCCTGTAGAAGTTCTTCTCACACAAACACATCACACTGAAGGGCTGGAATGCAAAACTGTTTTTGTTATATTGTGGCAAGCTTTGGTGATGTTCCCTTATAGAACTGTTAAGTTATTTTCCTCTAATCCCTAAGGGCCAAAAAGCCTGTGCCATTCCTGTTCTGGTTGTTGGCTGATAGCAGGGCGGGCGCATGGGAGTAGGCCAAGTAGGCGGCCACCTGGGGTGTCACTTGGCTTAGAGGTGCCATGCGGCGCCCCCTCTCCCCGCCACTCGAATATGCTTCCCACTGCTGCCTTCTGTGGCCGCTGCCTCCCCGCGCCTCCCTCGCCACACCCAAAAACAATTCCTGTCGCCACCTTCCATGGCTGCCTCCTCCTCGCATCCAAAAACGCTTTCCCCCACCACCTCCCTGTGCCTCCTTCCTCGCACCCACAGGGCCAGCGCATTTGCCTCCTTGTGGCTGGCCACTGCCCTCCCCTCAGCAACCCGCCTGCCCACCAGTCACCCGCTGGCCGCCACCATTACTTCCCCTCACCCGCCGCCCACCCCTGCCTGCTGCTGCCATTGTCCCCACCCACCCAGCCCCCGTGCCGGCTGCGCTGCCGGCTCAGCAAAGTCCAGGGGGGCGTGTGGCAGTGACTTAATAATTATGTCACTACCACGTGCCCTCCAGACTTTGCTGAGCCAGCAACCTCCACAGGGGGTGGGCGGGGATGACGGCAGTGGCAGGCAAGAGGCAGCGGCAGGCAAGGCAGGGGAAGTAAATGGCAGCGGCGGGCGGGCAGGCAGGCAGCTGCAGGGAGGAGAGGGAGTGACATCATGACCTCACTGGCACATGCACACTATTCATGCAAAAAAGACCATAGGGGGGCAGAGGTCAGGAGGCAGCCTAGGGGCGCAGGCATCCCTAGCCCTGGGCCTGGCTGATAGATTCTGTTCAAGCAGAGGCCAGGGAAGGCCCTGCTGTTGTTCCAATAAAACTTTCAATCCTTTATGCATGCTGTGCTTGTGGAATTATTACAATTTTGTTGGTTTATTTACTTTTATAACACCACTCCCTCCCATCCCATACAACTAGAACTAGATGTAACTATGGTATGTAAAAATTACAGAAACAGGTCATTCTTTTTAAGTCATCAGAAATTCACCAGATGCTGCATGAATGTTATTCAAAACAGGCAATCCAAATTTCCAAATCTGGATATTCAAGGCTAATTACCTATATTCTTATTATTCTTGCACATAAGTACTAGGATGCTGAGTGTCTCAGACAGCTCATGGGAATCTTGGTTACTTAGCAACTATAAACACTTGGCTGCTGATTGCATCAGTTCCAGAGATTCAGTGAACATTCTGTCTAGTCTGAATAAACAGTTTCAACTAATCCTATTAATCATGATAAACTAAGTCTTTCTGACAAACTCCTTATGTTCAGCATTAATGTTATTTACATATGTGTTGCAAAGGCTATGTTCTCATGTTGAAGATGTATCTGTATCTATCTGTCAGCAACTTCCCTGTGTTCACTTTAAGTGCACTCAATAAAGCAAAATTTTCTGGAGTGACAGTATGGCTTCAACTGCAATCCAGGTGTTTGTGTAGACTTTACTTAACCAACAAGGAAGATAAGAAAACTTGGCAACTCTGAAGTCATCTAGAAGGAACCAGAACTACCCAAACCAAGCCTCACATGATATTTGACATTCCATTGTAGTTTCTTATTAATCCAAGACAATGTTCCCATACAGTCTGTGATCTCCCCTTTTAGATCTGGGAGACAACCTATGTACAATATGTAAACACTGCCACTTTCCACTTTCAAGACATGCTTCTGGTCTCACTTATAAACCTAGAATGGTGTTTTCAGGTTTTAAAAAGTTTCATTTCCTGCAGCTCTTACTTTGCCGCCCAAGGTCTGCATTCTCTACACCCTGGGTCACCAAACCCCAAGGCTGATCATGCCAGACCCCTAATTCCCCAAAAGGGGATGATTCACAGTCCTCCCCTAGCCGCATAGTGTCCTAAACCCCAAAAACCTGCCAACTAAAGTGACCGCCTATTTAACAGCACCTCCTGATAGCCAATTCCACAATTCACTGCACTGCTATGTAGGGTAGGCAAAAAACACACCCCAGCAACTGCCAATCAGCTGGGGCGTAAAAAATTCCTACCCGGCCCCTACCAAATGAGGCAACCAGCAACAGCCTACATAACAGACAGGGCAGGCAGGAGGGCCGATTGTCCACAGATCTGTCAGCAAAGGGCAGAGGTCTGGCCGTTAAGACAGCCAAGCCCCGCCCACCACCTTGCGCACCCAAACGGACAAAGACTGACTCTATCCTTTTCTGGGCGGCAAAATAAGCTGTAGCAGCCTAGCAGTGAAGCTGCAGGCTGCAAGCCTCATATTGCCCCCCAAGGTCGGAATAAAGAGTCAGACACAATGCTTTGGTATAAAATTGGGCCACTTTATTAAACATCATAATAAATGGCAAGGGCACCCAACCAGCAGCCTGGCCAGGGCTAGGGGTCACCGCGACCGCTCCCCTGCCATTAGCAGACGAGAGACCCAGTCCCCCAGCCAGAGCTGTATGACTCAGCTCCGGCCAGGCAGGCCCAGCAGGGAGGCACGCACCAGAGGGCCCAAACCCAGACACACGTCTCGACGGAAAGGCACCCTCTAGTCGAGCCTCCAGGATGGTCTGCATTCTCCACACCCCAGGTCGCCAAACCCCAAGGTTGATCATGCCAGACCCCTAATTCCCCAAGGGAAGGGTACAATGCGGCCCTCATCCTGAATTCCTCATCATATTGAATCCAGGCAGGCCCACTAAACATAGTGTACCCTTTATAAATTATATCCAAGTACTGGATGAGTGCAGCCGCCCTCCAAGTCTGGGCACGTGCAATCACTCCAGCATAGATAAAAAACCCTGGCAGCCAATTCACCCAGGACCGATCCACCTTGTGCTTTTTCAATTTTTCCTTCTCCTTGTCATCCAGATCCTCCTTATCCTTCTTTTCCAACTCCTGAAACAGAAGGGAGAAGATATCAAATACTCCCCCTTTAAGATCTTATCTTTTGTTGCAGGCAACAAATGATCCCCTAAAGGCAAAGCAACCTCCACAAAAGGTAAGGCGGTAAAAGGAACCATCCCATAAGGAGAAGGGGCGCCCCAATTCCCGATGAAAGAGCCTGCACTACCTTGCTGTCCCACACCCGGCCAAACTACACCGTGGCCACATTGCCCAGTAGGCCAAGCCCAATTTGATAATGGCTCCACCCCTGCAGGGGAAGCAAACCCTGTACTCACAGCCCTGCCCCGCAGGTGAAGCCAGACCCCATGGCCCCCAAGGCCAAGCCAGCCCTGCATACGCTTGCGAGATGTCCCCAGCCTTACCAACAGATCCAGCTGGCACCACCGTTGACCCAGCTCCCACAGCTCCAGATGATGACACTGATCCCGCGTCTGGACCGCCAAGGCCCATGGCACTGCTAGTGAAGAATGCACTAGATCTGCCCTCAAGAATAGACAACCTGGTTAGTACATTCGCTTGGAGCTCCCCCTTTGAAGCCCTTTCCCCTCCTGCCCCTTCAGAAGGAGAAATGCCCGATGCCTGTTTCAGCACCCGAAGCCTTTGCATAATGTTCGCATTAACAGCCTCATCACCCTCCTTGTCAGAAGACGACAGCTGGGGTGGACGCCTCTTAGCAGGGAATTTAGGGGCCTTTGGTGCTGGCTGCTTCCCTTTTGGCTTCCCCGACCCCTTTCCTCCAGACATCTCTATAACTAAAGCAGACCCTCAAAATGGCTTCCGCACAATGCCAACTAAAATGGCCTCCCTCCCTTAACTAAGAAGAAGGGGACCCAATATGTCCGACCTACAAAATATCAGGGAAGCAAAATGGCGATGCAGCTAAAACAGTAATCCCCCCCCACGACTGCCTGAAGTAAAACCACCAAACCCAACCACTTCCCTGTCAAAAGAGGGAGGAGGCTGGGCACCCAAACAATAAGAAGAGAAAAAAGACTGCCATGCGTGATCCTGGCTCCAAACAGCCAACGACCCTCAGCGTTTGTCCTCACCGCCCCAAAATGACAAGAGAGCGCACAGCTCACAGGAGAGGCCCTTTGGCAGTCAAGACAGCCACCACCACCAAAGACACAGCCTCCGTGCCTGGGGAGCGCCCAGTTCCCAAGAGACTTCCCTCGCCTGCAAAGGTGGCCGCCGCCACGGACGCAACCTCTGAGCCTCAGGCTCCTGAATCCCCTCAAGACCGCGCTAACACCGACGAAGAGGCAAGGCCTCCTCCCCCTCAGCACTCCAAGCCTACAAAGATCGACCCTTCAAAACCGATCATCCACAGGACTGTCAGCAAAGGGCAGAGGTCTGGCCCTTAAGACAGCCAGGCCCCGCCCACCACCTTGCGTGCCCAAACCGGCGAAGACTGACTCTATCCTTTTCTGGGCGGCAAAACAGGCTGTAGCAGCCTAGCAGCAAAGCTGCAGGCTACAAGCCTCATATTCTCTAAGAGTTTGATCAGCAATTTGTGTAGCTTATCTGCAGTGTTTAATGCAGGCCTAGCATCAAAACTGGACTTAGTTATTTACCAACCAATGAGAGCTGCTGCTGGAAAATAACAAGAGCCACTGCTGTGAAATAATTATATGCTTTTCTCACTTTGCACACTTCACACTGCTGTAAAGTGGGAAATGGCAATTTTATTGCTTTATGGTGATGGATGCTAAACTCTACATGCTTTAGAGGAGACCAATAACATTGACATCAACCTCCAATTCTGACCCCAACTTGTCATTCTTTTAATCTGTTAAAAACGTTTTCACTATTTTGCATACTAATTCACTTCCCTCAGGAACTCATTAGTATGCGAGCAGGAACTCATTAGTATGTGAGGTCACACCTATGACATCATCATCATTATTTGTATAATAGGCCACACCGCTAACATCACCATCATTTGCATGCTAGACCACAGCTCTGACATCACCAGAAGTATGGTCATCTAGCCACATCCACCTCTTAAAATGAGTTAGTGTGAGCTAGTTTTTTAGCTTCTGGCTCACACATTTTTGTCTTAGCTTGGAAAAACGACCCAGGGCACACTAATTTATGCAGTAGCTCACAACTTTAATGCCAGTAGCTCACAAAATTGAATTCTAGCTCACAGGACTATGCAGCTTAGCGGGAGTATTGCTTGGGAGGTCCTCCCATCTAAATATTAACCAGGGCCAACATACATGAGCACATGAAGCTGCCTTATACTGGTCCATCAAGGTCAGTATTGTCTACTCAGACTGGCAGCAGCTCTCCAGGGTCTCTGGTAGAGGTCTTTCATATCACCTCCTACCTCATCCTTTTAACTGGCTATTGAACCTAGGACTTTCTGCATACCAAGAGGATGAGCCGCCAAAAGCCACCAAGACTATCTGCATACCAAGAGGATCTACCATTGAGCCACAACCCTTTGTAGTTTATGAGATCAGGATAGTCTGGGCTATTAAGGTCATGGCTTTACAAACATAATGACTAGAAAACTGCTTTTTGAATGAAAGTGGGAGATTCTTAGGAAACAGAATTCTTCAGTATTTCCATGTTCCTCTAGAACTGTGCCGTATAAACATGCACATCTACAGAATCCTACCAAAAATTAACAAGTTATTCCAGGAGATTTCAGTGCAATCCTCTGAGATAATTTCTCCATATTCTCATTGTGTCTATAATTCACATTTTAGGATAGTTTCAGAGGGTAGCTATATTGGTCTGCAGGAGAACAGCTAGACTCCATTGGCATCTTAGAGACCAACAATATTTTTTAGGTATAAACTTCCCAGGTTTACAGCCCAAAAATCTTGTTGGTATCTAGGGTGCTACTGGACATGAATCTAACCTTCCAAGAAATAATCACAACTGAGTAGAGTTCAACAAAATTCTGAATAGATCTGTTTAGGATTGCACTGTTCCTTACTTGCAGTGGATGCTGGCACCCTGGCAATTCAGTTGTGGCCACGTTTCTTTTTTGACAGTATTCATATATGCACATGTGCTGTATCATAAGGAGATGCAGCATCTGGGCTGATATCTTAGCCATCACTTGGGAGGCACTGGCTGTGATGTGACCCAAAAGAACCCTTAGCACAGGGGTGGCCAAATTTGCTTAATATAAGAGCCACATAAAATAAACATCAGATGTCTGAGAGCTGTAAGACATGGATGTCATATGTTTGAGAGAAGGAAAGAAGGAAAAAGAGAGACAGAGTGAGAGAGAGAGAGAGAAAGAAAAAGAAAGAAAAAAGAGAGAGAAAGGAGGAAGAAATGAAAAGAGAGAGAAAGGAGGAAGAAATGGAAATAAAGGGGATGGGAGTGAGCAAAGATTTCATGCAGGTGGGGTGGAGCAGCGTCAACAAACTTACCTGAAGTGCAATGCTGACTCTTCCACAGAGGGGAACCGCAGCCAGCAACAATCCTGCTGCTGCAGCTGGGCCCTGAAAGCCTCCAGCCAGCCAGGCCCCAAGAGGGTGCCGCACAGCGCATCTTGGCCTCCTCAGCCCAGCCAGTGGGGAGCCATGAAAACGCCACGGAAGCACAGCTTGGCCCCCTGACCCCAGCCATTGGGGAGCTGGGAAAACGCTGCACAAGCACAGTTGGGCCCCCCCAACCCCAGCCACACATCAGGGAGCCAGGAAAACGCCACACAAGCATGGTTGGGTCCCCTGACCCTGGCTGGATATCAGGGAGCCGGGAGGACACCGTGCAAGTGTGGCTGAACCCCCTGACCCTAGCCGGACATCGGGGAGCCAGGAAAATGCCATGCAAGTGCGACTCAGTCCCCTGACATTGACCAGATGTCAAGGAGCTGGGATGATGCCAAGCAAGCGTGCCTGGACCCTTGACCCTGGCCGGATGCCGCACAACCACAGTTGGGGCCCCTGACCCTGGCTGGACGTCGGGGAGCCGGGAGGATGCCGTGCAAGAGTGGCTGGACCCCCTGACCCTGGCTGGATGTCGAGGAGCTGGGAAAATGCTGCACAAGTGCAGCTCGGCCCCCTGACCCGTGCTGGCCAACTGGGAAGCTGGCTAGGCTGACCTGGAACACTGGCATGGGCAGCCCATGCCAGCTGGAATGGCATTCCGGTGCGTTCCGGCTCAAAGAAAGCCCTGGCCCTCTATATACATAGGACTGTTAATGCCGTCCCATACTGTTGTCTAATTAAGTGTGCTTTTAGCACACAAAAGCTAACATTGGCCCTTTTCACACTTACCATTCAAAACTGGAATGGAGTTATTATTGTGTCATCAGGGAGTAATCCGGTACAGGGATGGGAATTTCAGACAAGTGATTTTCTTTCCAGTAGGGTTTCATCTCTGAAGCAAGCCATTTCACACAGTTTCACTTTCCCCTCACTTCCAGGAGCACTGGTAGTTTTTGCATCCTTTTTTTGCCAGATGGCATGATTGCCACAATTTTGTGGGGGTAGACATTGATCTAAGAGCACTATAGCGCTGTAACCGTGGCTGTAACCTGGGGGGGTCATCTGGGAGAGACCGTGGCTCTCTCCCAGATGACTCCCCCAGGTTACTCGGTCTTCCACCAGTCCCGGACTAGCAGGCGGGGGGGAGGAGTGGCACTACTCATACGAGAAGCTTACTCCTTTAGGGCTCTCCCGGCCCCGGAGATCCCGGGCATTGAATGTGCCGGCCTGATGTGGGACGTTGGGGAGGGGTTGGCGATTTGGCTGGTATACCGACCGCCTAACGCACCAGCCGCTGCCCTACCATCCCTGGTGGAGGCTGTGGCGGGCTGGGCGTTGGAGTACCCAAGGCTATTGGTCTTGGCTGACTTCAATGTTCATGCCGACGATGCGGCCTCCAGCCAGGCGATGGATCTAGTGTCATCCATGGCGATACTAGGACTCTCCCAGGTTGTTACAACGCCCACTCATCAGGCGGGACACATGTTAGAACTGGTCTTCGCGGCGGGAGTACAAGTGAACGATATTGCAATGGAAGCAGTGCCATGGTCGGATCACTTTGCCCTCAAGGCTCGTATGGATATGTCACCCCAAACCTGTTTAGGCGGAGAGCGTATTTTGGCTCGCCCGCAGAGCTTGATGGACCCGGAACGGTTCCTGATGGCCCTGCGGGATATCTGGCCCACTGGCGACTCCCTGGATGGCCTGGTAGAGTCCTGGAATGATGGACTCTCCAGGGCCATCGAGGAGATCGCACCTAGGCGTCCTCTGCGCCCCCGCCTTAAGCCGTCTCCCTGGTTTAACCAGGAACTGCAGCATTTGAAGCGGGACCTCAGACGACTAGAGAGGCAATGGCGGCGTACTCGAGACGAAGTGACCCGAACATCTTATAGAGAGAGTTTGAAGGCCTATGAGATGGCAATCAAATCCGCAAAGAAGACATACTTTGCGGCTAAGATTGCGTCCGCAACTTCGCGCCCGGCACAATTGTTTGATATAATTCGAGATCTTACTACGCTGCCCCAGGGCAGACCAAATTCTATTGAATTGGAGATAGGCTGTGAGGCTTTTGCGAACTATTTTGCGGATAAAATCGCATCACTCCGCCTCGACCTCCCCATCAATTTTGAGACAGTTAATGCAACCGAGGCCCCGAGCATGTCTTCGGATTATATTCTGGACGGTTTCAGCCCCCTCAGCCTGGATGAAGTTGACAGGATCCTCTCATCTGCCCGCCCAACAACTTGTAAATTGGACCCATGCCCTTCCTGGCTTATTAAATCTTGCCAGAGGGATCTCAGATATCCTGTACGGGATATCATAAACAGATCCCTGACGGAAGGGCTTTTTCCAGCGCCGCTCAAAGAGGCTGTGGTCTGTCCCCTCCTAAAAAAAATCTTTAGACCTGGCCCAATTGGCACACTATAGGCCGGTCTCAAATTTGCCCTTTCTGGGCAAACTTATTGAGAGGGCAGTGGCGAGGCAGCTACAGACTTTCCTGGAGGACGCTTCCATCCTTGACCCACTTCAGTCCGGCTTTTGCCCGGGCCATGGGACGGAGACGGTGTTGGTTACCCTGGTAGATGACCTTCAACGGCATCTGGATCGGGGTGGCTCGGCAGTGCTGATGTTGTTGGACCTATCGGCGGCGTTCGATACAGTCGACCATCGGTTACTGACTTGCCGCCTCGCCGACACGGGGATTCAGGGGCTGGCCTTGCAGTGGCTTTCCTCTTTCCTTGAAGGTCGGGGACAAAGGGTTGCGATTGGGGGGGAGCTATCCCGGAGGCGCACACTTAACTGTGGAGTGCCCCAGGGAGCGGTTCTCTCCCCGATGTTATTTAACATCTATATGCGACCTCTTGCCCAGATTGCCCGAAGATATGGGCTGGGGTGTCACCAGTATGCTGATGACACCCAGCTCTATCTACTTATGGATGGCTGACCGGTCTGCGCCCCAGAAAATCTGGACCGGGCACTACAGGCCGTGGCTGAGTGGCTCAGACTGAGTGGACTGAGACTGAATCCTGCGAAGACAGAGGTCCTTTGCTTGGGTCGTCGAGGACCGGGGGTGGAAATCCCCCTGCCAGCTTTTGACAGTGCGCCGCTGACGGCGGCAGACAGGGTCAAGAGCCTGGGGGTGCTACTGGAGCCATCCCTAAAGATGGAGGCTCAAATAGCAACCACTGCCAAGTCCGCGTTTTTTCATCTTAGACGGGCAAGGCAGTTGGCCCCCTTCCTGGACCGCGACGACCTAGCAACAGTGATCCACACTACGGTCACCTCGAGGTTGGACTACTGCAATGCCCTCTACATGGGGCTGCCCCTGTGCCGGACCCAGAAATTGCAGCTGGTGCAGAATGCCGTGGACCGGCTGTTATTGGGCCTCCCAAGGTGGGGGCACATTCGGCCGGGTCTCCAGGCTCTGCACTGGCTCCCAATAACATACCGAATCCGGTACAAGGTGCTGGTCATTACCTTTAAAGCCCTATATGGCCTGGGACCTGCCTACCTGAAGGACCGTCTCTCCCCACACGTTCCCCAGAGAGTACTGAGGTCTGGTACTCAAAACCTTCTCACCATCCCCGGGCCTAAGGAAGTCTGTCTCAAGACAACCAGAGACAGGGCCTTTTCCACAATGGCCCCTACATGGTGGAACCAGCTGCTGGAAGAGGTGAGGGCCCTGCGGGACCTTGCTCAGTTCCGCAGGGCCTGTAAGACAACCCTCTTCCAGTTAGCCTACGCCTGACTGGGAAATAAATGTAGCTTATTAGACTTCTGTGACTCATACGGCATAGATTTAATGTTAAAATTTTAAGGTTTTTAGGTTTTTAAATGTTTTAACTTTTTAAATGTAATAATTCTGAACTCTGTTTTACTGTTTTATTGTTTGCTGTGAGCCGCCCTGAGCCACTTTGTGGGAAGGGCGGGATATAAGTTATAGAATAAATAAAATAAATAAATAACAAAGCATCAAAACAGTGCAACAGCACCACCATTAGGATGCCTGGGCTCCACTGAGATGTCTGAGATTGTTGCTGTTGACGGTAACAAGTACCTCATTGGATACACAGTTCAAGTGGGAGATCAGGGCACTCTCCCCGTTGCACTGTTTTGATGCCAGACGCCGCCTCTGTGAGCACCACAGTAAGGGTGAAGAATTGACCTGTGCACTCCATTCACGTTAAAAAAGCATAGTCTCCTCCTCTGTGTGTATGTGTGTTTTAAAATGTGGATGAAAAGTCACCTTTCTTTTTCCCCCTAGCAGGACTAATCACTAGGAGGAATACAACTTGTAATGAGCAGGGGGTGGTTGCTTTTTCATGAAGTTAAAGGCACTGGAAGACCTATTTATTATAACCAGCTTTTTAGTTTCCATTCAGGCCAATCTCTCTCTATATATCCATGTGATCTTTGAGCAGATGTTCCAATGGAATGAAACATGCTTCACAACCATATAGAGATGGATGCTTTTATTCTTCCTGTCTATAAGTGTTTCTTCCTGTAAAAGTCATTTTTGCAATACTTAGTCTTCTCTAAATCTTCCCCCTGCTACCTTGCTCTTTTAAGGACAATGACATGTAATGACTAAAATGGAGGACTTATACTGGAGAAACCCACATTCTGATCCCTGCTCCACCGTTAAGCTCACAAGTTGTCCTTGGCCAGTCATTCTCATAAAGTCTAACTTACCTCATGGGGCCAATATGAAGATGATAGTGCATAATAATGAGGTTCACTACACTGAGGAAGGATAAGACTGAACTAAGTTTGACAAGTAAGATCCTATCTTTACTAGGGATGTGCAAAAAAAATCGGAAATATTCGGATTCGGAAATATACGGGGCCAAAATATTCAGAATGCCATATATTTCCGAATACCAGTATTTGGAAATAGCCAAATATATGGGAGATATACGGCTATTCCCAAATATACGGCCCCATTACATCCTATGGGCTATTGAACTCAATGGCAAAATAGGGTATATTGGAAGCCGCCTAGAGGGGAGAGGGTTTGAGGGAGAGCCCCCAAATTTTCAGAGAACCTGCAAAGGACTCTCCCCTACAAAACCCCCAAGTCCCAAAAAGATTGGGCCAGGGAGTTCCATATCCCACCATTATACTCTATGGGCCGTTGAACTCAATGGCAACATAGGGCATAATCGAAGGCTGCTGAGTAGAGGGAGAGCCCCCAAAACTGCAGGGAACCTGCAGGGGATTCTCCCCTACAAAACCCCCCAAACCCAAAAGGATTGGGCCAGGGGGTGGGCTCCCCAAAAGGCCCATTGCTAACAATGTTGGGAAAAGCCCAATTAGCCACTTCCTCCACTATAATTGCCACTTCCATAATTGCTGTGGGAAAAGTGGTTCTGGCCAGAAGGGGGGTTGAGGGAGAGCCCCCAAAACTGCTGTGCAGCTTCTGGGCACTGTCCCACACAAAACCCACAAGGTCAAAAAAAAAAAAATTGGACCAGGGGTCCAATTCCTGGAGCACCCAAAGTCAAGCCTAACTTCAAATCAGAGAATCTCTATAGAACCCCAATGCACTAAATTCATCTATATACTCTATATCCACCCTGGCATGAATATAAACCCAGTTGCCAACTTCAGTGCCACACAAAACACAATCTGGTCAAGGTCTGCTCTGCAGATCGGGCTGCAGCAAAGCCAGATGCCAGCTTTAAAGCCCTGCCCCAAACAACGCAGGGAGAGCTGGCCAGGCACACCAACCATGCTGGTTCTGGGTCTCTCACCCAGGTGCCAGCTTCCCTGCCACAGAACACACCATCTACAGATGCCAGCTTTCCAACCCTGCCCCAAACAGCGTGGGGAGAGCTGGCCAAGCACACCAACCATGCTGCTTTTGGGTCTCTCATCCAGATGCCAGCTTTCCTGCCACAGAATGCACAATCTACAGATGCCAGCTCTCCAGCCCTGCCCCAAACAACACAACTCTCAAACAACAAAAGTAGTGGACCAAACCTAGCTCCACATCTGTATCTGACACAAAGCAAGAAGCATTTAGACTTACCTTGAGCGATGGACAGTTGGCTGGTCTAGTCTCTTTGGAGTAACCCAGGGTGCACCACGAGGAGGCGAGCCAGAGTCGCACCCCAAATGAGGACGATCACTGGGAGGGCCTCAGATTGTGAGAGGCAGGGAACCATTCCTTCTCTCTCAGCTCAGCAGCAATACACCAGCTATCACTGTCCCAATTAAAGGGACCTCAACCTAGGTATGGCTGCTGGCTGCCTGTCATCACTGGCACCTCCCTCTTCTTTCCTCCTGCCCCTGAAAAAAATTAGGTTATCCGGGCTGGGCCTGTGGATGCTGTCGGTTATAGTGGGGGCTGCAATGGCCCTTTCAGTATTATTAGGCATGTGTGGATTGGGGAAATTTGGATTGCTTTGCAGATTTTAAATCAGCATTCCCTTTTAGTTGGGGGATGGATGAGGGATGGGGGGATGCCAATCAATTTGTGAGTGAGTTTTTGGGCTGTCTTTGGACTCTATGTTTAGTGGGAGAGCGTTTTACAACCACCTTCAAAGCACGGAACAAGAGAGGATGCAGGCACAAGTAGGTGCTCACTTCAGTCACTCTCAAAGTCAACATTTGGGGAGCCGAACAGAGGCAAGTTGACCTTCAAGAAGACCAACTGCTCAGCTGTCCAGGGTTTCAGGCAATTGCAACGTGGGCAGACAATGTTGCCCATGTAAGAAAAGACTCACTTGTTCTGCATGCTTGTCGGTGAGCATGAGAGGTACGCCTGGGCCATGTAAGAGAGGGCCAGCCAGACTGCCTCCTTCGCAGCCCAGTAGTCCAAAGGACATATGTCCTGCGACTCGTAGGGCTCCAAAAGATAGTCCCTCACCATCGTAGCACCCATTTCTGCTCTGGTGAGCCAGTTTGGTGTAGTGGTTAAGTGTGCAGACTCTTATCTGGGAGAACCGGGTTTGATTCCCCGCTTCTCCACTTGCACATGCTGGAATGGCCTTGGGTCAGCTGTAGCTCTGGCAGAGGTTGTCCTTGAAAGGGGAACTGCTGTGAGAGCCCTCTCCAGCCCCACCCACCTCACAGGGTGTCTGTTGTGGGGGAGGAAGGTAAAGAAGAAGAAGAAGAAGAAGAAGAAGATATTGGATTTATATCCCGCCCTCCACTCCGAAGAGTCTCAGAGCGGCTCACAATCTCCTTTACCTTCCTCCCCCACAACAGACACCCTGTGAGGTGGGTGGGGCTGGAGAGGGCTCTCACAGCAGCTGCCCTTTCAAGGACAAAGGAGATTGTGAGCCGCTCTGAGACTCTTCGGAGTGGAGGGCGGGATATAAAGAAGAAGATATCTTCTTCTTCTTCTCTCAGGGGCCTACCGCTCCCAGAGGGGCCAACGAGCTGCCCAATGAGTGTCATCTCGGCACTCTTCTTGGCATGAGTCTGCTGGGAAACACTGCCTAGCTGGGGAGGTTGGAGATGAACAGCAGTGGAAGTGGCAGATGAGCTGCTTTCACACACACTCTCCTCCTCAGCTACTGGCAGTGGCCCGCTTTGACTCTGCAGCACTCAACCTTCTGGAACAGCTTGTCTCACCAGGGATCGGGCTCGTTGGCCCGCTCGGCGTTCTCGCCCTTAAGGCGCAGGTCTAACATGGTCGCCATCATGTAGACCTTATCCTGGGTGAGAGGCTGAAAGCGGACCTCAAGCCCTTCCTTCAGCCTAACAACCAGGGCACACACCACTGGAAGAACGTCTGCACGGTCTTGAGCTGGCACTAGAAATGAGGCCAGGTCCTCACGGGCCATGTGGACCATGGGGACGACCAATGCGATGCTCGCCGTATCAGACGAGAGCATTTCTGTGTAGGTCTTGAAGGGCCCAAGAACCTCCACAGTCTGAGAAATGGCACCCAATCCTCTTGGGTGAGACAGTTCTCTTCCCAAAAGATCCCCGTCTCAGAGACAAAGGCATCCAGGACTGCTCTCTGCTCCACCATGTGCTCCAGCATGGCACAGGTGGAGTTCCAGCGTGTCCTAACATCACCAATCAGGCAGTGCCCTGGCACACCTGTCAGTGTCTGTTTCTCACACAGCAGATACGAGTCCGTATTGCTGCATGAGAAGTGGCCCATGATGTGCCAAAACTTCTGAAGCAGAAGTCAGTACTCATGGATTGTGGCAAGATACTGATGATCATTGCTTTTCGTCTGGCCCAGTGCATCCTTAACCACGAGGTGGAGAAGGTGGGCCACACAAGGAAGGCGTTTTAGGCCCTGACGCTGGACAGCTGCCTTGATGTTGGAGCTACCACCACGAAGCCAATGGCAACGTCTCTGCCTATCCAGCCCTCTAACTGGCATGAGAGGGTGGCTCTGAGATTGTCCGCCATGTGCAGTGCATCGACTGCGTCAGCGTGCAGCAAGGCCCAGCGGTATTCGGCCTGGCAGCCCTGGCCCTGCCTACTGCAAGTGCCACCCCCACCCTGCAGCTCACTGAGTTGCCACCAATGCACAGTCAGGGAGAGATACCCTTCAAACACATGTGGGAAGCTCCAGAGATCTGAGGTGAAATGAACAGTCCCCCCGGCAGCATGGGACAAATGCTCCTTCACCACAGATCTGGTCACTCTGAAAACGGATGGCACAATGGTCCCACTAATGGTGGTTCTAGCAGGAACTTTGTACCAGGGCTCCAGGTACTCAAGCAACCCTAGCACCCCAGGATTCTCAACCACAGAAAATGGAAGCCCATGGGCAACCACCCTGGCAAGGTTCCAGGCCATCATCCTCCTGCTGCACCTCATTCCCCCTCTTGGCACACAGGTGCCACCCCCACCAAACATCTCAGGCAGAGATGTCTGGCATCCCTGCCCTGTTGAGGAACTCTCCTGGAGAGCTCTGGAAGTAGTCGCAGTGGGACGGACCTCCTGGCTGGGTGGTGTTGGCCGCTTGGGCACCCCAGCACCAGCCTGCTTCTCCCCCTTAAGAAGCACTGCCTGGTGGTGCTTCCGCAGGTGGTTCCACATCCCCCCCCCCCGGAGTCAAGTGGGCAGGGTTCCGCCCATGACTAATCTGGGCCCTGCACAGCTGGCACTGCACATAGCATGGCCCCTCTGTAAGCCAGAAGTGCTTCCCTGGGGTGGGTAGGTTGCTTGCAGGCATAGGTGACATCTGGTGTGTACGTGAGCCATCTGCTTTGCTTGAATGGAGTCAAGCCTGGTAGAAAGATGGCTGCGTGTGGTGTGAGCCCTCCACGGTGGATTCCATGGTCAGAACTTCAAAACCATTCGCCTGGATAGCTCCTGGCAGCGCAGTCTCTTCCGCTCCATGGCTGGGATGGACATCATACGGAATGACAGGAAGTCTTCCGTTCTCCTGGTGGGCACTCTTGTACCAGTCTAGAATGCCTTTGTAGCGTTATGGCTGCTAGTACTCATAAGTCCCTTTTGCCCCTGGATAGGTTTACCCACACTCTCTGGCCAGACGTGTGTGAGTCACTTCTCCAGGTGCTCTGGCAACCAAGCTGGTAATCACGATGTTCTGTAAGGGGGTTTTCCCTCACATGTTTCCTAAAGTAGACTGATACCGATTTAATTCTTTCTCAATTGTATCCCAGTATTTCTTTGCAAATTAGGTAGTAACTCTTTTTGGATATACTAAATCTACAAAAAAAATTCTCTCTTGCTATCTATATTTCTCTTTGCTTAGGTTAAACAGATGATTATGAAGTTATGCTCTTTAACTTGTTCATAAATGATTTGGAGTTGGGAGTGAGCAGTGAAGTGGCCAAGTTTGCGGATGACACTAAATTGTTCAGGGTGGTGAGAACCAGAGAGGATTGTGAGGAACTCCAAAGGGATCTGTTGAGGCTGGGTGAGTGGGCGTCAACGTGGCAGATGCAGTTCAATGTGGCCAAGTGAAAAGTAATGCACATTGGGGCCAAGAATCCCAGCTACAAATACAAGTTGATGGGGTGTGAACTGGCAGAGACTGACCAAGTGAGAGATCTTGGGTTGTGGTAGATAACTCACTGAAAATGTCAAGACAGTGTGCGTTTGCAATAAAAAAGGCCAACGCCATGCTGGGAATTATTAGGAAGGGAATTGAAAACAAATCAGTCAGTGTCATAATGCCCCTGTATAAATCGATGGTGCAGTCTCATTCGGAGTACTGCGTGCAGTTCTGGTTGCCACACCTCAAAAAGGATATTATAGCATTGGAGAAAGTCCAGAAAAGGGCAACTAGAATGATTAAAGGGCTGGAACACTTTCCCTATGAAGAAAGGTTGAAACGCTTGGGACTCTTTAGCTTGGAGAAACGTCAACTGCGGGGTGAAATGATAGAGGTTTACAAGATAATGCATGAGATGGAGAAAGCAGAGAAAGAAGTACTTTTCTCCCTTTCTCACAATACAAGAACTCGTGGGCATTCGATGAAATTGCTGAGCAGACAGGTTAAAATGGATAAAAGGAAGTACTTCTTCACCCAAAGGTGATTAACATGTGGAATTCACTGCCACAGGAGGTGGTGGCGGCCACCTTCAAGAGGGGTTTAGATAAAAATATGGAGCAGAGGTCCATCAGTGGCTATTAGCCACAGTGTGTGTGTGTGTGTGTGTGTATATATATATATATATATATATATATACACACATATAAAAATTTGCCACTGTGTGACACAGAGTGTTGGACTGGATGGGCCATTGGCCTGATCTAACATGGCTTCTCTTATGTTCTTATGTTCTTATGTACTAATTAAACTAGAATGTGACATCTTCCTGCTGATTTACTTCGTTTCTGATCCTCTGACATTCCATCAAAGCAAAAAGCCTTAGTCCTCTTCAGCCCTACACCACTTCCATTTATTCGATAGATGGGAAACACAGGCAAGTCTGAAATACATTTATTTTGTATTTTAGCTTCTTCCAGCTACATTCTGATGTATTTTTGATCATAAAGAATATGCAGGGCTACAATGGAAATATTCAAGTATTAATGTTATACCTCAGAGTGATCTACCCATGCAAATAAAAACAGTGCAGCTGAGGGATTTGTATTGGATAAGTGCAGCAGCTTTAGGGCGCTGGCAATTCATACATCTGCAGTGCTTTCATGAATATTTTATGTGGATCTCTGCTTTGCTAGCTGGTAAAAATGGTAGAACGGTCTTAGCAATTACTACCACCACCAAGCCATGTACATACACAGAATGAAATCTGGAGCATCCAAAGTATATGAGCACTACCATCCATTGCAGCTCCAGCATTATGGAATGCCCCACCTGAAGACCTGTGGACGGCTCATATGCTATCCTCATTTAATAAAATGTGTAAGGCTGTTCTTTTAAAGAGGGTGTTTGGCAGAAAGGTTAATTAATTGGGGAGGGGGATATTCACTGATCATTTTACATTATGTGCTCCCTCTAGTTCAGTTTTGTAAGCTGTCTTCAGGCACTGACGACAGCAGGAAAGGCAGCTTATAAATATTTTAATAAAAATAAACAAATAACCCCCCCCCCAAAAAAAAAATTGAATGCAGTATGAGATAAAGTGAGTTCAGCCAGTTCTGAATCAAACAAGAACACTTTATTGCAAGAAACAGCACAGGCGCTTCACTCATTATGTACTCTGTAGCTAAGTTAAATGCACCCCTTTCAGTCAGTGGCAATTCCTCCTATTGGTCTCTCCAGGATCCTTTATTTGCATTTCCTGGAAGAAATGCCTCATGTCCCAATTGGCCAGTTCTAAGAGAACAGCCAATTGGAATGCAGGCATCAGAATCCTGGAGAGTAATAGAAGCATGCTTCAAGCTCAGGCCTACTAACACAGCAAATGCATAACAGACCTACTAACAGTGAACACAGCAAATACATAAAACAATTTGCATACTTTTATATATTGTGTTGTGTTTATAATCTGTGATACATGTTTTGCTAATAAATTTAAGTGTTAATATATTTGGGGTTAAGTAGGAAGCTGTATAATTACTGTTCAGTGTAGCATGACTTTCAGCTTCAAAATGGCTACTGGCTGTGTAAATTGCTGTTTACATATGTCATTTTTAATTGGTGGCTTTAGAACTCTTCTCAGACATCAACAGCATCCATAATTTCTGGGCTAGATTGCAGTAAGAATCTCTATGTGGGGCTGTCCTTGAGGACAATTCAAAAAGCTTCAACTAGTACAAAATGCAGCAGCCCACCCTCTTATTGAGAACAACATGGTTGTTGGTAGACACCATGAGTGCAATCACACAAGAGATTTGGCACAGCAGTATCCCAGCTGTGAAAAAGCCAGTTCTCTTTGATCCATGCTGTGGCATTCACACAGCCCCTGCCCTGTCAGGAAAGGCACAGGCCGCACACACACAAGAGAAACATTCAGACTGCTCATGCATATGTGTGGTGTGTGCATTGCATGCCCCAGCAGTTCAGACAGCCAGGAAATGCACCCTACATGCGTTTTAGAGGTTTGCTACTGGAAAGTTCCTGGTAGCTATTTAATCCAGTCCCAGCCACTCTAAGACAAGGTAGGTACAGGAGGGACTCAGGGGGGCAGGTGTGCACGTTTGATTGCTCACATTAAATCTGAATGGGAGGCGTGGCTAGGTCAGGTCAAATCTCTGGTGATATTACATGTATACCCCATGTAATAACACCAGGCAGTATTATTAGATTAGTTTTATCCCTATCTCTGCACTGCATGATAGCAAGACTGCTGACAGTGTACTAAAAACCATTTAAAAGGACTATGTGAGGGATTAAACAATGACCAGCAGTGGTTGCTGCTGTCTTAGAGCAGAGCTACAGGCTCCAAGACAAACCTTGTATTTCCTTCATAATGCTAATGTGGGGCGGAGGAATTTGTAGAGAAGAAACAGCCAACGAAAGGAGAGTGTTTAACCCTTATGCTACTCTTTCCAGCTTGCATTTCCTTCAGCCAGGCTCTATGCCCAAATGCATCTCCATTGGGAGAGAATCTGCAGGGCAGAATTGGTGGGCACATGAAGGATAACAAATCCTTTACAAATGCCCTTCCAGTGCTACATTTGCTGGGGCAACATATAACTATACGCTTAACTCTGTTTTAATATAACTTATTGCTTACTTTGCATATGTGTAAAGGGTTACTGAAGGGGGAAGGCAACCACTAATTGTTATCTTCCGACAATGGAAGACTTAGTGGGAAAATGCTCTTAAAATCAGATAATGGTGCTCTTAAAATGTGCTCTTAAAATCAGATAATGAGCACAAGAATAAATCATCCAGCCTATGTATAATTAGGTCACGATTTGAGATCAATTTGAGCGAATATGTTGGGACCCCTACTAAATGCCTCCTGTTTTTATCAAATTTCAGAATATTGGGCTATTTCAACAGCTTCTGTTGTCTGTATGAAAGTGGAATTTACATCTTTAGAATATTAAATGCTGAGCAGTAGAAAACTAATGTGCAAGCAGCTTCGGTAGCTATTGTTAGGTCTAATGATAACTGTAGGCAATTTCATGCAAATGCTGGGATTTGCTTGAGAGTTGATCCTCGTAGTAATTTGCTGCAACCTCCTTTTGAAGCACAGATGGGGGAACGTCAAGAGCAGCAATTTCTAGTGACCTCTTTCTTTGCAGATGTGTTGTTGTCTTCTAAAATGACCAGGAAAAAACTAGGAACAAATTAATGTACAAATCATCAGATGGGAAGAAAAAGAAGGGTGCTGATGCATAAGAACAATAAACAGAAAATAAAAATATGCTCAACTCAAAGCCATGTTAGATGTATTGAAGAAGAATTGCAGATTTATACACCACTTTTCTCCCTGAATCAGAGACTCAGAGTGGCTTACAATCTCCTATGTCTTCTCCCCCCACAACAGACACCCTGTGAGGTGGGTGGGGCTGAGAGGGCCCTCAGAGCAGCTGCCCTTTCAAGGACAACTCCTGCGAGAGCTATGGCTGACCCAAGACCATTCCAGCAGGTGCAAGTGGAGGAGTGGGGAATCAAACCTGGTTCTTTCAGATAAAAGTCCGCACTACACCAAACTGGCTCTCTGAAGGAGCCACAAAAAAAAGAGGACTAGAGGTGCAACTTTCCAGAGGGGTAGATGGCTTACCCTTCGGTGAGGGATGGAGGGTAGGGTATTCCCAAGATCCAGTTTGGAATGGAGCCTGGGGAGGACAGGGACCTCAACTGAGCAAAACATTGCTGGCATGGTACAGAGTAGCCTGAGGGAGGGGGTGAGCAGCAGCAACATTGTCTATGGCTACATGGTCATGGATGCTGGCACTAATATGTGGGCAGCAGTGAAGGCTGTGTACTTCAAGGGCATCATCTGCCTGCTCACATGCTTCAGGTGGTGAAGGATGCTTTGGGACTGGGAAGCACTGTCAAGGTCACCTGAGATGCTGCCACCGTCAAGATGCAGTCCTTACTCAAGACCTGCCAGAGCTTGGCCACCCATTTCTTGTGCAGCATCAACTCTGCCCCTCTGCTGTACAAGAGGCAGGGGGAGGAGCCTGAACACTGGCTCATCTTGGACTTACTCACCTACTGGAACTCCACCTATGGCATGACTGTGAATTTGGTGGGGCAAAAGAGTGCAGTACAGGATATCACCTCCTCCATGACCATCTTGCACAGGGAAGAGGAGCTCAGCATCAGCTTCAGTGGCTAGCTGACCCTCTCTCAAATGATGTGTGTCCTTAAGCCTTTCCAGGGCACCGATGTGCTCTATGCCCATACAGCCAGCCTCATGGGAGAACAGCAGTTTATTTCATAACCACAGTAAGCTCACAAAATTGGGAACAAGGGTACAAAATGGCCTCGTATGACAAAATTGGGGGATTTAATCAGGAAGAGGAGAATTGGCAGCAATATATAGAAAGTCTGGGCCACTATTTTCTGGCTAATGAGATCACAGATGCAGCTAAAGAGAAAGCAATATTTTTCATTGTCTATGGCAGCAAAACCTATGCACTCTTGCGAGGCCTGTTGCATCCTGAGAAGCCTAGAGACAAAGGTTTGCCAGATTTGCAAAAGGTTTTGAGTGAATGTTACACTCCTAAACCCAAGGCATTTTTTCTGGAGGAACACAGCAGAACAGAGTTCTGGAGCCTCTTTGTGGAAACAAAATTCTCAAAATAAATAAATAAATAAAAGTTCATGAGGGCCACCCATGTATTTCTCCTTCATTTCCCTCTTGAGAGTTCCAGCACCTCTTTTTCCAGAAAAAAAGCCCTGCCTAAACCTAATGTTGTGGAATATTTTAAATTCCATAATCAAGTGAGGAAAGAAGGAGAATCTATATTAGACTCCAGGGATTTTTTTTTATATAGCAGGAACTCTTTTGCATATTAGGCTGTACCCCCGATGTAGCCAATCCTCCAAAAGCTTATAGGGTTCTTCTTACAGGCCCTGGAGAATATTTGTTTGTAAGCAATTTGTTAGAGCATGTGTCAGAATATTTTGGCTCAATGAGCAATTTGAAATTGGTTATAAAATGCTGGATGGTCTACTCTTGAGAAAGCCTGCTACGTGAACATTACCCTCAGGCTAGCAGGAGTGTTAAGCTGAGTGCGAGTTGAGAGTTCACCTGAATGCTACAGTCAGGACTTTTCAACTTGTGGATGCTTTTCTTCAGGGACCAATTGGAGAGAATAGTGGAATTACTCTGAACGACAGGTCACAAAGTTGCATCTTACAACTAATTGGTTTCAGCATTACACCAAATATTTGTGCAAATCCTCTTATGGAATGTTATTTTTATGCAATTTTGTAGATTAAGACCTGTATTATTCTTAGAGTATTTTGTATTTGCAATAGAGAATAATTTGTATTAAGATTTTTGCACAGTTGTTTGTTTGTGTCATTGTTCTCACTTTGACATAACCACTAGGGTTGACAAGTCCTAAGCCCGCACCAGCAAGGGGTGGGAAAGAACTTTCTGGGAGTGGGGAGGAGCAACACAACTCACTGATGTAATGTGGAAGTGACATCATCACGTTGGGGATGTCACATGGCAATGTT
The DNA here is from genome assembly GCF_032191835.1 of Heteronotia binoei. Lineage (NCBI taxonomy): Eukaryota > Metazoa > Chordata > Lepidosauria > Squamata > Gekkonidae > Heteronotia > Heteronotia binoei. Next base: position 269,408 of record NW_026800152.1, read on the forward strand.
CTCATTTTTTGGCAAAACTATATGGTAAAATCAGCATCAAACCATAGAATTTTACTCAAAAATTAGAGTTTCACTACATGATGTTCCCAAAGCAATGACATCACTTCCATGTGATGTCAGCGCATTGGAGACATTGCACGATATTGCTGTTTGGGGGGATCCCCCATTCTGCTCTGGGGAATAGCTACCCTGTTTATCACCTGTTTCCTATCTGTTTTAGAGCAGACTCAAGTTAGTTTCAGTTGTCTGCTGAATTAACTGAAGTTAATCCCCTGAACGCAGTTCAGATAACTCTATTGGTCACCATGCAGGTCAATGCAGGAAAATGTTAAATCTATGAACACCTACACATGCAAAGAATTCTACATCTACATTTACTTTGACAGAGGAAGCAATCCCACACAATGTAACATGTGGATTGGAGCCCATGGTAATCCATCTAAAATGCCTATTCAGTTCGGTATTCCCAAACACTCAAGCATGAGACTCCCCACCAGTCATCACTCATAGGCATGCATTGACATCATAAGAACAAAACAAAATTTTACTGTATTTCAACTATCCAGCATATGGCCAGCTGGGTGGTTAATAAGTGTACTAAATGGTAGGTTTAACAAATCTCTAGTAAGTGATTTTGAAGACATATGCAGAGCACAGTATTATATATGGATCCAGTGAAAAAATGAATACCAACAGCAGTGTTAATGGAATTCACTCCATATATTATGAAAGCTTAAATTGTTAATGCCTGATGCAGCATTCATTGAAATTCAAAACATTGCTTTTGCTATAATAGAAAGAAGATATAAATAGTGCCACTGGGAAAGCCAACTGTGTTATTTGCTGAAGTAATATGAATAGGGGTCAAGTGGGGAGGGGGGGAATCTGTAGAGGAAAACTCGCTGGTAGGAGAGAAAATATTTAACCTTTTCTTTACGCACCATCTCTTCCCTACAAATACCACCTCCCCACACACACCCCAAAGTCCAATTTTCATGCACCAAGACTGACCTCTGCTTTTAGATGCTAACAGGGCAACAATCAAGAGCTAGAGATTGGCTACAGGCAGGATTATACATGCCCACTTCTCTTGCTGTGCTCCACCATGATAGCTTCACTCATTTAAGAAAAGCATTGTGAGGGTGCTCCCTGAAAACTGATAAGATCAACCACTTCCTGCTCACACTCATTCTCTGTGATATCTCCAATTTATGGGACATCTGGCCTCTGAGGAGGTCAGGAAAGATCCCGCACTTCTGTCATTCTGCAGAATGTGCAAAACAGAAATGTTCAAGAAGGCATTTTTATGAAGGGATTAGAATTGTAGAGAAATGGAACAGTCCAAGAGGGCACTTTTATAATGGAACAGGACTGTAGTCCACTGCAGTGATTAGTGCATGTTCCACCTGCTTTTATTGCAGTGGTTTATAACTTGTAATCCACTTTTTTCCTATTGTTTACAGCATAGCTTGCCTTAAACTGTTGTTCACATTGTCCTGTAATACTATCGCTCTTTGGTTGTCTAATGTAATTGTATTGCTCTTTAGTTGTCTAATGGCTGTTTAATTGCACTGCTTTAATTACATTGTCTGATCACATGGCTTTGTGTTCTGCAACCTGCCTTGAGTCTCTGTGAGGAAGGCCATACCACACTGGCATTATGTGCTACTGCTCATTTACCCTGATGTGCCATTCCCACATTTTGATGCCTAGAAAGCCTTCTTTCTTTTTAAATTTCTTCTTTTAGTTAAGAATAATACATTGAGGACAGAGATGGCACACCAAATGAACCATTTCACTTGGCTGTTTTATTGAAGGCTGTTTCATTGCTGAAATAAAGGAAAGTTGGATGTTGATTTTTGGTCAGGGTTCAAAGAACATGAGCAACATGGAACTAATTCTAAAAAAGCCTCACAGCTAAAATTCTTTTTTTTTTTAATGTTATAATTTTTATTGATTTAAACTACAAAAGAAAGAAGCATTGCAGAGAAAAAAATGCATAAAAAAGAGGAAAAAAGGGGGGGGAAGGGCATTAACAGGATGGGAGAAACAGAAACAGAAACCAGTACATATCAATTATGGTTCTACCTCCCAATAAAATACTCAAATCATTCTACCTACAAGTATAAAAATCTCCATAAATTTTACCTTCCTTTCTTCCATTACCAGGGGGGAAAAAAGAAAAATTTCTTTTAAAAAACTAGAAGTAACAATATGAATTTAAACACTTCTTCTTAAACACAAATAAGTATAACAAGTTAAAAAAAATTCAAAACTATCTCAAAGCCAATTTTATCTAATTTCACGTAAACCTATTATAAACACAGATTAGATTGTTGATTTAACAAAATCCTTATTAAAACAAACATAAAAATCATTTCTTTATCCTTAGCAAATTACATAAGATACAACTGAGTAACTTGTCTATCTCAGTCTCTACCATTTCTCCAAATAACATATTAAGAACAAATCTACCAAATTACCAAATCTACCGGATTACCCAGCAATTATGCTATCTACCTTTCCAACCCTTAATCCAGCTCTTACATCAGTATAAGCAATCTCACTAAGTAGGCATACTGTAAATACATCTACTATATAAAGATATATGTTAGCTGCACACTCATTAACATTAATCCAAACTGACTGTATATTTAATCACAATTTTACCAATTCTCTTACTTCATCAAAATCTCCCTGATTCTTTAGAAATCAAACATCTGTTAATTATTAATAGTTACATGTTTGTCCACAAAGAAAAAAAGAACCCAAATTCAAGAATCCTTCTTCCCAAAGGTTAGAGACTTTTAAATTCCTTTAATTTCTGCATCCATATTACATCCAAGGCAGCCCATTTAATCACAGTTTGCCTTTTAAAATCATTTACCACTTCTTAGTCAGAGTCCCATGTCCAGCCATTCACAAAAATAAAAGAAAAAATTCAAGATCCTTTTTCCAAAAAGCTTTCCATATCTTGATTTGTTGATTGGAGTGTATCTTTTCTCTTCTCAATATGGCCTGCCCCCCTCAACCACGGGAGGAAGAATTCAGCACCATTTTTCCCTCTCAGCCTAATTCCACTGGGTCTTGATTTCCAGTCTGGTTTTAAAACTGCGACAGGAGACCATCTTAATTTTCCTTTGTTTATTTCGAAGCGTATCACTTCCCCCTTCCAATTTCACAGCCGTCAGCACACTCTTTTTAGCACTCAAACCCTGTAGCTTTGCAATTTCATTAGCTTTCAGCATAAAACAACTCACTTCGTGTTTAATGAGCTGCATAAATGAGACAAGATCTCATTTCAGAGAAATGATATTTGAACAGATATCTTTTTCATGAGACATTCCGCTAGGCAGTGCCATTTTTCTCCGATAACAAAACTCAGTCTCTTAAATCAGATTGTAAAATAGCTTTGAGCTCCTGCTAATCCACATTCCACGACAGCTTCAACTTAGGTTTTAAATGCCATTCTTTCAGGTACAGTCAGGCGATAGAGACAGATCTCTCTAGAATATATCTCCTTTGTGTTCAGATTGTATTGCAACCTCATAATAATCTCTTTAGTATATGTCCAATTATAATCCGGGTCGATTTTAGTAATTGTGTTCAATCCAATTTAAATAGTTAAGGCTGCTCATAACATTCCAAGGCCTTTTCTTCTTCTTTTGAGCTAGTCTCTCATGGTCATGCAAAGTGACCCATCAGGGAGTAGAATTTGAAAAGCATCACTTTAGGAGTAGAAAAATGCTACTTCAAAGACGTACTGGAGAAAACGAAAGCATGGCCAATGGCTGGGATTTGTAGGCAAAAAATATCTGGAGAGCTACCATTGGCCACCCCTGATGTACACACATATTTCTTAGTTCCTGTCTGGCGAGGATCCTCTGGTCACATAAGTTGTGTTGTGTTTCTGTAGTGTTGTTCTGCACATTTGAGTAGCTCAATGTTTTGTTTTGTTTTGTTTGCAGATTCACCTCTTAGTAACATTCTGCCAGTGGTAGGGTTGCCAGCCTCCAGGTGGGATCTGGAGATCTCCCACTTTTACAACTGACCTCCAGCTGGCAAAGATCGGCTTCCCTGGAGAAAATAGCTGCTTTGAAGGGTGGACTCTGTGGCATTGTACCAAGCTGAGGCTCCCCAAACCCAGCCTCTCCCAGATCCACCTCCAAAGTCTCCAGGTATTTTCCAACCTGGCAGCCCTAGCCACTGGGGAGGCTGCGGTCTTGGAACTTGCATGATGGTGGCAGTTTGATGTATTTAAGCATAGAACAACTACAGTTTTGTCTAAGGTTGGAAACATGGGTCCAACTTTTTATGCAAAAAAAATGAATGAAGGAAGTTCCAAAATTTTCCCTGTCTAGTGTACCTTGCTTTGAGAATTTTTCTTCTAGCTGGGGTTCTGACTTTCCATTAGAACTGACTCTGGCTGAAAGAAGCAGGGCTTTAAGGTGGAAAGCCACAATAATGGACATTCTGCTTCCCTCATCACCATGTGTTTAGAGTACCTCCAGATTAGATGTGCAACTGTCACATCTAATTTTAGCCCCCTCGAGATAGTGATTGTTTCTCAGCCTTTTTATCTGTATGAAGGGAAACGATAAGCTACCTCCCATGTTTGTTGGCAGAGATAATGGAAATGAGGCTTATAAAAGACTGTGCCCACTAAATTGCCAAATGATTTATAAAGCTGTATCAATGCATAGCACATGATGCACATCTTACAAAAACAAAGCTTAACTTTGTTATTGTCCAATTTCACTCTGAATGTGGTTTTTTAAAAAAAATCAATCCTGTGGTGCACCAAAAATGTAGCTAATTAGAAAAACCACCCTCTTTGCCCCAGTTCACTTTTCTGTATCTCTGTTCCTCTCTCCTCTGAACAGCTTGCAAAAGCTGCCATGCTGGCAGATCATGTCAAGAACAACAGCTGCTGAGCCCGTCACACATGGATCAGCCACACACGGGTGCTCTGCCTGAAGCTCCTTTGCTCCTTTTCCTTGGATAATGTTTTCCTATTGACCCATTTCTTTTGATTCAGAAAATCTGCTCACGCTTTAGTTATCTATGAGAGGGCTTCGCTTATGTAAATCCAGTGACAGGTCTGGGCTCATGCTCTTTTTCTTACGGTGCATTTGTAACACTTGCTGCTCCAAGGAAAGAAGCTGGGGAACAGGTCCTTCTTTATAGCTCCTGATATAAGGAGCTGGACTTCCGATCCACAGAGAGTAAACCAATGGAATGGCTGAGTTCTCTGTAAATATCTGGCCTCGTATCTTATAATGTCACAGTTGTGAGCAATCACAAAGCAAGCACGTATCACTGCATGTACTGTACTATATATCCCCCTCCACAACACAGGTTCTTCCTTTTACAGATACTGCTTTCCACCATTCCAGTTTTGCCCAGATTGAGACCTCTCACTTATATGAAGACATTCTCTGTGACAAATGGACAAATGTGCCAAATGGAAACATATATTCTGATTCTTGTATTGGTGGGGAAGGAACATGAATCATTCACTATCGCAAATATCTGAAACAAAGTGAAAGACAAGTACACCTACCCAAATGCAGGAAACCCCAGCTTAGTTAACAAACAGTTTGAGGGGACCAGAGAGAGAGAATGAGGCTAGAAAGTAGTTTGATTTCCAATTCCACAGCTCCTAAAAGAGTTCTGATCAGGGTGGCAAGAGACTTGGCCTGTTTCATTGTCACTTGTTCAAAATTCAAACAATGGCTCAGGCTGAGGTCTAGAAGTAAAATGGAAGATTTTTTGTTCCCTAGGAAATCAAGGTCAAGTTGGCTGTGGCTCAGAGGGAAAGACAAGGAGGATTGGGAGGTATTGACAGATTCTGGATATATCATCTGTTTCAAAGTCACTTATGTGGGCCTACACATTCCATCAAGTTAATGCAAAGATATGTTGCTTAACTGGATCTGATGCATCTACAAAGTGTCAGAAACTAACTGCTAAATTCACTTGATTGGATGAGTAACCTGATCAGTAACGCCAGTGGTCAGTTATGTTATATTTGATTGGTTAGCCTAAATCAGGGGTGGCCAAACTTACTTAACATAGGAGCCACACAGAATAAATGTCAGATGTTTGAGAGCCACAAGACATGAATGTCAGATGTTGAGAGCAGGAAGGAAGGAAGGAAGGAAGGAAAATAGTTGGGAAAGGGGAGAGGTCAAAAGAATTTAACTGCATTCTCCAAGCTGACCAATGGGGTAGTGGCACACAGTATGTGTGAAAGAGTCACATGTGGCTCCTGAGCCACAGTTTGGCTACCCCTAGCCTAAATCATGCCAGTACAGACTATGAGGCATAAAGGAAAGATTCTCCATTTTAGTTTTGTCCTTCTAACTGGTTTGGTTCTTCTGCACTGCTCTTTTGATTTTGTCTTTTGACTGGGATACAACAAGCTTTGGGACACTTAATTTTGGGTGGGCTAGCAGGTGTGGAGGGACAGGGCCAAGAGCAGGGGTGGTGGCAACTCTTTGAACAGCCTGGGCTCAGTGATTGCCTTGGCACTCACCTGCCAGTGCAGTCACTGAGGGCAGAGGCAGGGTCTCCTCCCCAACAGTCTCCAAAGTGACACAGTTGTGAAGGAAGGAGAGGAGTGATTCTTCACTGACTAAGGCAGTCCATGAGTGCCACACCGCACGTGCTTTCTCCATGCCCATTGCCCAACAAGTATAGCAGGTAATAGAAAGCTGAGGTGGCCCTCAATTGGGCAGTGGGAGGGCTCTATGCAGCTGGTCCATAGGTGCTTTAAACTGTGCAGAAGGGGCAGCAGCTGCTTCTGCATGCCCCTCCTGCATGGCGTGATTTAAATCATGCTGGGAGAGGGTGGGCCCTGGCCTCTCCAGCTTCCTGCTTTCAACCCTATGCCCCCCATGGCCCCTCATGAACCCTGGCTACAGGGATGTCTTGAATTCATGAGGTTTTTATCTGAATCCAGTACTTTGGCCTTCATTGGCTATGGTTACCAAAGTAACTCATTTTGGAACTCGCCTTGTAAGTGTATCACCTTGAAAAGGTGACTTTTTTTTTTGTTCTTATTCCCAGAAGGCAGGACTGCCCAGAACCACCATGATCCAAACCAAATATCATAACAAAAGAAATCACTTGGCCAACTATTACAATGCATCTATAACAAAAGGATCTGTGTGCCCATCTGTTTGTGGCAGGCATAACTCAACAAAAAATAAAACCTATAAATCTCAGAACTGGCCACCAGCTTCAGGATGATTGTGGAGTTCCAGGGTCCAAAATGAAAGATATTGAAATATCCCCACCCCCACACACATGCTATTTGCAATGCAAGCTAAACTTATGTATTGGTTGAAGAGTTGGACTAGGATCTGGGAGACCCATGTTTGAATTCCCACTCTGCCATGGAAGCTTGTTGGATTACCTTGAGCCTGTCTCGATATAACCTACTTCACAGGGTTCTTGTGAAGATAAAATTGAGGAGAGGAGAACAATGTAAGCTGCTTGGGGTAGGGGAGAAATTAAACAAGGGGATGGACAAATGGCAGATCATGAAAGGAAGAGAACAAAACGAAGGAGAAAAGTGTGGAAAAAAAGTTAGAGAACTATAGGAAAAGACAATGAAAGGATTAAAAAAAAATTGCTATCACACACTAACAGAGCTGCCCCGTTGCAAGATCTGGTTGTACAGATGCTGGGTGGAACTAAAGGAAGAAGCAAAGCATAAGCTGGTGGAGATAATGACCTTGTTAGGAGACTGCATTCTGGCAAGAACTGTAGCTTATCCTGGCTAGTTTTGCCTTGCTCTGTTGCTGGCTTGCCTGATAGGGTTTAGACAGGATCTGATCAGCAAGTAGTTTCCCTCATCCTCCTAGTAAATTTTGTTAAAAGTTCCAGCCATCAGGCTCTTGAGTGATTTTTACTGTGTTCTTCCTTCCCTGCACCCCTAGTGGCTGCAGTCAGAATACATACATACATACATACATACATACATGCCTTTTTTTAACAGGAATGCACAGGAACACAGTTCTGGCTGGCTAGGCATCAGGGGCAGTAGACTAATATGTAAATGAATTCCTGCTGTTCTTTTTCTACAAAAAAGCCCTATGTGAAACAGTGGTGACATCATGGGGTGAAAGCATCATGATGATGGTTTTATGGGCCTTCCAGCTGACTCCCCCTCACCAATTTTGTCCCCTCAGCCCTCCTCTCTCAGTGGTTCTGCCAGGAGGGCTGAAGGTTTGATCCCTTGGTATCTAGCTGGAGGATAGCATGGGATCTGGTGGTTTTGATACTCTGGCATGTGTGGGTTCACACTTCAGCTTTTTTTTTTTTTTTTTTTTGTCTTCCCTGCCTGTGGCACAAGTTTTTGACTGAAGAGTTTTGAGCCCCCTGAACCTTTGACACAGGGAACAGTTTGTTGGGGCTGAGGACAAGTACTGCCTGTCTGTGCACTTGTTTCTGTGCACTTCTGTAATACCTGCTGATGGGGTATGTTTATAAATAGAGGACACCACAGGTTTCCAGGGTTCTGCTTCTAACTTTTCCCTGTTTGCTGAAGGGGCAGTGTGAAACAGTGTGATAAAATGATAAGGACTGACTAATCTTACAGTGTAGGATATTGCCTTGTGCAAAACTATCTTTTGAAAGACTGGTTGGACATTACAAGTTTAAAAACTGACATGCAACTTACAACAGAATTGCTGTTGTGAACTTGTTTCAGCTGTGTTTAAATGTGGGGAAAGCAACAGTTACTTTAAATTGTGCTGAGTAATACTGATGAGGTTTAAAAAAAAAAAATCTGAGCCCAGATGTTCCCACACTGCTGCCCTGCACTTGGTTTCTGTGACATTGACCATATGGTGATCTGTTTTCGTCCTGCTTTAGGCTTAATATTTAATAATAGCTGCCCAAACTGTCTTTACAAATAGCTAGCTTTTAAAGTTGCAGAAAGGCTTGAGATGAACTGGAACCAGACACTCTCATGAAATAAAATTGAAACTGTTAGCTGGTTATATCAGGATAAAGAAATTGTAAGAGGAAAATGTAGTTATATATTCCAGTATACTGTACTTTCACTGGAACAATAACAGTGGTGAGAAACACAAAAAATTGGTTGCAGTTATCCAGGAAATGAAAACGGATTGTGTGTGTGTGTATTCTCTGCTGTTGCTACATCTACATTTTGATTCTGAATACTGGCTACCTGCCAGCTGGGGAGGGTACTCATGATGGTAAGAGCTTTACCTAAACTTGAATAAATTGACATGGAATGGCCTGGCCTGACGGTATCTGGGCTCAAGCAAAGCTTCAGAGGAATGGTGATTAACTGACAATGAAGAACTAAACCACCTGTGTTTCCTTTCCCTCTGCACTCCCTGCATGAAGGTGGGGATGATGCATGCTGAGAGAAAAACAGAAAAGGGCAATCAGAGGTAAAATAAATCATTTACACAGCTTGTAGTCAGTCTTCAGGGGCAAATCAAAACAATCAGCAAACATATGGCACACCCAGGTGGTCAGGATATTTGGAGGAGAATTGCTTGGAGCATAGGGCTGCATACTAGCAGGTTCGCCTGTATAGTAGGCTATTTATTCCCGAGAGCTTGGTAGTCATTCAATGTGTGTCCTTTGTCAGCTTTTTTGCTTTTCAGTATGAGAGCGGACTGTTTTATAGAGCTATCTTGTTATAATGTTTGTTTTAGCAAGAAAGAAAGCTGTAAATGTTGTTCCAGAATCTGGTATTAAACAGAAAATAATGGGGTAGAACCTGAGTTACTGTAAGCATCTGCACAATACAAATGTTTCAAAATTCTAATAAGCAGTGAAAACAGGGTATTTTTATAACACTGAGGATGCTCTGGAAGCACCCATGCTGCATTCAGTCTAAATGCACCTGGCAACCCTGTCAGAGACCATCCATGAGATAAAATCTCCTCATTCAGTCAAGAGTTGGTTATGGGCTGATCTGGCATGTATCATTGAAGTTAAAGGCTGAGGGAGGGAGGAGTTAGCCTCTAACAACTATGTCCCCTAGGGTACTCGGTGACACGTAAGTGTAGGCTTGGCGGATAGTTGCTATAGTCGCTGTAGTCTACCAGGATTCTATTTCCCTGGCTCAATGTCCTGTCCAGGACTCTTGTCAGTTTTGAAATTCTATACCTAGTGTTGGGAGTGCAAGACGTGACTGGGATTCCGTTGGTGTACAGCCCACTCACTGCACAACCATCTCCTGCTTGAGTTGGTGGAGATGGTTTTGAAAACTCTCTGAACAAATCATTCATAGTTTGGGGGTTGGTTGTCATCAATATGCTGATGGTACTCAGGTCTATATATTCTTATCCAAATCTCCTGGTGATGTGGTAAAGGTGCTGAATCGCTGCCTGGCCATAATGATTAAATGGCTAGGAGTGAACAAATTGAAACTAAACCCTGAAAAGACAGAGGTAATGCAAGTTGAGAAGGTGGAGGCCTTGAAGGACATTTCTCTCCCCACTTTCAAAGAAGTTCAGCTGGCCCTTGCTTGTTCAGTTAAAAACCTTGGGGTTAAGCCAGATCCAGCTTTATTACTGGAAATGCAAGTTAATGCCGCTGCAAAAAAAGGGCTTTCTTCCAACTCAGCCTAGCTTGTAAAATGGCCCCATGCCTTGATACACCTGAGTTGACCACCTGGATCCACACCACAGTAATGTCAAGACTGACTACTGTGATGCATTATACGTTGATCTCTCCTTAAAATCAATTTGGAAACTCCAACTGGACCAGAATGCTGTGGCTCGACTATTAGCAGATTGGAGCTAGTCAGAGCATGCATATTACTCCCATTCTGCAATTCCTCCATTGGTTGCCCATTTGTTACCAAGCACAGTTTAAAATATTGGCTATCACATATAGCAGGGGTGGCCAACGGTAGCTCTCCAGATGTTTTTTGCCTACAACTCCCATCAGCCCCAGCCATTGGCCATGGTGGCTGGGGCTGATGGGATTTGTAGGCAAAAACATCTGGAGAGCTACTGTTGGCCACCCCTGACATATAGTCCTTCATGGTCTTGGTCCCTCTTATTTACAGAACTGCACATCCTTCTATGTCTACATCAACAACTCTGCTCATGTTAGCAGGAGGTTCTGCAGATGCCAACCTGTAAGTAGGTAAAATCAACAACTGGCCATGTATGTGCTTTCCCCATTGTAGTTCCCACCTTGTGGAATTACCTGCCTGAGGAGGTCAGGGATGCTTACACTCTCCTAGCCTTTTGCAAACTATGGAAAACTGAACTATTCAGTAGGCCTTTTCTACAGAGGTAATAGGGCTGCACAGTACAAAACAGTTTCACAAACCTACTTGGATAAATGATAGGGACTTGTGGTCTTTTCTGTATATAACATACCTGTAAACAGGATCCTATTATGTAATTTCTGTAGTGCTTAATATATATTAACACTTAATGCTATGCTCCCTTTCATTCTGGTGGTTTCCAGTCTTCTAATATCCTAATGCATTAGTTATTGAATATCCCATTTTGTTGATTTTACTGATTCACCTGAGCAGACTATGTTGTTGTTCAGTCGCGCAGTCGAGTCTGACTCTTTGCGACCCAGTGGGCAAAGTCACACCAGGCCCTTCCTGTCTTCCACCATCCTCCGAAGTCTGCTCAAATTCATGTTTGTTACATCAGTAACGCTGTCCAGCCATCTCATCTTTTGCCGTCCCCTTCTTCTTTTGCCTTCTGTCTTTCCCAGCATCAGGATCTTGTCCAGTGAGTGCTCCCTTCTCATTTGGTGGTCAAAGTATTTGACCTTCAGCTTCAGCATCTGACTTTCCAGGGAACAGTCAGGGTTGATCTCCCTTAAGACTGACTGATTGGATCTTCTTGCAGTCCAAGGGACTCTCAAGATTCTTCTCCAGCACCACAGATCAAAAGTATCTATTCTTCTGCGCTCGGCCTTCCTTATGATCCAGCTCTCACAGCCATACATTACTACTGGGAATACCATCACTTTGACTATACGGACTTTTGTTGGCAGGGTGATGTCTCTACTTTTTATTATACTGCCCAGGTTCAACATAGCTGTCCTCCCAAGGAGCAAACATCTTTTAATTTCATGGTTACAGTCACCATCTGCAGTGATCTTGCACCCCAGAAATGTGAAGTCTGTCACTACTTCCATATCTTCCCCTTCTATTTGCCAAGGTGTGATGGGGCTGAATGCCATGATCTTAGTTTTTTTTTTATGTTGAGTTTCAAGCCTAATTTTGTGCTCTCCTTTTTCACCCTCAACAAGAGGTTCTTTAGGTCCTTCTCATATGTAGAAAAAGATATGTAGAAAAAGAGTGGAAAATAAAAGGACATTGGACAATTTTTGATAATGATTAAGTCTTAGAAAAAAAGAATATTAACTTTTGTTTTTATTAGTTAAGGGTACCTTTAAACATTAGTACTTTAAATAACACCGGCGGGGGTCAAGTAACGGAGGGAGGGGTGGGTAGAAGGTAATATATGGGATAGATAAAAGAAGTTATTAATGATGCAAGAAATATAATTTGTTACTATATGTTACCAAATAAAATTGTTTTAACCATTACTGCCTTCTTCACTCTCTTATTAACTATAAAGGCCACACCATTTCTTCTATGGGACGCTTGCCCACAATAATAGATGTAGTGATCTTCTGAATTAAATTGACCCATTCCTGTCCATTTTAGTTCACTGATTCCCAAGATGTCGATGTTCGGTCTTGCCATCTCTTGTTTGACTACATCCAGCTTACCTTGATTCATAGATCTTACATTCCACATTCCAGTGCAGTATTGTTCTTTGCAGCATTGGACTGTTCTTTCACCATCAGACACATCCACAGCTGAGTGTCTTTTCGGCTTTGGCCCAGCCGCTTCACTCTTTCTGCGGTTACTTGGACTTGCCCTCCACTCTTCCCCAGTAGCATATTGAGCACCTTCTGATCTGAGGGGCTCATCTTCCAGCACCATATCTTTTAGCCTTTTGTTACAGTCCATGAGGTTTTCTTGGCAAGGATACTGGAGTGGGTTGCCATTTCCTTCTCCAGTGGATCGCATTTTGTCTGGGTTCTCAGCTGTGGCCTGTCCATCTTGGGTGGCCCTGCATGGCATAGCCCACAGCCTCACTGAACCGTGCAAGCTCTCTCGCCACATCAAGGCAGCAATCCATGAGAGGGAAGGCAGACTATAAATAGCATAAATAAATAAATTCCTAGAGAAAGAAAATATCATTTCCAGAGGAAACCAGGAAATTATATTAATCCTCTCTAGGAATCACTGGAAGGTCTATGGTTTTACCATAGAGTTTCCAGTGATTCCTAGAGAAGTGTAATGACACTTCCAGGTTTTTCCTGAATGCAATGTCATGCCAAAACTGATGCTCCCCATGCCCCCCGCAGTCTCCTGCTGGTTGCCAGGCTAGGCAATCTCAGATCTAGGCCCATAGCTACAATAGGGCATCTCAGAGCCCAGCTCCGTGACTTAGTACCAGGACCCCCAACTTGCTGCCAAAAGGATGCCCACTTTCCCCTCCCCTGCATGCCTTTCCTCTCCTAAAGTGTTTGGTGAGTGAGGGGCACACAGAAGGAGCCTGAGAAGCCAAAGTAAGTGTGCCTTCCCTGGGACATTCTGCCACAGCCAGAGCCACAGCCCAACCCAGACACTGCTCCCCACAGAGAGCCCAGAGCACTGTTGCTGCTGAGGGCCCTTGCAGAGTGGTGTGGGGAGTGAGTGCCAGCCAGACTCCTCCCCTCTGTTCTCTCTCCTCCATGCATGGCGGGAGTGAAGGAGGCCACCTACTCTCTCTTTCCCTGTATGCCTTTCTCTAATGGGGCAAAAAAAAAATACAGAGTTGTGCTTCCTCCCTGTTGTTGGGTTCCTCTGTGGTAAAGGGAGGGCCAGATGCTTGGCCAGCAGCTGCACTGGGAGGCAAGGGGTGACCCAAAGCAACCTGCCACCACTGGCTCAGAAGACCCCAGCTAAGATTGGCTCCTGTCCCACAGTAGGCTTCCCAACCACCCCGCTTTGGCGGGAGACTTCTGGTTTTGCAGCTTCATCCCCCGGTCTCCAGAAATTGGGAAGCGGGGGGGGGGGGGTGGAGGGGGGGAGAACATACCTGTAGGGTATTGAGCTTCTGAGCAGTTTGTAAAACGGCTGCCCCTTTAAGGCTGGGCAGGAAGGAGGAAACAGGAAGGGCTTCGGAGAATGGCCCCTCCCTTTCTTTGCTTTCGTTTTCAAAGCAAGAGTTCTCCGGAAGAAGATCTGGTAAGTATTTGTGTGTGTGAGAGAGGGAGGGGGCAGGGAGGGGGGGATTCCCTGGTATGGAGGCCCTCCCCCCCTTTAGAAAGCGTGTCGGGGGGGAGGGAAATGTCTACTAGGCACTCTATTATTCCCTATGGAGAACAATTCCCATAGGGAATAATAAGGAATTGATCCGTGGGTATTGGGGGCTCTGGGGGGGGCTATTTTTTGAGGTAGAGGCACCAAATTTTTAGTATAGCATCTAGTGCCTCTCCCCAAAATACCCCCCAAGTTTCAAAACGATTGGACCAGAGGGTCCAATTCTATGAGCCCCAAAAGATGGTGCCCCTATCCTTAATTATTTCCTATGGAAGAAAGGCATTTAAAAAGGTGAGTTGTCCCTTTAAATGTGATGGCCAGAACTCCCTTGGAGTTCAATTATGCTTGTCACATCCTTGTTCCTGGTTCCACCCCCAATGTCTCCTGGCTCCACCCCCAAAGTCTCCTGGCTCCGCCCCCAAAGTCCCCAGATTTTTCTTTAATTGGACTTGGCAACCCTATCCCACAGTCACCTTCTTATCAAACCAGACTTTGGATCTTGGACAAATGGCTGGGTGATTAAAGAAGGCTGGTAGCAGAGGGGAGGAGATGTTGCAAACCTAAACGTGAGGTGTCAGGTCAAATGCCATGAAACTTTCTGAGTCTGATTATTCTTCCAGTTATTGCAATGACTTACTCTGCTCTGGGGAGATCAGGGGCTGGCTACAGTTGCTGCATAGAGTCAGATGGTGCGCAATGCAAATGCCCCCAGTGCTGCCACAGCCACCACCTCTCCTTGCCTTCCCTCTCCTTGCTGTGGTGGGCACAGAATCCAAGCAGGAATTGGGCCAAAAAGGGCCATCCAGCATGCACCCCTCCAACCAACTGTTCTGAGTCCTCAGAGCACTTGGAATTGGCATCTCCAGTCACTCTCAGGAGTATAAAAAAGCTGGGTTTCATTACATCTCCACTGCACAAGTGCAAAGTCATGAGTCGACTTCTTTCCACAATGCAGATTCTGTCCTTTAATTAAATTTTACTTCCATTAACCAGTGCCCCCCAAGAAATTTAAATGACCTCAATTTAAAAATCCCTGACTATGGGGCCTGTCTTGATCTAATTTGGTAGATCATATACTGGAACTAGCTTATCTCAAGTTTTGTTTGAACCCATCCAGGTCATGAGGGCAAGTATTTAGGTTCACTTGAATTGATGCACAATCAGTTCTAGTATGCAGAAAGGTGGAAGATACTAAACACATATGAGAGCAGTTATCAAAATCCATGTCACTCTAGCTTAATCTGTAAACCACAGCCTTCTTACAGGACACAGATATGACATATAAGATGGATACTTCTGTGTTCAAAATGGCTGTACCATCTCTGTACAGTGGACTCCCAACTCTGCAACAATGTCATAATAGATTTTTGTTGTTGTTTCTGGGATTTTTTTTCCTTTGCATATTGTTCTCCATCTTAAAATGAAACCCATCTTATTAAATAAAAACCTACAAAATATAGAGCCAGAGGTCAATCTTTGTTCATAAAAAGCCAATGGGTTTACTCATCCGCCGCAAACAGAAGCTTTCAGTTACAGTTGCTATCATAAAGGTACACTGAAGTGGTAAATGGGAGCTTGCAAAACTGGCTGTTCATGGTGAAGGTACTGGACAATCCATTTGCTGCAAGTCGGGAGCCACTGCAGAGCAAAGAGGGAGGAAATGCCATTGCATCATTCATGCTGATGAGAATTTCAGCTGTGTTGCTGAATTGTCTCAGAATTCTTAATCTGGTGAAATAAGCTGTTACTTGGAAAAGTACATTCTGCTCTAAACCAGTTAAATCCCTCAGGTGCCATAATACTTTCTGATCCCCTGCTGCTACCCCTTAACAGGACTACTTTTCTTGCATTGGTTATGATATTGTTGTTCTAATTCAGGTTATCAGGTCTGCGGAGGTAACAAGGATACAGCTGTGGTTTTTTATGTAGAAGCATACATAACCATTCTACTTTTGTATTGTTTTTCAACACAACTGTGTGAACTAAAGAGAATGCAAAAGACCCTTTTCATCCTTGTGTATATATAGACCGGGGGGTGGGGGGGTGGGCTCCCTCTGGGTATCCTACCCCCCCAGGGAAAGTGTATGCGCAATACATAGCCTCTCCTCTCCCGGTGTAGTGAATGCCGCGTGGTCACTGTCTGGCTGTGCCTGGCAGATGGTCACTGCAATGGCCTCTCCTGCATTACTGCATCCGTAGCAACACCTTCTCGCTGGTCCCCCCCGTTTTTCACAGAGTTTGCTACGTCATGGTGCGACCGAATTGTCCGGCGGTATAACCGGATGGGCAGGCTGGGCCCACCAACCTTGCCAGCCTAAGAGAAGGAAAACTCTAACATAAAACCCGGGCAGATAGAGCTCGTTAATGTAACACCTACCACCTGGAGGACTCGCTGCCGGCGTCCCGGCTTACTGGGCCATGGCAGATGACCCCCAGGTGAAAGGGTGGAGCCAGTACCGCGCACACTGGGCTTCACCTAAAAAATTCCTCTGCGCAGGCCTGAAGGGCATATCCACATACACAACCCACAACGCATCAAGTCCTGCAGCGATGGGCAAGGGGCGAAACGGCAGGTGGAAGGTGCCACTGGAAGCCGCAGTCCCGATCCTGCATGTAGGCGGTTCAGGGTATTGGTCGCCTGATGCTAACCCGGAGACGAAAGCATTTTTCGGCAGCACCCTGAACGACCAAGCAGCCTTATCTAGGGACAGCACTGCTTGCTCCACACGGAGAGGGGCCTAGAAAAGGTGGCCTAAACAAAGCTCGTCTCCTCCACCCCAGTTGGCTAGCCGCGGTCAACGGGCATCCTTACTTGCGGTCAAAAAATAACAACAAAGAAAAGGCATGCACCTGCCTCACAAAGTGTGCAAAGACTAAAGCTTGCGTGTTGGAACATCAGAACCATGCTTGACACAGTAGACAGTGGTCACCCTGAACGACGCTCTGCTCTAGTTGCCCACGAACTTCTCAGGTTGAATATCGACATAGCAGCTCTCAGTGAGGTCTGTTTCCCTGAGGAAGGTAGTCTTCAAGAACACGGTGCTGGCTATACCCTCTACTGGTCAGGTAAGTCAAAGGCTGAGAGCCGCCTTTCTGGCGTTGGCTTCATGGTCAGGAACTCCATTGCCTCCAAACTCGAAAACCTGCCAACAGGTCACTCAGATCGCATCATGTCCATGCGCCTCCCACTTCAAAACAAGCAGCATGCAACACTCTTCAGTGTGTATGCCCCAACCCTTCAAGCAGATCCTGCAGAAAAGAACAAGTTCTATGCTGATCTACACAACCTCGTACGGAAGACCCCTACAGAGGACAAGGTGATCATCCTTGGCGACTTCAATGCCAGAGTACGTAAAGACTCGGAAGCCTGGAAAGGAGTACTTGGCAAACACGGCATTGGCAACTGCAATGACAACGGGCGCCTCCTGCTAGAATTCTGCATGGAGCACCAGCTCACCATCACCAACACTATCTTCCAGCAGAAGAACAGTCTGAAGACAACCTGGATGCACCCACGGTCCAAGCACTGGCACCTTATCGACTACATTCTGGTGCGCCAGAGAGACCTTCGAGATGTCTTACACACCCGAGTAATGCCCAGTGCAGAATGTCATACGGATCATCGTCTTGTACGCTGCAATCTCCGTCTTCACTTTAAACCCACACCCAGGAGAGGAGGTATCCCTCGGAGGAAGTTTCAGGTTGGCAGTCTCCAGTCAGCCGAAGTTAAAGCTGCCTTCCAGGCAAAACTCCAGTCAAGAATTGAGGACCCCAGTTGCCCCACAGACCCTTCTCTAGAAGCACTCTGGGAACACCTAAAAACTACCGTCCTGCAGATCTCTGAAGAAGTCCTCGGGTTCTCCACAAAGAAGAACAAGGACTGGTTTGATGAGAACAATCAAGAGATCCAAGATTTACTGGCGAAAAAGAGATCTGCCTACCAAGCACATCTTGCTCAGCCCTCCTGTCCTGGGAAAAAAGCAACCTTTCGCGCTGTATGTAGCAACCTCCAGTGCAAGCTTCGAGACATTCAGAACGAGTGGTGGACCAAGCTTGCTGAGAGAACCCAGCTGTGTGCAGACACTGGTGATTTAAGAGGGTTCTACGAAGCCCTGAAGGCAGTATATGGTCCATCATATCAGACTCAGAGTCCCTTGCGTAGTGCAGACGGCCAAGTACTCCTCACAGACAAGGCATCCATACTGAACCGGTGGTCGGAGTATTTTCAGGTTCTCTTCAGTGCCAACCGCGTAGTTCAAGATTCAGCAATTCAACTCACCCCACTTCAACCAGTGAAAACAGAGTTGGATGAGATCCCCACTCTAGAAGAGACTGTTAAAGCCATCAAGCAACTGAAAAGTGGCAAGGCAGCAGGAGTTGATGGAATTCCACCAGAGATCTGGAAGCATGGGGGCACAGTACTACATAGCTCACTTCACAAAGTACTTGTCACCTGCTGGGAACAAGGCAAATTACCACAGGACTTTCGCGATGCAATCATCATCACCCTATACAAAAACAAAGGGGGAAAGTCAGACTGCTCCAACTACCGGGGGATAACCCTGCTCTCCATCGCAGGCAAAATCCTTGCCAGAATACTCCTGAACAGACTGGTGCCCGCCATTGCAGAAGAACTCCTCCCAGAGAGCCAGTGCGGCTTCAGAGCTAACAGGAGCACCACCGACATGGTATTTGTTCTCAGGCAGCTCCAAGAGAAATGCAGGGAACAAAACAAGGCTCTGTATGTGACTTTTGTCGACCTTACCAAAGCTTTCGATACCGTTAGCAGGAAAGGCCTGTGGCAAATCTTGGAACATTTAGGATGTCCCCCAAGGTTCCTCAGCATGATCATCCAGCTACACGAAGACCAACGAGGCCAAGTCAGACACTGCAATGACCTCTCGGAGCCCTTCCCAATAGGCACAGGTGTAAAGCAAGGCTGCGTTCTCGCGCCAACTCTCTTTACAATCTTCTTTAGCATGATGCTTCAAAGAGCCGCAGTAGATCTAGATGATGACAATGGTGTCTACATCCGCTATCGCACCGATGGCAGCCTGTTCAACCTGAGGCGACTAAAAGCCCACTCCAAGACAATGGAAAAACTCATCCGAGAGCTACTGTTTGCTGATGATGCTGCACTCGTCTCCCACTCAGTATCAGCTCTGCAGCATATGACGTCCTGCTTTGCAGAGGCTGCCAAGCTATTCAGTCTAGAAGTTAGTCTGAAGAAGACAGAAGTTCTCCACCAGCCTGCACCCCAGGAAGATTATCACCCTCCTTGCATCACTGTGGGTGAATCAGTTCTGAAGACAGTCCAGCAGTTCAGCTACCTGGGGTGCATCATCTCCTCAGATGCTAAGATCGACAAGGAGATCGACAACAGGCTGGCAAAGGCAAACCGTGCCTTTGGCCGACTGCACAAAAGAGTGTGGAGCAACAAGCATCTGAAAAAAGGCACAAAGATCAATGTTTACAAAGCGGTTGTGATGACAACCCTCATCTACGGCTCCGAATCGTGGGTTTTATACCGTCATCACCTGCGACTCCTTGAGCGCTTTCTTTTTTTTTTTTTTTTTTTTTTTTTTTAAATTTAAAGAAGTTTATTACACCCAAGTGAAAATAGACAAACAATACATAAAAACATACAAAAAAAGAAAAAACTAACAACCACACCTACATATAACACACAAGTCATACAGGTCAAACATCTTGCTTCCCTCCACCTCCCATGCATTCTCTCATTCACCCCTGGGGTGATCAGAGACATACTGTTTCCTTTTCAGTTATTCCCATGTCAATCCTTTACTTTTAACCCAAGAATAAATTGGTTCCCAACTCTCTTTACATTTCAATAAATTTCCATTCCTTATTCTAGTAGTCATAAGATCTAGTTCTGCAGCTTCAATAAGTTTAGCCATAAATTCTTCCATGGAGGGGGTTTGGGGTGTTTTCCAATATTTAGCAAACAATATTCTCGCGGTGGTAACAATGTACATTAGTGACTTAATTATGCTGAGAGGGAAATCTTCTCTGCACACATTTAAAAGATATAATTCTGGTGAATGAGGTATCTTAACTTTTAGAATTTTTTGGGCCCAAATATTAATTAATGCCCAGTATTTTTTAGCATGCTCGCATCTCCACCAAATATGTATTAATGAGCCCTTAGTCTTTTTACATTTCCAGCATTTGTTGGAATAGCTGGGATATATTTTGGCTAGGCGGTCAGGGGTTAGGTACCAGCGATGGATCATTTTGTACAAGTTTTCTTTGTACAGGGCCGGCAAAGTTAACTTGACGTTCCGTTTCCATATTTTCTCCCAATCGTCTAAAGTCAAGTTAAGGTCCATATCCCTTAGCCATTTTATCCATGATTCCTTGACCACCTCCTCCTGCATTTTTTCTCCCAATAGCCATTCATATATTTTGGAGATTAGTTTTTGGTCAGTCTGAATAATTTGATCCAGGTCATTCAGTTTCTTGGGAAATCCTCTTTCTTTATCTTTTTGATAACAGGATTGTATCTGACACTTCAGCCACCAATCTATTGAAGTCATTTCTTCCATTCTTAGGTTATTTTGTTTGTCTAGTAGACTTTGGTAGTCAGTTGATTTATTCCAGTCATAGATATTTGGATGGGTATGAGCCTCAACTGGTGAGACCCATAGTGGGGTATAAAGGTAAAATTTCCTAATTTCCATCCAGACTCTATAAAGGGATCTTCTTATCTCATGCCTCCAAAATGGACTGTTAGGGGGAGGGTGACTCCTTGAGCGCTTTCATCAGCGCTGCCTTCGCACCATCCTCAACATCCACTGGAGTGACTTTGTGACCAACACTGAAGTTCTCAAGCGGGTGGAGGTTACCAGCATCGAGGCACTGCTGTTGAAGACGCAGCTGCGCTGGGCAGGGCATATTTCTAGGATGGAAAACCACCGCCTTCCCAAGATTGCCCTGTATGGCGAACTCTCCACCGGCCATCAAAATAGAGGGGCACCAAAGAAGAGGTACAAGGACTCCTTGAAGAAATCCCTTAGCACCTGTCGCATCAACCATCACCAGTGGTCTGACCTAGCCTCAGATCGCAAAGCATGGAGGCACACCATCCACCAGGCTGTCTCTTCTTTTGAGAACGCACGCATAGCTGGTCTTGAGGACAAAAGGAGATTGAGGAAGAATCGCACTGCTACAGCACCAACCCTAAATCAGACTTTTCCCTGCAGCCACTGTGGCCGGACCTGCCTGTCCCGCATTGGTCTTGTCAGCCACCAGCAAGCCTGCAGCAGACGTGGACTATTGCACCCTTCTTAAATCTTCGTTCGCGAAGCCAAGCCGAGAGAGAGATATATAGACCAGGTGTGCAAAATGAGGTCATATGTTCTTGGAATGGGGGGGGGGGTGGAATCTGATTTCCACTTCCCCTGGTGAGTGGAAAGTTTCAGAAGCCTATTGAAGAAACAATTGGGAAGCTATTCATCAACGTCTCTACACATTTTTAAAAGGGATAATGAAATTAGTCCTAGAACCAGATGACAATGAATGAGTAGGATCCATTTTAAAAACAACAGCTTCTAGACACAATATCCCTAGATATGTAGATTCATTTTCTGCCTCTTTCATTATTACACAGATTGAAATATTATTAAATAACATATAATTTTCCTGACCAAAGTTTACAAATACTTTTAGTGGAAAAAAAACTGCTTAATAATTTGATCCCTTCGGTTATCTTTCATTCTCAATGTGTTTTTCTGCAGATGCCTTTCCTTGAAATCAGTGAGACTTACAGATGCTTAGTTTACTATACACTGCTATAGTAAGAATGCTGTAACATGATCTGTTCCCTATGGCACATGCAGTGTGCAATCAGGCAAAGTTAAGTATGTTGTGTGTGGGGGGGGGGTGTATCCTCCATAGGTCACAACAGTGTCCTTTAACATTTTTCTGACAGGACCTCATCCAAGAATTTACACAGATCCTGGTACATTGTAACATACTTAGCTGTTAAAATACAATGGGAAAAACATCCTCTACAGTCCTCTGATCCAGAATATTTTTGTTAGGGACATGTTCAGAACACAGATGTGTGGAAGAGAAGGGCTGCTGAATCCCAGGATGGGTGTGCCTATGGACCTTCTATTGAAGATCACTTTTGGACATTTAGTAGTGCACAAGAGCCAGGTATGAAACATCTAAGGGCTAACTGGTAAGAGGATGGGTTGTGAGTACCATATCAAGTTACAAACACATGGAGGGATCTATGTGCAGATTAGAAACTTCTATGCACAAATCACTCTTGCTAATAGCTTTTGCATCATGCTATTTGTTGAATCCACTTTTCAAACACCTAACCATATAATTAGCCTTACTGGCCTTTTTTTAGCCGGAACACAGTTCCAGCTGGCTTGGTGTCAGGGGGTGTGGCCTTATATGCAAATGAGTTCTGCAAAAAAAAAAAAGCCCTGGCCTTTTGTAAGACTTTTGTTGTATGACTGCCCTTGTTCAAAACATCAGTTAGTCCAAATGCAGCTACACTGTTGCATTCATAGACTATACCAACACTGAAAGAAATGCATTGGCTGCCAATTTGTATCTAAGCTAAAGTCAAGATATTTGTGTTGGTATTCAATGGTCTGGGAGCTTCAAGGGTACTTTAAGAGGGCACTGTCTCCTTTATTAACCCACTCACACACTGAAACTTTTGGGTGGGGAACTTCTCAGTTTGTTTTCATGGGCTAAAGCGAATTTTGCATGAACAAGGAGCAGGACCTTTTTTGGCGATGCTCCAGTTTTGGAATGTTCTGCAAATCTTTGCATCCGACCATGAGGAAAGATTTGTACCAGTTCAGGGCTCATCCCCTGATACCTACACCTGCCTCCAAGTGCTTCAACAAGATGGCATGATGTCTTGCATCAAAAGCTGCAGATAAATCCAATAAGAGCAACAGAGATGTACAGGCATTGTCTACACTCAGATGGATGTTGTCAACTAAAGCTAGCAGAGCTGTCTCTGTCTCATAACCTGGCCTGAAGCAAGACTAAAAAGGGTCTTGGACAGATGAATTACCTAAGAAGTTGGTCCACTACTGTTCTCTCAATCACTTTGCTCAGAAAGGGTAGATTAGAGACCAGTCAATAATTGGCCACATCATGTTTTTGTAGGGATGGATTTTTAAGTATCTGATGGATAACCACCTCTTTGAGTAGCCAAAGAAAGGTGTTTTAAGAAGTGACTGTCTTATAATAGGACTGTATATAACTTATTGTCAGAAGGATCCTATAGTGTAATTTTTGTACCACTTAATGTATGATGTTAATATTTATGCCATGCTTCACTTCTTTCTGGTTGGTTACAGACTTCTACAATCATAATACATTGGTTATTGAATGTCCCATTTTGATTGTACTAACTCACTATGTATAATCCGAGAGAGAGATCATTAGTTCCCTCTTGAAGCCAAACTAGATGTTACCTTTTCTCAAATGTTTTCAAAACTGCCCTGCAGCCACACAGCAGTTGTCATGAACTGCTCCTAAAATTAAATAAATTAACAAGCAATTCCAAACTCAGAATGGTGTGGCAGAGGGACGAAGGGCTCCTGCCCTCCAACAGTTTTCTCATGCAAAAACCATGCTGGAGGTGGTTATCAGTGTTCCCTCTAAGCTGTTAGTGTGAGCTAGCTCACAATTTTTTAGCCACCAGCTCACACATTTTCCTCTTAGCTCAGGAAGGATGGCCCCAGAGCACAATCATTTATGCAGTGGCTCACAACTTTAATGCCAGTAGCTCCCAAAATAGAATTTTTGCTCACAAAAATTGAGCAAATTGGTGGCTATTTGATTTTGCTGTTCCACATGCATACATACTCCCTATGGAGCAGCAAAACCGGCAAAATAATTCCACCCCCCCCCCTCTGCTTTTCATACAAGAAAATTGCTGGGGGGGGAGAACCCCTCCCTTCCCCTCCTGCACTGTCCTTTTCTTTTTTTTAGCAGCAGTTCACCACAGTTGCTATGTGTTTGAGGGGAACACTTGAAAACACCCAAAAAGGTAATGCCTAGTTTGGCTGTTGGTTTCTCAAAAGCAAGTGGGGAGTGGGGATCTTCTGATTCTGCCAGACACTCAGGGATTAGTTTAGAGTTGCCAACCTGGAGGGGAGGAGGCTGTTTTTGAGTTAGAGGCACCAAATTTGCAGCACAGCAACTAGAGCCTCACCTCAAAACACCCTCCAGGTTTCAAAAAGATTTGACCAGGGGGTCCAATTCTATGAGCTCCAAAATAAGGTGCCCCTATCCTTCATTATTTCCATTGGAGGGAAGGCATTTAAAAGATGTGTGGACCCTCTAAATGTGATGGCCAGAACTCCCTTTGGAGTTAAATTATGCTTGTCACACCCTTGCTCCTGGCTCCACCCCCAAAGTCCCCAGATATTTCTTGAATTAGACCTGCCAACCCTAGATTAGTTTCAAATCCCTTCTTGCATATCATATGCAGAGGTGTCGAACTCATTTGTTATGAGGGCCAGATCTGACATAAATGAGAGCTTGTTGGGCCAGGCTGGGCCTTGTTAGGCTGAGCCATGTGTGTACCTATTTAAGATTAGGTAGCAGAGATATAAAGTTTTTAAAGGACACAGACAAACACGACTAAAGATTTTAAAAAAAAACCCTTAAAACATTAGCACTCATACATCTTAAAGGTGATTTCTTTGTATTTCTCCCATGGGATCCAGGGAACTGGGCAAAGGAAGCTCTGGCTCTTTCTCTCCCTCTCCAGGGAGCCAGGAGGAGAAGGAGCCTCAACCAATGGAGAAAATCAAAGTTTTGCTCTGTAGCTCCTATGCAATTGAGCAAGCCTTGCAAAGCAAGGTGAGATGCAGAAGGAAGCAAGAGAGAGGGATAAGGAAGCAGACAAGAGCCAGTTGCTCAGGGGCCTGATAGGAGCCCTCCGGGGGTCTCATTCGGCCCCCAAGCCACATGTTTAACACCCCTGATATAGAGGATATGTTTTAAACAGCACTATCTTATTATTTCAATATTATATAATTGCATAATTTGAATGTGGTAGTTCCTAACTAGTATGAGCTCAGGAGTGCTCATGGAAGCAAACTTTCCTCCCCTCTCTGCTGTGCCCCCCAAAATCATGCTGGGGAACAGGGTGATGGGCTCAAAGAACAGCATGAGAGATTAAGTGGGAGTCTGCCTCCTGTTTTGCACTGGCAGATGTGTTTTTCATAAGCAGAAAACATGGTTAGAATTAATCACCAGTCTTTTTAGCTGCTTTGCAGATAACACTGGATGAAATCAGAATACCCCTGAGTGTAAATGTTAAAGCACAAAAGCTTAAATGTTGATCCATTTTAAGGCAGCAATGTAAAATGGTGATAAAATATTAAATAATTTATTCAATACTCAATAATTTATTCCTAAAACTCCAATGTTCATAAATGTTATTTTGGAATGGGAGAGGATGTCAGAATTAGGACATTATAAATCTTTTTTTTAAAGAAGAAGAAGACGATGAAAGAAAAGAACTAGGGAACTTCCTACAGAAATTTCACCCCTACATTAATTTCCTCTGAGAAAAAAATTATTGCCTCAGATTATACAAACAAAAATCAGTATTAAATCTTTTCTTTTCCACTTCACTGGTAATTTAATTTTATTTATCTGATATTTCATATGATAAAAAGGCAGAGGTGATTGATTAATTATTCTCTGAGTTCAGTTAATTTACTCTGAATCTTATAGAAACTATATTCACTGGTAATAGATCTGTGTGCCGTAAAAACAGCCCACTGCACTAAATAACAATTTATTTATTTATTGCTTGGGTTTGGGGTTGTTTTTCAGGGAAGTGCTAAATAGCAAGGATCAGTAATGTTTTTAGGGATTCAGGATGCCAATGACCATGGCATTTATGAAAACCCAATATTCTACCTGCAAATGGCATTTGTGAAAGCCCAGTAACATCTGTTGTTATGAAGTGTCAGGCTTAATCACTGAATGGCCTAAGGCTACATCCTTCATTCCTCAAGACCCAGACATCATTTGTTGTGTTACACTTTTGGCCATGATGCTACAGGATTAGCAGCACTGATTTACACTGTGGAGCTGATGCTCATAGTTAAGGTAAATAGCTACTAAAATAGCCTGAGATCCTCTTAGCAGGCCAAAAATATTGGCCATTAGTAAATGGTATCTCTGACCACTCTCACAGTTTCTTTGTCACAGATGGTCATCAGTGAGATAATTCATTGCCACAAACAGACCTATATGAGGAACAAATACAGTCCTGCACATTATTATTCCTAGCCTAAGGTAAAATAATTCTTCTACCCCAGAATATGAAAAAAGTTACATTTGTAGAAGTGCAAATGTGTGTGTGTACTAGATGTGTGTGGACTCTTTGTTACTATTATTGGACTTATATGCAGCCATGATACAGTATATCATACCATTTTGTTGAGGCATTTGGAGGCAGAAGCAAATATTAAGGGAAGCATAGTTGAACTGGTTCAAATCATTCCTCACAGGTGGACTTCAAAGGGTTGCTGCTGAAGACTAGGGCCTTTCCCCACTAGGCTTGTTCTCGTGTTGGAGCTCTTTTTCCCCCTACACTTCCATCCGATTTCGCAAAAGCTGCCCCAGGGCCTCTTTCCCACAGCAAGAAAGATCCTCTGAAAACCAGTTTCTGCTTGCCTTGGGAAAGAGGTGAGGCAAGTTGCAGCCCCAGGGCAGCTTGTGTGAAATCGGATGGAAGTGTCAGAGGGCGGAGGGAAGAGCTCCAACACCAGAACAAGCCTAGTGGGGAATCGGTCTAGATGTCATCAGTGTGGAACCTATCCTGTGGAGTTCCACCGGGTGTAATTCTATATCCCATGCTTTTCAATCTCTATGCAGAGCCCTTAGGACAAATAATTTGTAGCGTTAGGATTGGATGTCGCCAATGTGGGGAATAACATGCAGTTCTATATATCCTTTTCCAAATTCCCTGGTGATGCAGTAGAGGTCCTCCTCCTCATCATTTTTATTAATTTTATTTCTATACCACCCATAGCCAAAGCTCTCTGGGCAGTTTAAAAAGGTAAAGGTAGTCCCTGTGCAAGCACCAGTTGTTTCTGACTCTGGGGTGACAACTAGTATAAAACAGTAAAATACAATAAATAGACATTAAAATTAAAAATATAAAATAACTAAGAACATTAAAACAGTAGAAAGAGTAAAGAATAATTGACAGAGGCACCAGGCTAGCCCCTGAATGACCAAGGAAATCTTTAAAGGTCTTTGTAAAGAGGCTCTCTTAACCTGGCACCGAAAAGATTACAAATAGGTACCACATGGGCTGCAGCAGGGATGTTGTTCCAAAGATGAGGGGCCACCACCAAGAAGCCCCCACTCCAGTTGCCTTTCAAGAAGTTGGCACCCAGAGATAGGCCCCAGAAGCTAAGCACAATGTCTGGGTAGATTGAGGCCAAGAGAGGCACTCTGACAGGTATTGTGGTCCTAAGCCATGTAGGGTTCTGTAGGTTAAAACCAGCACCTTGAATTGGGACCAGAAACATACAGGCAGCCAGAGGAGGCAGGTCAGGATTGGGTTTATGTGTTTGGACCTCTGGGTCCCAATTATTAATCTGGTTTAGATAATTTCACAAGTAAGTTTTATAAGACATTTAATCTTTCTTTTTCACCCTACCTTAAAGGTGTTTTTAATTTTGTTTTGAAAACCGGTTTGCATCCGGGGACATGGTCAAATGCAAAAGTAGTTTTGATCCCAAAAAAGGATCATGACTCAATGGACCCAAAATTGTATAGACCCATCTCACTCACAAATAATGATTATAAATTATTTACAAACATATTGACTCAAAGGTTAAATAATATTATAGGGGAATACATCTCTTTGGAGCAAACAGGGTTTATACCGAAAAGAGACATGACTGACAATATCTGTAAATTATTAGATGTCATTCATGTATATCAGCAGCAAAAAATACAGGATGTTTGCTTGCTTGCTCTTGATATAGAAAAAGCATTTGATATGATGGAGCATTTGTATCTTCAGAGTCTTTTGGTGCGCATGAATTTTGGGCCAAAGCTTCAGATGACAATTAAAGCTTTATATTCTTCTCCCAAAACTATTCTGTTAGTGAATAGCTTGAATTCTTCAGAAATTACCTTGTCTTGGGGCATGCGGCAGAGTTGTCCCCTTCGCCTCTCCTCTTTGCTTTGGCAGTTGAGCTCCTTGCTAACTTCCTAAGGGGGGACAGAAATGATCCAGGGATTGTTATTAACAATGTTAGGGTAAAAATTAATCTGTTGATATAGTATTCTTTATATTTAAACCAAAATCCTCAATTCCAGTCATTAATTCTTATTTGTCTATTTTCAGTAAAGTGGCTGGCTTGAAAGTTAACTCAGATAAATCTATACTGTATCCTATTGGTTTTTCATCAGATTTGTCACGGTATATTAAAGGTACTTATTGCTACAATTGGGTTCACCATATTCAGAAATATTAAGGAATACAGATCCCATCGAATTTATCAGAATTAGTTAAGGTAAATCATAAGGCATTGTCTGGTAAAATCAAAGGTCTTCGGTCGCATTGGATGGTCAATCATCTCTTGTTAGTTGAGCGAGTTCATATTATCAAATCGTTGATCCTGCCCAAAATCTTGTTTTATTTTAGAGCTATTCCGATAATTCTTCCCTTAACTCTCATTAGGAGTTGGCAAAATCAGATTCACTCATTCATATGGCAAGGTAAGAAGTCACATTTAAGCTTCAGTACAACTAGGCAGCTGCTGAAGAATAGTGGCTTATCAGTTCCAGATATTAAATTATACTACAAGGCGATGCTGTTGACAAATCTTGTTAAGCAATACAGAGATAGCTACATAGCTGAGTGGAAATCAATACAGCAATTCAGCTTTTTTCCACTTACTTTCAGGGCAGCCTTGTGGAAGTCATCTAAGAAAAATAAAGGGAATATAACTAATCCTTTTTAAAAAGCTGATTTTTATATTTGGGAAAAGCATATAAAATTGCTAGCTCTACCTGTTCACCTCTGACAGAGTTTCTAGATCAGTCATAGTTTTTGCCTGGTTGCTCACCTTGCTCCTATGCTGTTTGGAGGCATACACATCTAACACGTTTTGTGGATGTTTCTTTAAAGAGCATCTTGAGGCCTAAAGGTACTCTTGAAAAGGATAAAAATATTCAAATTCCTTGGCATGAGTATTTATAGCTACAAGATTTGATCTGTGTTTAGATGCAAAGCTGCCCCTTATGTATTAAATTAACAGTATTTGAACATCTTTTAAATCTTGAGTCTACTTCAATTAAGGGGTTAGTTTCAAAAATTTATTCTATTCTGCTTCAAAGTACTACCATTAAAATGATGCCTTATCAAGTGGCCTGGCATAATGATCTTAATGTGACCCTTGATGATGCCACATGGCAGCCTGTGTGGGACTTGCAGTTATTTATGACAAAAGCTTTAAATATTTTTCAACAAAATTACAAGGTTCTAGCATGTTGATATCTAACTCCTCTTCACCTTTCACACATTTTCAACCATATCCCCTTGGTGTTGGAAAGGTTGTGGTGAAAGAGGCTAATTTTTTTCATTCTTTGTGGACAAGCCCAGTTGTGCAGAAATTTTGGGCCTCTATTTTGTCTGAAATTAAAAAAAATAACAGGAGTTGTGCTGCCCCTGAACCCACAAGTTATCCTTTTGAATATTTGTAAAGACATTGCAATTCATGAGCCATTGAAAGATTTTGTTATGTTGATGTTAGCAGCAGCAAAATGTACCATGGCTTTAGGGTGGAAGTCAATTGAACTGCCATGACTGGCAACTTGGCGTTCTAAGTTTTGGAAATATTTTGTCTTAGATAAGTTAGCCAATACTATTGCTACTGTGGGAAAATCTAGAATGTATTCACTATTAGATAAATGGTTGCCTTTCTTGAATTATACATTGGGCAAAGAGTTTGTATCTGGTCAGGATGTACACCTAGATAATAATGTGTTATCACTTCTGGCGTTTCATTAATTGCCATTTTTGGGATGCTAATTGTTTTGTCTGTAATTTAAATGTGATAACTTTATAATTATTTATATAATTTTAATACATTCTTTGAACTGGAAAAAATATTAATCTGGCTGCTGCATTCCACACAAAGCAGCAATAGTGAAGTATTACCTTATTCACACAAGCTACCACAACTGATTCTCA